>NC_140165.1:210987242-211587242 GCF_963971535.1 Notolepis coatsorum | reverse complement strand
GGAACGACATCACAAAAGAAAAGGATACAAGGAAATTATTGAAAATGTAAATAAAGGATGCAAATATAGAATGGACCGAAGGACCCATGCCACACTTTTTCTTTTCTCATTTTTGTCATTTTTATTTCTTGTTGATAAGTCTTTATAGTTTTGTATGCTGAAATGTATTGTCTATGTATGTTGTTGATTTTTTTTTAAATAAAAACGTACGTTTAAAAATAGTGTCTTGAACTGTATACTAGTTCAACTATTTCATTTATACTCGTGAAAGCACTGAGGTTTCCCTCATTTACAGTGATGACGAGAACTATTGTTAACCAGTCAAGGCTATCGACATAGAATATGTATTTTAACACAGAACTATATGACATGATAATATTTTTTACATCACAGTGGTATTATACAAGGATCTAGTACTAACAGGAGCTGAGATATGACATTCTCTCTTTCTGACAGTGGCCATATTGGATTGTATGTGTCCAGTCAGCTACCCTGTAAGCAGTGATTGAAAATATTTTTTTTTAGAATTGTTATGAATTCCCTCTCAGCTACTATGTGTGTGTGTGTGTGTGTCTATGTGGGGTATGCTACTGGGTATTCTGCACACTGGACATACTGTTTAATAATAATAATGTAAGGGAGAGAAAGAGATGTTTGTTTTTGGGGGGTTCACTCCCTCTAATGTTTGTGCATGTGTGCACGCGTGTTGTAGGCCTACGGTGACGCTTCATGTGAATGTGTTTCTGTTAAGCCCTTGGTTGAGTAACGGAGAGAATCATCTACATCCAATCTGGAGCCAGTCAGATTCAGACACACAAGAGAGGCAGACTCCACTCTGGCTCAATTAGTATGCAGGTCTAACACTGCCGAGTTGTGTTGTTCGTCAAAGCCCTGCGCGCCACTGTTATCAGCAGTCACTCAATGGTGCCACAGTCAAATTCCAAGAGCTGTGAAATCACTGAAGAAGAAGCTGCCGTGTTTATTTCATTGGATCCCCTGCCCCCACGCACACAACCCCACACCCGTTCATTCCAAGCAGAAGTGTTTGCCTTGAAGACATCAGTACTTAAACACTTTCTTCACAAACATAGCCACAACACTGGTAAACAAAATACCCTCCCACTCAGGACATTATGGGGTAGAACACATAGTAGCATACAACAAGAACCTAGGGGTCCACAAAAACGACTTCAAACTGGAAATGGTAACAACAGATGAGGTACTCAAAAAAATTAGCACCCTCCAACCGAACAAGGCCACTGGCCATGACAACATCCCCTCCAAATTCCTCAGAGACTCAGCAGCCGCCATCACCCCAGTCATCACACACATAATAACCCTCTCCATAAAACAGGGACACGTCCCCAAGGACTTCAAAATTGCGAGAGTAACACCCCTGCACAAAAAGGGCAGCAAATTAGACCCAGGCAACTACCGCCCTGTTTCTATCCTTACCTCCATCTCGAAAGTTATGGAGAAAATAGTATACAAAAAAAAATCGAATCTACGAATTCCAATCTGGCTTCAGAACATCCCACTCCACTGAAACATGCCTTCTCTATTTAAACAACCACATCAAACAAGAGGTGGACGCGGGCAAATACTGCGGCATGGTCATGCTGGACCTACAGTACAAAAGGCCTTCGACACTGTCAATCACACCATTCTGATTGACAAGCTAAAAGCAATTGGTTTTGATAGTCTATCAGTGAGATGGATGCAATCCTACCTGGAGGGGAGAGAACAGATGGTGGAGGTAAACAGTACCCTATCCCCCCCTCCCCTCACAGTGAGCTGTGGTGTTCCACAAGGAAGCATACTAGGACCGCTACTGTTCCTAATTTATGCAAATGACATGTCGTCAGCTTGTGACTGCAACTTGTTCCTGTTTGCGGACGACTCAGCCCTGCTGGTCTCTGACAAGAACAAGTTACAGGTTGAAAAAACCCTCAGCTTGGAACTAGGCAAAATCTGCATATGGCTCGCTGATAACAAACTATCATTACACATGGGCAAAACAGAGTCCATTCTCTTCCGTTCAAATAACAAACTCAGCAAGACCGACGGCTTCTCAGTTACAGTGGGTGACAATATTGTCACAAGGAAAGATGAAATTACCTACATGGGTTCCATCCTAGAGGCTAATCTTTCCTGTGACAAAATGGCATCCAATGTAATAAAAAAAGTCAACCAACGACCTCGATTCTTCTACCGGATCTCCTCTCTGGTAAACAAGAATACCCTGAAGACTCAACAAACATCTCAAAACAAACTGGTCAGACTACTGCTTGACCTTACTCCTAGAACCCACCTCACCCCTGCCCACTTTGACAACCTAGGATGGCTTAGAGTAGATGACAGAGTACAGCAACTTGCAATGGGCCTGGTCTACAAGATACACTACACGACCAAGGTACCCATGTACATGTCAAAATACTTCCCAAAGGTCAGTGAATACCACGATCACAACACCAGAGGGAGCTCCACAAATCATGTTAAACCCAGATTCGGCTCAAACAAGGGACTAAACACGTTTCGCAATTATGCCACATCAATGTGGAACGCCCTACCCAAAGCTGTAAAGGAATGTGAATCACTACCCACTTTCAAAACCACTCTCAAAGAACACCTACGGGAGACTGCAATTCAAAACTGGGCCCTGTAAATGTCCTAACCCAACCCCCTCCAATGTACAGTAAATGACCAAGTATGGTTTTGTCAATATTCCAATGTACAGTTTTACTTGTACAGTTGTACAGTGTCCCCCACCCACCCCTCCTAGCCAACCCCCCCCCACCCCACCCATCCAACCACCTCCAATGTACAGTCCCCCCCACCCACCCACCCAACCCCACCCCACCTACCCAACCTCCTCCAATGTACAGTTTTTACGTCAAATGTATATACTCTCTTTTCTGGACTCCTTTTGTACCACACACAGTACTGTATTTGCAAATATGGTATGTCATAAATGTATAGATGTAGCAGTACTGTCTATCTGTATGTCGTGTGTGTCATATATGTTATGATGAATTGAAAATGGGGGACCCTGATGTAAAGGAGATGCAAGTCTTTCTCTGGTCTGCATCCCCTTAACAATTGTATGTATTGAGCTGTACTGTACTGTACCCATTCTGCAATCTGTTAATAAAGTTTTCAATCAATCAATCAATCAATCAATCAATCCAGTGTTGAAAAGTCTCCCGTTTTCCACTGTCTTTCACTTCGAATTTGGCACTTTTGCATTCAGAGGCAGGCTAGGCAAATGGGGTTTGTTGTACCTGGCACAAGTATTGATAAGTGCTATTAGCTCTTTAAGCTTCATGATTTGCATACACTGGGGAGAATATTGCAACCAGAGCACGGAGGCATGGAAGCCAAAGCAAATTAATTTCAGCAAGAGGCAGAAGAGAGGCACAAGTGGATTAGAGTGTAGCTTGAAGAGGTCTTTATGCCTTGTGAATAGAGTAGATTAGAACAAGTATTAATTTGTTTAGATTTACTACAACCTGGTCATATTTTACCTTGACAATTGTTGCTAAAAAAATAAAAATGCTAACCAAAATGTATTTGGCTCTTTGTCAAATCTAGTTTTATGTCCAAGTCTGCCAACCCGCCTTGCCCGGCCGGAAGTCCCTACCATTAAGTCCACTCCCAAACTCTCCCCTCAAACACCCTACCCCTCCAAACCCCCTCGATCTCCCCAGGCCCTCTGCCCCCTTACACAACCTCACCCTACAGCCTGTCTCAGAATAAGAGGTCCTGGATGAGCTGCTCAGACTGGACCCTAAAAAGCCAGCTGGGTCTGATGAGTTAGTTAGTTCTTTTTTACGATTGCAGCCCCCATCATTGCAGCTCCCATTACAGAGATTTTTAACCTGTCCCTTCACACAGCTGAAGTCCCATGTGCTTGGAAAGCAGCATTAGTGCGCCCCCTTTTCAAGGTACAGTAGGGAATCTGAGCACAAATTATTATATTATATTATATATTAAATAATATTTTTAAAACATCCCCCACTGTGTGTCAGTGGTCAGTGGACACAGATGAAAACATATTAACATTAGGTGACAGCGGACCTGACCAGATGAAAACATATTAGGTGACAGCGCACCTGACCAGATGAAATCATATTAGGTGACAGTGCACCTGACCAGATGAAATCATATTAGGTGACAGCGCACCTGACCAGATCAAAACATATTAGGTGACAGCGCACCTGATCAGATCAAAACATTTTAGGTGACAGCGCACCTGACCAGATCAAAACATATTAGGTGAAGGTGACAAGGAAGCCACAGACTCATACCCCCCCGACACTCAACTAACCGCCTCGGACAGTCCTTCATACCAGTGGCCATCAGGCTCCACAACAGTGGGCAGCGACTGCTGCCAGACATCGACCTAGAACTAATAGGAACCCAAGTAGGACAATAACACTACCTTATGCATACTGCACCTTATGTGGATACTGTGATACTGTGAATAATGTATATTTCAGTTAGTTAGATAGTAAATTATATTGACCTATTTGTTTACACTGCTTGTGTTGTTTTCACTACCTGTACCCCCCCCCCCCCTTCCCCCATGCTGCTATGATGCCTGAATTTCCCCAAGGGGATCAATAAAGGAATATCTTATCTTATCTTAAAAGGAAAGATGAAATTACCTACCTGGGTTCCATCCTATAGAGGCAAATATTTCCTGTGACAAAATGGGGTCCAATGTAATAAAACTAAGTCAACCAACGAACTAGATTCCTGTACCGGATCTCCTCTCTGGTAAACAAGAATACCTTGAAGACTCTTAACAGGAGCACTCATTCAAGGGTACTACGACTATGCTTGCACCTCATGGTACCAAAGCACCTCAAAGGCACTAAAAACAAGATTACAAACATCACAAAACAAACTGGTCAGACTACTGCTTGACCTTACTCCTAAAACCCACCTCACCCCTGTCCACTTTGACAACCTAGGATGGCTTAGAGTAGACGACAGAGTACAGCAACTTGCAATGGGCCTGGTCTACAAGATACACTACACCACTAAGATACCCATGTGCATGTCGAAATACTTCCCAAAGGTCAGTGAATACCACGACCACAACACCAGAGGGAGTTCCACAAATCATGTTCAACCCAGATAAAATAATTTAAAAAGTAAAAAAAAAAAAAAAAAAAAAATAAAAGAAAATAGTCATAACTTAGAAATGAGATTGCATAGGTCTATGAATCGATATCGCGATTCTGTTTCGATTAATTGCCCAGCCCTACAGTGTGTACAGTAAGTTAGCTTGGTGATTATCATTGTGATGTAGGCTAAGCTGGCTAGCTACTGTTAGCATACAAGCACTGTAGCCTACTTACTTTTTCATCCACAACGTTTTTTCTGATCCAGATGCATAAATCCACTTCTTCATGTTGCTCAGTTGCTGGTTTATACTTCGGTCCTAATGTTGGCGCAAAGTTTAATTTAGCCTGACTTCACTTGTTATAGCTGTACAGCTTACTAACTACTAAACAACAACTTTCTCATAGTCTCAATTTTCACATAGTCAAAATGGGGTCCAGCTGCATGTCCGGAGGATAGGTTTAGCTCGGGCCAATCTCAAGTTTCTCAAGTTTCTTTATTAGTTGTCATACAGAAGTACAGAATACTTTTATACAAAATGCTTCTTTATGTTACATTTTGTATAAAAGTATTCTGTACTTCTGTATGACAACTAATAAAGAAACTTGAGAAACTTGAGATTGGCCCGAGCTAAACCTATCCTCCGGACATGCAGCTGGACCCACTTTGACTTTGCAATGCAGCAATCTCTGATTGGATTTGCAAGGCTGCCAATCATATTCAACCTCCGTGTATTGGATGTCAAGGACTAGGACTAGGTCAAGGACTAGGACCGCTACTGTTCCTAATTTATGCAAATGACATGTCGTCAGCTTGTGACTGCAACTTGTTCCTGTTTGCGGACGACTCAGCCCTGCTGGTCTCTGACAAGAACAAGTTACAGGTTGAAAAAACCCTCAGCTCGGAACTAGGCAGAATCTGCATATGGCTCGCTGATAACAAACTATCATTACACATGGGCAAAACAGAGTCCATTCTCTTCGGTTCAAATAACAAACTCAGCAAGACCGACGGCTTCTCAGTTACAGTGGGTGACAATATTGTCACAAGGAAAGATGAAATTACCTACCTGGGTTCCATCCTAGAGGCTAATCTCTCCTGTGACAAAATGGCATCCAATGTAATAAAAAAAGTCAACCAACGAACTCGATTCTTGTACCGGATCTCCTCTCTGGTAAACAAGAATACCCTGAAGACTCTGGCAGGAGCACTCATTCAGGGGTACTACGACTATGCTTGCACCTCATGGTACCAAAGCACCTCAAAGGCGCTAAAAACAAAATTACAAACATCTCAAAACAAACTGGTCAGACTACTGCTTGACCTTACTCCTAGAACCCACCTCACCCCTGCCCACTTTGACAACCTAGGATGGCTTAGAGTAGATGACAGAGTACAGCAACTTGCAATGGGCCTGGTCTACAAGATACACTACACGACCAAGGTACCCATGTACATGGAAAAATACTTCCCAAAGGTCAGTGAATACCACGATCACAACACCAGAGGGAGCTCCACAAATCATGTTAAACCCAGATTCGGCTCAAATAAGGGACTAAACACGTTTCGCAATTATGCCACATCAATGTGGAACGCCCTACCCAAAGCTGTAAAGGAATGTGGATCACTACCCACTTTCAAAACCTCTCTCAAGAGACACCTACGGGAGACTGCAATTCAATACTGGCCCCTGTAAATATCCTAACCCAACCCCCTCCAATGTACAGTAATTTACCTAGTATGGTTTTGTCAATAGTCCAATGTACAATTTTGTTTGTTTGTACAGAGTCTCCCCCCCCCTCAATGTACAGTTTTGCTTGTTTATACAGTGTGCCCCCCCCCCCCCCCCAACCACCTCCAATGTAAATTACCCAGTATGGTTGTCAATATCCCAGTGTACCCAACCCCCCCCACCCAACCTCCTCCAATGTACAGTTTCTACGTCAAATGTATATACTCCCTTTTCTTGACTCCTTCTGTATCACAAACAGTACTGTATTTGCAAATCTGGTATGTCATAAATGTATAGATGTAGCAGTACTGACTATCTGTATGTCATGTATGTCATATATGTCCTGATGAATTGAAAATGGGGGACCCTGGTGGAAACAAGACGAAAGTCTTTCTCTGGTCTGCATCCCCTTAACAATTGTGTGTATTGAGCTGTACTGTATTGTACCCATTCTGCAATCTGTTAATAAAGTTTTCAATCAATCAATTCAATCAATCAAGGGCTGTCAATCAATCAAGCCTCCATTCAATGACAAGAGTTTAACTGCACAGACCGTGCTTAGATGAAGTTAATAGCCTATTTTGATTCGCTGTTATTTATTATTTATTTAACAATGGGTCACACCTGTGAAGTTTTCTTCATGAATAATTACTGCAGGCAATACTGCAGTGCAGGCCTGCTCAGAGCTGTCAATTTTGGCCATTTTTGAAGAAATAAAAATTCACTGGCATTTTTTTTTACAGAGGAAAACATTTATAATAAAAAAATTATAATAATAATAATTAAAAAAAAATATATATATATATATTTTTTTTTATATATATATATATATATATATATATATATATATATATAGGTATATGTAAATTAATAATAATTATGAATTATGAGTGAATTTGTGTTTCATGTGTTGTCATAGAGAAACCTCCACTGCTGTGTCACTGCTATGCTCAAAGTTCTGAATGATATAACATCTGCATTAGACTCAAAACATCACTGTGTAGCAATCTGTATCGACCTAGCTAAGGACTTTGATACAGTAAATCATTCCATCCTCACTGACAAGCTGAGCACCATTGGGGTCTCTGATCATTCACTGGCTTGGTTCACAAACGACTTCACTGACTGAATGCAACGGGTGAAATCGGAACATTTCCTCTCACAACCCCTCCCCGTCACTAAGGGTGTACCCCAGGGATCGATCCTAGCCCCTACACTCTTCTCCACTTTTCATCCTGCTTCTGCTATGCAAGCTGCTTTTCACTGTCTCTCCGTGTTTTTCTACCTATCGCTACCTTAATGATTTATTATAGCCCTTTCAACTCTAAATACTCTGTATGTTAACTCCCAGTTCCTATGGTACTTCTCCAGAACTGTGAATTTATTTATTTAGATTTATGACCGCAGTACTTCGCCGAAAGGAGAGTAGCGAGATCTCTCCGTGGGAGGACCAGTGAGATGAAGAAATCTCCGTCTTATCAGCTACACACGAAGATATTTATGAAAGGCGAAAATACTTCATAAAGACCCCGGCTGAAAGAAAACAAGACCCACCATCACCAGCTAAGTACCTAGCTTAGCTTCAGTTTAGCTTAACCTAAAAAGACAATTAATAAGGGAAGATGCCGGGACTCGGCTCTCCCACAGAATGTACTAGCTGCATGAGGATGAGTAAGAGGATTATAGAGCTGGAGGCTCGAGTTACTATCCTGCACCAAATCCAACAGGATGAGCGACTCATTGACTCTATTTTTGAAGCTACTACAAATATAGCCAACAATACCATGATTGAGACCTGGCCTAGACTAGCTACAGTACAGCACCACCCAAAAGACGGTCCCTGGCACAAGCAAGGAGCTAGACCAAAGCAGTGGACCACCGTCAAGGATAAAAGGAGAAATAAACGAACCAGGAACACGACTATTACCTCGCCCCCGGTACCGCCAGGAAATAGTTTCAACCTACTCTCGGAAACACGCATATCAACACCAAAAGCAAAGAGACATAGAAGCGTGGCTAACGACGCTAGCGAAGCAAACAGCGAGCGGAATGGAGCTCACGCTAACGACGCTAATAGCAGGAATACCGGAGCTCACGCTAACACTAGCGAAGCAAACAGCTTGCATGCCGGAGCTCACGCTAATGCTAGCGAAACTAACAGCCGGCACATCGGAGCACGCGCTAACGACGAGACGACGAGGAAAACAGAGCCACGAGCGACACGGCTAGCAAACACGACCCAGACCGAGCTAACGGCTAACAGCGAAGAGACTACCATGCACCGAGGAGAACGTTGCGGTAGCCAACGCCGAAAGTACGGGACCAGCGTTAACATGCCGGCTATTGAGAAGGCTAACGAGGCTTCACCAAGGCCACAGGACTGTGGTAAGAACCGGCAGACTAGGCCTAGCCCAAAAACAAACGGCCCCAAAACTGTTGGAAAGAAAAATGCTAACCTCACACAGAAAACAGACTGCATACTGATTGGAGATTTTACAACAAGGTATGTGGAGATGGCAAACACAGAAAATATCTGTCTAGACAATACATCTGTGAAAGAGCTGGCCGAAATACTTCCAACACTGATCAGACCGGGCATAACAAAAATTGTCATTCACTCTGGATCGTTTGACATCCTGCGAAAGAAGACTGGCACAGAGACTTTGAAAGACGATTTCACACGTTTAATGAACACACTAGACAAACATCAGTCTGTGTACATAGACACTGATGTGTCCATCAGTGGACCAATTGCATGCTTTCGCAGAGGACAAAAAGCCTTTAGTCGACTCCTAAATTTTAATTCATGGTTAGGGTTTGCATGTCTTGTACACGGCCTGAAATTCATTGACAACTTCAATGTTTTCTGGAATAACCCAGAAAGTTTTCAAAGAAATGGCTTCTTCCCAAATCGCTTAGGTTCAAGGCTTCTAGCAGCAAACATGCGTCATTCCTTAATGGCCTCCAAGAATATCAAACTCATACCAGCACGAGAGATAATCACAAAGGACACAATCTCACCACGAGGTGCAGCAGCAGCACAAGGCGTCTCCCCCCCCCCCCCCCATATCACACAAGGCCATCTCGTCTGATCAAATGTCCCCGAAAGCACAGTACAGTCAGTACGGTGCACAGTATAGCACAATTGCCATGCCATCTCTCAAAACATACCGGTAATCATAACCAGCCAATGGCATGGTGAAAAATATACGCCATCAGTGCGTTTACCTGCTATTAACCTCAGGGCCATCAAGGTCAAGCCAAAGCAGACCTCCTCTAAAGAAGTCCAACAAATAAAATTAGCCCTCCTAAATGTCAGATCACTGAATAATAAAACATTCTTAGTAAATGATCTGATTAAAGAAAATAACTTAGATTGCATCTACCTAGTAGAGACATGGCTAAATAATGACACAGCTACATCAATAATGATAGAAGCTTGTCCACCAGACTATAACTTTTTTCAAATACCCAGAAAAAATTAAATGGGCGGAGGAGTTGCAGCAATCTTCTCCTCAAAACTCTTGTTTAGAATCACAGAACTAGGCGAGTTCATGTCGATGGAATATCTTGCCATTGAGCTCAAAACAGAATCAACTATTATCGTCACAATATACCGCCCGCCTAGACACTCACCAATATTTATACAGGAGCTCTCTGAACTGATCTCACTATGTGTTACCGGATATGATAAGGTGATCCTAAATGGAGACTTGAACATCCATTTTAATAAGAAAACAGACTCCAAAACTATAGAACTAAAAAATCTACTGGATAGCTTTGACATAATACAGCATATAACAAATGCAACTCACAGGCTTGGTAATACACTAGACTTAGTTATAACAACAACTGGGCTAAGCATAACAAATATCTCAATAACTGAATTATCTCTCTCCGACCATCACTGTATATTTTTTGATACTCAAATAACCCTTACTAAAACAAAAAAAGAAATCATAGTTAAAAAGAGGCTCCTAAACGACAAGGCTGAATCAAAGTTCATTGATCTTATCAGACTACATGAACCACACAATCATGACAGCTCTCTAAATGAAATGGTAGAAAATATCAATGATGCAATGTCATCTATATTAAACTCTGTCGCCCCATTAAAAACAAAAAAGAAGAAAACTAGAGCCTCGCCCTGGTTGAACTATAATACGGTCAACAAAGAAAAAAGGAAATGTCGTGCAGCGGAGAGAAAATGGAGAAAAACAAAAACCACCATATGCTGTGATATATACAAAGATGCTTTAACTGCTTATAATAAAACCATCCGCTTAGCAAGGAAAGATTACTTCTCTAAAATCATTACAGAAAATGCTGGAAACTCCAGAATCCTTTTTTCCACTATTAATGTACTACTCAACACTGCCCCTACACCTCCTCAGTCATCAACGGTTAAGTGTGAAGAACTTGCACTATTCTTTAACAACAAAATAACCTTGATCAGGGCCAGCATTACTCATGATGGAAATAAAGCTGATTGCGGCAAACCGCGCAATGTAACCATGAGAAGTTTCACATGTATCACATTAGATGTACTCTGCAAAACTGTCTCAGAATGTAACTCCTCCACCTCAGACATTGACCCTATACCTACAGCTTTCTTCAAACGGGTGTTTAATAGTGTTTCAAGCCCTGTGCTAGATATCATAAACACTTCCCTTAGGACTGGTATTTTCCCAGATGCCTTTAAAACAGCAGTTGTAAAGCCATTACTAAAAAAACCTAACTTGGATAGTAATGAAATGGCAAATTATCGTCCAATATCCAACCTACCATTCATTAGTAAAGTACTTGAAAAGATAGTTTCAGTTCAAATAAATTCCTTTCTTGAAGAAAACAACATCTTAGAAGAATTTCAGTCAGGATTCAGAAAATATCATAGCACTGAAACTGCCCTCACCAAAATAATCAGTGACCTCAGACTAAACTCTGACGAGAATAAGATCTCCATCCTTATCCTGTTAGATCTCAGTGCAGCATTTGATACAATCGATCACAATATTCTAATCGATCGTCTTGAAAACCATGTCGGTTTCTCAGAACATGTGCTGGGCTGGTTTAAAACATACATCAGAGGGAGGAAATTCTATGTTAAACTAGGAGATCACATGTCTGATATATACGACAACAACTATGGAGTTGCACAAGGGAGTTGCTTAGGTCCTTTACTCTTCTCCCTTTACATGTTACCGCTGGGTGATATCATCAGAGAACATAATGTAGATTTCCATAGCTATGCGGATGATACACAACTGTACATATCTGCTGAACCAAATGATACAGCGATTAGCTCCATTACAGACTGCTTACTGGCAATAAATAAATGGATGAGTAAGAACTTCCTGAAACTAAACGAGAACAAAACTGAGATTCTAATTATCGGCTCCAAAACTAAAAAAAAACATTAATAAAGAACCTGGGGGGACTAATCTTGGATAAAATCTGAGGTCACTAGTCTTGGGGTTATCATAGATTCAGAACTGAACTTCAATTCTCATATTAGCAAAGTGACGAAAACATCGTTCTTCCATCTAAAAAATATAGCAAAAGTATGACCATTTATTAATCAGAACGATGCTGAGAAGCTAATTCATGCATTCATATCTAGCCGGTTAGACTACTGTAATGCACTTTTCACAGGTCTCCCTAAGAAAACCACAGAGATGCTTCAGCTAATCCAAAACTCTGCAGCCTGACTGCTAACTAGAACCAAAAGGAGAGAGCACATTAGTCCAGTCTTAGCTGCTTTACACTGGCTTCCTGTAACATTTAGAATTGACTTTAAGGTCCTTCTCCTTACATACAAAGCTCTAAATGGACAGGGACCTAGCTACATCGCCAACACTCTAATAAATTACACACCAGCAAGAACACTGCGATCATCAGCTGCTGGACTACTAGAGGCTCCCAGAAGCAGTCAAAAGAGGATCGGTAATGCAGCCTTTATCAACTATGCCCCAAAACTATGGAACAAACTACCCCAAAACATCAGGGAAGCCAACTCGCTAGACTTCTTTAAAAGATAGCTTAAAACCTATCTCTTTGCTCAGGCATTTCACTGATAGATATCTGCTACCACCTAGTGGCAAGAGGAAACATCAGGGATATCCTGACACAACTTGTACTTACCTGCACTATTCTTACCCTGCCTACTCTTATACACTGCCTATCAAATTCATGTGTCGGTTATTGCACTTTTTACTGATGACTATTTTTAAACTGAATCATTTTAAACTATTTTTATTATTTGCTAGATCCAAATGTGAAACACTTGGACAAATGTGTTACGAAGGATCAGATTAAACCGAATATATATATTTACTAATTGATATATATTGCATAATATTTGTATATCGTCTGATATCCCTTGTGTATTCTTTGTACATATACACGGAATATCCCTTTACCTAGTACAGACCATAATATTTCATTCTCCTATTGGACAGCGGTCCCTTAGGCGCCACTGCCATACCCCCAAGGTCTAGTTCAAAGTCACCGCCAAAGACATGCCTGGACATGAACGGCTCTGCGCAAGAATACGAGACAGGAATAAGGCTGGTACTAGTTTGTTCACCTAACGTATAAATATGGCGCAGGTGAATACAGAAGTAGTTCGAGTTACCCAAGTGAAGCCTCACCCACGATACAACGTGCGGTGAAGTAGGGCCCGTTTGGCCCCAAATAGAGCATTGAGACCGCGTGCGAATTGATAGCTGAAGTATCAGAGTTTAACGCTGTACCGTCGAGTTCGACCTATTCTATTAATTCAGTAATAGTCTATTTATGTATAGTGTATCGTGCGGCTACCGTTCTACAGTGACCAGCATTACCAACGTTCCCTCGTACCAGCTAGTGTGCTTATCCAGGCTGGGCAGCTTAACCTGGCGCCTTCATCCGAGGAGCCCTAGACGAGGACCGTGTGGACATGTACACTGGATAACCTACCCGACGACTACATAGCCCTTTTCGGCTGGATTATATTTGCTTTGGTCCTGTAGCTGATGGAGCGGAGAATCGTCTACACCCACAATTGTGTGGGATTTACCCTGTGAGGAGCAACGTCGAGCCCGCCTCTAAGACGCCTGAGGCTGGCTAGCTTTCTTCCATGCGGAGCTGCATGCCGGAGAATAGCTGTTATTCGTCTGCGGATCAAGAGATTATTGCACTGTCTCCTGTACCTGGAGTCTCCCTATTCTTCGTTGACCCAGACTTTGCTACCGACAAATCCTCTCCCCTTGCTGGCCTACAACCGGAGGGACCCTACTAGTATCTCCCGCTGCCCTACTAGTGTACCATAGATATAATTCCTAAGATACAGGTGGTATTCATTATCTCCTGCGTAATATTATAATGGACTTACGCTCTTGACTTACTCACGCACATTCTTCGCCTTACAAGCGCGACTCTAAGTAAAGTAATGTAATCTACTATTATTGCTGCTAATAAATATTATTCTAACCAAGATTTGTGTGGAACCGTGTCATTGTGGAAGTGTTCATCGCATATACCTGTGTACTGTATGGCCAGTAGTAATGTACATAAGACAGTAGTGGTTTAATGATACCATACTTATTTAATACAGTCAGGGAATTGTACCCCTCAGTTACAATTGGTCCTTCGAGCCGGATGGTAACTAGCGTAATATTAATATAATATTAATATTGACATGGCCAATGATGAACACTCCACAAACGGTTCTCCTAAAATAGATCGCCCGCAGCGCAGACGACAGCCACCTCAGTACCTAGAGGACTACGCTGCCAGTATACTACCTAGCTTTCTACAGACGTTAAACGCGGAAAAAGCGGATAGTAAAAGTATGTCAAACCCTACCGACCAGGCGACCCCGCCAGTAGAGACCCTAGTGGGTTCTAACGTAACTGACCAAGCTCACGGGGGGGACCAGGAGGGACCTGACATGACTTTACCCCCCGCCAACGTCGACGAGGTAGTCCCCGGAGAGCTCCAGGATAAAGAACGCCCTCCAGGGACGGAACCCGACCCACCACAAGAAGAGACGCGCACCCAGGAGATAGACCTCCTCGGTACGCGACAGGAGAACGGATCTCCAACGAGTACTACCAGAAGCCGATCACCTCTACCAGTGTCTTCCCCCAGCGAGGCGGACAAGATGCTGGCGCAGGCCTTTATCGCCACCCTGGCAGCCTCAACCGAACGCGATCGACTCCAAGCACAGACGTTTAGCGAGCGCGAACATTCTTCCATGGAACAAGAACGCTTCCACGCGAAACTCCAAGCGCAAGCCCTTAGTGAACGCGAACACTCTGCGACCGAGCGAGAGCGCTTCCAGGCGCAGCAACGGAGTGACGAAGACCGCATACGCCTAGAGACTAGACGCCTCCAGACGGAAGAGAATATGGAAAGAGACCGCGCCGAAGCCCAGCGCGCCGCCGCCGGTGCCCAACGCGAAGCAGAGCGCGACCTTGCTCACACCAAGCGCGAAGCCGAGCGCGACCGATTACAAGCGCAGATAATGGAGCAACTGATTGCCAGGGTAACCCCCCCTCCCTCCGCACGGGGCTCCAGGGCCTCGTCAAGACAAGGGTCTAGGGCACCCTCCCCTACCCGATCAAGCGACCCTGAGCCCGGCCAACAGAGAGAGCCTATACCCCTCTCCGAACCCCTTCCCCGACCGGTCCAAGCGAGACCCAGCAACAGGGAAGAACCGGCCTATGCCGCGGAGAGACTAAATAGACGACTACAGTATCTAGATGACCTGGCAGAGGAAGAAGAAGAGGGAGAGGAGGAGAGTCAAGCCCAACAGCATCATCGTACTCCACAGGACCAGGAGGTCCAGTACAGCCCAGACTTTACCCCCGCGGCTCTGCGCTACAGACCCCCGACTCAACTCACGGGTGAGCTTGACGCACGACCAGCCCCGAGGAACAGCACCTGGGTACGCGGGCCTTGGTACCCGACAGGTACCAGCCCACCACGACAAGTAAGAGGAGACTTGCCTAGGAGGCCTCTCCTCCAACGCTCACCGATGTGCCAGCCATCCATGGCATCGTACCTTGGCACACCGACGTTCCCGGACTTCACACACGAGAACAGAGCACAGTACACAGAGCTACGAATGTGCTTAGAGACAATGATGTCCGATGTAACAGATGAACCGTACAAGTATGCTATCCTACTCAAGCACCTGAAGGTGCCCAGAGCGCACAATATAGCGCTGGCATATTCCACCTCTACTACCCCATACACCGCGGCTCTAGCAGCCCTCGACCAACGTTATGGACGCATATGGGACTACGTAATACAAGAGATAAGGAATATTGACCGTCTACCCCCAGCAACAGACAATCGCTCATTAGATGACCTGTCTATCAAGGTACAATCCCTGGTAGGGATGCTGGGGGCACAAAAGGAAAAGGGTATGCACGAACTGTACGCAAACTCTAATGTTGAGAGGATTTTAGAGAAGCTTCCGCCCGCCCGACAAGAGCGCTTCAGGCGGCAAAGAGACCACCGTGATCCTAACGGTCCCGAGCCATCCCTCCTAGACCTAGCCGACTTCCTGGCGAGAGAAGTCAACAGCCTACGATTGGATACGTTCGTGCGGAGCACGCCAAGCTCCAGAGAGGGACCTAGAAGAGCAAACGATGGCCGCAGGCTGGTGACCGTCATGCACCAAGCCGAATCAGTACCGAGCAACAAGAACCACAGTACCCCGTCGATGAAAGAGAAGTGGAAGATTGTATGCCCGTACTGCGAAAAGGAACACTGGCTGTCACACTGTGACACGTTCAAGAAGATGACCGCCGACGAGGTGAGTCAATGGATAAAGTCCAACCGACGCTGTTACCGATGTGCGCGCAGTCACATGGCAGCCGAGTGCCGCTTAAAGAAGAGGTGTAGTCGGTGTGACGGAGCCCACTTGGACGTCCTACATGACAGTAACAGAAGAAAGCCTGCACCCTCAAGCAGCACAAAGGCAAGTGTTATGTACATTGACCCCGCCAGCAGCGGGGGCGCCCGGGTGCTCTTGAAGGTGGTCCGCGTAACATTGAGTTACGAAGACAAGGTCATGGACACCTACGCCGTCCTTGACGACGGGTCAGAGAAGACCCTTCTCCTCGCGTCCGCTGCGGCCCAGCTGGGGCTGCGGGGGAGCGAAGAAACGATGACGATTCGGACAATAAGAAGAGACCTGAAGACGATCAAGGGCGAAAACGTCTCCTTCACTATCGCAGCAAGTGGGCAGCCAGAGAGACGGTATAGGATCACTAACGCTTTCACCAGCCAAGACATAGGCCTGTCGCAGTACACCTACCCCATCGCCAAGCTGATGGATAAATATGTGCACCTGCGTCAACTACCTATACCGCTCATAGACGGTGCCACCCCGACCCTGCTGATAGGATCCGACCATGCACACCTCATCGTCCCGATGGACCGGGTCCACACTGGGCTTAGAGGCTGTCCAGCAGCAGTCGAGACCCGCCTAGGATGGACACTACAAGGCCCCCTCTCTAGGTCTCCTAACCGAACAGCAGCCACTCGCTGCCTCCACTCCAGAGTGACAGAAGAAGACACCACCCTCCTACAGCACGTCGAGAGGCTATGGACACTAGAGACAATGCCCTTTAAGAACGAAAAGAAACACATTCGTTCCAAGGAAGACATTTATGCCATAGCCCTCCTCGAGCGGGGGACAAAGAGAGTCAAAGTCAACGGAGTGATGAGATACGCAACTCCACTCCTGAGGCGAGAGGGTATGCCTACCTTCCACGCCCCAAAAGAAGTGACGGAGCGGTATCTATCGAACACAGAGCGGCGCCTAGCCAGAGACCCCGCTCAAGCTACTGTGTACCGCGCTGAGATTGACAAGCTAATCACAGCGGGACACATAAAGAAAATTGACATTAAAGAGGCCGATCAGACGACCGAATCATGGTACGTGCCGCACCACAAAGTCCACCACAACGGCAAGGATCGTATTGTGTTTAACTGCAGCTACCAGATCGGATCACAAAATCTGAATAAAGAGCTCTTGCCCGGCCCAACACTTGGCCCCTCTCTACTAGGCGTGTTGCTACGTTTCCGCCAAGACAAGGTGGCCATCAGCGGCGACATCAAAGGGATGTTCCTGCAGGTGCGACTAGTGGAAGAGGACAAGCCCCTGCTGCGGTTCTTATGGAGAGAGAGGATCGGGGATGAGCAACCATCCATCTATCAATGGGAAGTCCTCCCTTTCGGAACCACATGCAGCCCATGCTGTGCTACGTTCGCACTGCAAAAACACGTCGCAGAAGACCCAGCAGCTGATGAAGAGGTCCGACAAAGTGTAGGAAATAGTTTCTACGTGGACAACTGTCTGCAAAGCGTCTCGACGCCAGAAGAAGCCGAGGCCCTCCTACTCAAGCTCCGCGCCTCCCTGATCAAAGGCGGCTTTGATCTCCGGCAGTGGGCCAGCAGCGACCCTCAAGTATTGCGCAGCCTCTCCCCAGAGGACAAGGCAGCAAGCAGCGAGACCTGGATGGCGACCATCCCAGGAGAAGCCCAAGAAATGACATTAGGACTAGTCTGGCGCTTCAAAACAGACTCGCTCCATTATAAACACACACCCCTGACCAAGGAGCAGGGAAGGTCGACTTCACTACCGACCACAAGACGGAGTATATACAGAACACTCGCCAGACAATATGACCCGTTGGGATGTATTTTACCTTACACCACCAGGGCAAAGATGATTGTAAGAGCGTTATGGGACAAGGACCAGGGCTGGGACGACCCCATACCCAAACACCTTGCCTCCACATGGAGAGAGTGGGAGACAGAACTCAGCTCGCTCCCAGGTGTCAACATACGCCGCAGTTACTTCCCACCCACAGTGAGGCCGGAGACGTGCCAGATGGACCTGCACGTCTTCAGCGACGCCTCCGAAGTAGCCTACGGTTCGGTGGCCTACTTGCGGGCCCGAGAGGAGGGAGGAGAAATACATACTGCCTTCATCCTGGCTCGCTCAAGAATAGCCCCCCGCAAGCAACAATCTATCCCGCGTCTAGAGCTCTGCGCAGCCCTAGCAGGAGCGCAACTCGCCACGTTAATCCAACGTGAACTCACCATCCCGGTGCAAAGTACAATCCTGTGGTCAGACTCCATGACCGTACTCACATGGATCCAGTCCGATTCGTGTAGATACAAGGTCTTCGTGGGAGTCAGAATCACAGAGATCCAAGATTTAACAGAAGCAGCATGCTGGAGGTATGTGGACACAAAACAGAACCCAGCTGACGTCATCACACGGGGAATGTCCCTGGATGACCTCACCCGTCACAATCTATATAGTGACGGGCCCGAGTTCCTCAAGCTCCCGGAAGAAGAGTGGCCTACACCCACCCCACGGGAGGCGAGTGAAGAGGAGGCAGAGAAGAAGAAATCTATGTTCTGTGGGTTGACACACACACTCGTACCCACAGATCCCAACATAGACGACTGCCTCACCCTTGAGAGTGCGCAGCTAAAGACATTCCTGTGGCACCACCCAGAGGTTCAGCCCACTACTGACATTACTGCAGCTAACTACGAAGAAGCAGAACTCCTTCTGCTACAGCGAGCCCAGAGAGACTCGTTCCCCGACGAGCTAGACTGTCTGCAGGGATCAAAGCCAGTCCCGTCAGACAGCAGACTGCTCCACTTAGCCCCTGAGAGCGACGCCCATAATCTCATCAGAGTGGGTGGTCGTCTGAGGAGAGCCCCAGACTTACCGGATGACGTCAAGTACCCGATAGTCTTAAACAGCCGACACAAGGTCACAGAGCTCATCATAAAGAAATACGACGAGGACGTGCACCACGCCGGGGCAGAGAGAGTCTTCGCGGAGATCAGACGTCGTTATTGGATACTGCAAGGAAGAGAAGCAGTACGACGCTTCCAGCGGACCTGTCTAGACTGTCGTAAATGGCGAGCACAGCCCAGTATACCCCGGATGGCTGACCTACCCCCCTGTCGCCTCCGACTCGGCGACAAGCCTTTTCACTCCACCGGTATGGACTGTTTCGGCCCGCTGTATGTAAAGAAAGGAAGAGGGACAGAGAAGCGGTGGGGTATTGTATTCAAATGCATGACCACCCGAGCGATACACATAGAACTCCTTCCAACCATGAGTACGGACTCATTCCTTATGGCCTTCCGGAGATTCACATCGCGGAAAGGAAAACCGTCTATATTATTGTCTGATCACGGGACAAACTTCAAAGGCGGAGAAAGAGAGCTGAGAAAGAGCTTCCAAGCTATGGGCCCAGAACTTAAGACCCACCTCGCTCCATCTCAGATTGATTTCCAGTTTAACCCCCCGAATGCACCTCACTTCGGTGGAACTTGGGAACGAGAAGTACGTTCAATAAAGACAGCCCTGTACGCCGTGCTTGGGGCCCAGACCGTGGCGGAAGAAGTCCTCACGACAGTCCTCACGGAGATCGAGGGAGTATTGAACTCAAAGCCCCTCGGTTACGTCTCAAGTGATGTAGCAGATGTCGACCCAGTCACCCCCAACACTCTCTTGATGGGGCGGCTGGACCCCGCGCTACCACAGACAGTGTACAGGCCTGAAGAAGCGAACGGCCGAAGAATGTGGAGGTACAGTCAAGTATTGGCTGACAAGTTTTGGAACAGTTTCCTCCTCCACTATCTACCGTCTCTACAGACCCGCCAGAAATGGGTGAAAGAAAGAGACAATTTGACAGAAGGAACAGTCGTCATGATTATCGACCAGTCACTACCCCGAGCTATGTGGCCGGCCGGCCGCGTAAGCAAAGTGATCACTGGTGCCGACGGAAAGGTCAGAGCGGCAGAAGTGCTCGTCCAAGGGTGGACATATACCAGACCCGTGGCGAGGCTGATAGAGTTGCCAAGGCTCCCCGACACTTTTGATGACGACCATGACCCCCTGACTTTGTGAACTGCCCTACCCTCACAACGGACATTGAGTAGTGGACAGTGGGGTTAATCTGTCTCTGCTTATCTAATTAGGTGGGACTAATTAGGAGGCGGCTGTTACGAAGGATCAGATTAAACCGAATATATATATTTACTAATTGATATATATTGCATAATATTTGTATATCGTCTGATATCCCTTGTGTATTCTTTGTACATATACACGGAATATCCCTTTACCTAGTACAGACCATAATATTTCATTCTCCTATTGGACAGCGGTCCCTTAGGCGCCACTGCCATACCCCCAAGGTCTAGTTCAAAGTCACCGCCAAAGACCAGTGATGCCAGTAACGCGTTACTAAGTAACGCGTTATTGTAATCTGATTACTTTTCCCCGAAAATAGTAATCTAACGCGTTAATCTTTAAAAGCCAGTAATCTGATTGCAGTTACTTGTCCAAGTGGCTGTGCATTACTATTTCGTTACTATCTCATCATAAATTCATAATGCAGGCGGAATGCAGTATTTTATTTCGTTTTCGACAGTCAAAAATACATTTTGAGCTGTTTTTCTTTTGGGAGTGACGTGGTGTGGCAGTGAAAGGGTTAAATACAAGAATGTGTCCCGCGGCGTGACTGGTCCCTCTGTCTGTGAGTGACTCTGCTTTGATCCAATCACATTCCCCATCCACAGTCTGCGAATCAGAGGCAGAGTAGGGCGGGTCTTCACAGCACGTCATGTGACATATGCGCCAATCGTGTGACAGCAGGGCTCCGTCGTCGGAGAATTCCACCCCAAAACGCTTGGCAAAATTAAAAGTGAAACCGCAAGATGACTTTTGCGGTTTCTGTTCAGAATTCCACCCCAAAACGCTCGTCTAAACGTAGCCTCAGTCACTACTTCACGGCGAAGGAAACAAAATACTGTCTACCGCTAAAAACAGCACATCCAATTGCATTGAAAGCATCAGGGCCCCGTTCCACGTACCTGGATAACTGAGTTAGCCGGATAACTTTAACTGGATAACTGAGTTAGCCGGACTTTCCGGTTCCCCGTACGTGGATTTTCCAAATCACCATGACAACAGATCCAAAAGTTTGAGCCTGGTCGAAAGCAGAGTTTAAGTTCAAGTTAGCCTGAACCATCGCCACGCCCCCGCAAAAAAGTGACAGCCCGTTTCCTGAAACTATTCCCACAGTCTACGATCTGCATTATACCATTCTGAATTACGTTTTTGTGCTCCATTCTTCCAGAGGGGGCTTTTGAAATGTAAAATAGACCCAAAATGCTGATACTAAATTCACTTTGTCCTAAATAATGCACGTTATATATACCGTGGCGCTCGCTCGGTGCGATGTACACATTATGACGTGGTTATTTTAATTGTAACTGGGATTAAGATGTCTGATGAGATGCGCTGTTTGACGGATTTGAGGAATTGAATGAGCCGTTGACGTCACATTAATGAATGAGGATAAAGAAATAAAACTTCATTCAAAATAAGGAATATTCTAAACACGGGTCTCTCGTTCATTAATGTATAAACAATGAATTTATCCCATCTGGCACAGTGGTGCAGCGGTAGTGCTCAAGCCTGCCAACCCAGCGACCGGGGTTCAAAACCCTGTGTTTCCAATATAATTTTCTTGAATATAATATTAATGATTATACGCCAAAGTAGCCTGGTTTTAAGTTAAAATATTATAAATCTACATGCATTGAGGATGTCATTCTTTATATAGCTCTCAACGTGCACCAAATTGAATTATTCCTATATTGCAAAAAGAAGGAAAAGACTAGGGTCTCGAACACCGGTCGTCTGCATGAAAGTCAAACGAACAACCCGTTAGACCACAGTAGAGATAAGTTAAAGATCGACTATACATCAATCAATGGGTAAGAGAGCCGTATCGTAATTCTGTTTAACAGTTTAACTAATTATTTTCGCTAGCAAGATCTCATTTGATTATTCAATCCAGCAGGCAAGTTTAAAGAAATATAATCTGATTGATTGAGGTAATGAGGGACTTAAAATTAGCCTATAGATAACGCATTTAACTTGTCGGCGAGGCGATTGAGCCGTATTGCAATCTGTCAATAAAGTTTCAAATCAATTAATCAATCAATGCCGTTAGAGAATCAGGATCTCTGCCATCGATACGTGCTGGCTTTTCACCTGAAGCGGCCGCGCGCATTTAGCCTGAGTCGCAAGTCTGGCTTGAGTTAACGAGACTGAATCCACCTTCGAGGAACAGGAAAATCCCGACTTCAAACATCGGGTTAACTGAAGCTGGATAATGACATCTTGATCGACTTAGTTGAACCACGTACGAGGAATGGGGCCCTGGAATCACAACACTAGCCAACGCTTCGACTAGGTACAGGAGGGTTGATGGTGGCAGAGCAAAAGCTCTTATTTGCCAGATTTACAGTTAATTTACATGTTAAAGAGAGACTGATTGTATGTTTATAGAGAGACATTTATAAAAACAATTTAATAGTTACAGTTGATATAATTGAATAGTTCAGCCTGCATTTGTTAGATGTGATACACTGGTTTTGTAAAACCACTGGCTGGCTGCTCTAATGCTGTGAGCATCATAGACTGTTGCTTTACCATACTTGATGGTACAGAAGCTGAAGCACTAGTTTAACAATTTACGTTATGTGCAGAGAAACAAGTTAAAAACAATTTATGCACTTTCAATAAAGCGTTTAAAAAAAACTGTTGGGGGAACGACGACGACTTCGTAACCTAGTTACTTTCAAAGTAACTAAGTTACTTCAAGTAATCAGTAAAGTAACTTAGATTACTTTTTAAAGGAGTAATCAGTAATCAGTAATCAGATTACTTTTACAAGTAATCTGTGGCATCACTGCCAAAGACATGCCTGGACATGAACGGCTCTGCGCAAGAATACGAGACAGGAATAAGGCTGGTACTAGTTTGTTCACCTAACGTATAAATATGGCGCAGGTGAATACAGAAGTAGTTCGAGTTACCCAAGTGAAGCCTCACCCACGATACAACGTGCGGTGAAGTAGGGCCCGTTTGGCCCCAAATAGAGCATTGAGACCGCGTGCGAATTGATAGCTGAAGTATCAGAGTTTAACGCTGTATCGTCGAGTTCGACCTATTCTATTAATTCAGTAATAGTCTATTTATGTATAGTGTATCGTGCGGCTACCGTTCTACAGTGACCAGCATTACCAACGTTCCCTCGTACCAGCTAGTGTGCTTATCCAGGCTGGGCAGCTTAACCTGGCGCCTTCATCCGAGGAGCCCTAGACGAGGACCGTGTGGACATGTACACTGGATAACCTACCCGACGACTACATAGCCCTTTTCGGCTGGATTATATTTGCTTTGGTCCTGTAGCTGATGGAGCGGAGAATCGTCTACACCCACAATTGTGTGGGATTTACCCTGTGAGGAGCAACGTCGAGCCCGCCTCTAAGACGCCTGAGGCTGGCTAGCTTTCTTCCATGCGGAGCTGCATGCCGGAGAATAGCTGTTATTCGTCTGCGGATCAAGAGATTATTGCACTGTCTCCTGTACCTGGAGTCTCCCTATTCTTCGTTGACCCAGACTTTGCTACCGACAAATCCTCTCCCCTTGCTGGCCTACAACCGGAGGGACCCTACTAGTATCTCCCGCTGCCCTACTAGTGTACCATAGATATAATTCCTAAGATACAGGTGGTATTCATTATCTCCTGCGTAATATTATAATGGACTTACGCTCTTGACTTACTCACGCACATTCTTCGCCTTACAAGCGCGACTCTAAGTAAAGTAATGTAATCTACTATTATTGCTGCTAATAAATATTATTCTAACCAAGATTTGTGTGGAACCGTGTCATTGTGGAAGTGTTCATCGTATATACCTGTGTACTGTATGGCCAGTAGTAATGTACATAAGACAGTAGTGGTTTAATGATACCATACTTATTTAATACAGTCAGGGAATTGTACCCCTCAGTTACAGTGATTATTTGTATTACTGAATAGAGAGCCTATTAGGATGCTAGATCCTAATGTGAAACACTGTGATTTACCATACCTTGCTATGCTCGCTCATGCCTGTATTTTTTATGTCCGTTCTATTTTATAATTTTTAGACTATTTTTAAACTGAATAATTTTAAACTATTTTTATTATTTGTGTTACTGAAAACTGTAAGCGGAGAGCCTATTGGGATGCTAGATCCTAATGTGAAACACTGTGATTTGCCATACCTTGCTACCTGTCTATCTTTTTTATACCCGCTTATGCCTGTATTTTTTACTGTTGTGAAGCACTTTGAACTGCAACCTCTGTATGAAAAGTGCTATACAAATAAAGTTATTATTATTATTATTATTATTATTATTATTATTATTATTATTATTATTATTATTATTATTATTATTATTATTATTATTATTTATATAAATTATATTGCATACTCATTGTGCATATGATGACACCATTCTCTCTTCCATCGGTTCCTCCCCAGATTTAGTACTCACCTCACTCCAGGATAGCTTAGGTCCAGCAGACCTTTTCCTCCCTCTTCCTCCTGCTTAACACCAGCAAGACCAATGTCATGTGGTTTGGGAGGAGGGGCTCTGCTGCAACCCCCACTGGCTGCGACATCACCACCCTTGAGGGTGCTGTTCTAGACCAGGTCACTGAGTATAAATACTTGGGGGTCTAAGAAATAAGCACTCTGTCTTTCTCTCACCACATCACCAGATTAGTCTACGGTCAAATCCAAACTCGGCTTCTTGTACAGAATGTTCTCCACCTTCACTTCCTCTAATAAACTCACTCTGATTCAAATGACAATACGCCCCATCTTTGATTATGGTAACATAGTCTACAGCCCTGCATGTAAGACCTCACTCCACAAACTTGATGTCCTCTACCACTCTGCTATCCGGTTTGCCACCAATGCCCCTTTCAACACTCACCACTGCACTATTTACTCCTCCGTCAACTGGCCATCCCTGCACACCCGTCATAATATGCACTGGTTCATGCTCTTTCCAAAACCCTCCTTGGGTTGTCCCCCCCTTACCTATGTCACCTGTTGCTAATTACATCTGCCACTTACAACACTCGTTCTGCTCAACACATTATCCTAAAGATTCCGAAAACATACACTGTACTTGGTCAAACTTCATTCAGGGCTGCTGCTGCCAGTGACTGGAACAACCTGCAGAAAACACTCAAACTGGTCACCTTTATGCCTAAGTCAGCATTCAAGCACGCTCTTTCTTATGAACATTCTTACTGATTCCTGCAACTGTTTCTCAACCCAGTAACATCCCCAACCCCCTGTCTGTCATGTTGTCCCTCTCACTGCTATATTGCTTTATGCCTCTCGCTTGTCTGTCTTAATGCATGGCCATGGGTGTGTCACTCTTTGTTCTCTTTGCTTGTTTCTATTGTACCGCTTGTTGTCATGAGTAAGTGGAAGATATGCCGCACATTTTTGTTATAACTGTATATTGCTTGACTGGCATATTTGGACGTGTCCCTTTGTCCTTTAACTTTTTAAGATTGTTGTGCTTTTAGTTGGGTTTGTAAAAGTTTGCATTGTGGCTGTCGTTTAGCTACAGTTTGTCGGAAATGCTTAACTTGAATTCCTTTTCATCTTTACCATGATAATAGAATACAATCACGCTACTCTTTTGACCGCAACCATCTCCCATACTGTAACGTCAGAAGCAAAGGGCCAGTGTGCAGCGTATTCTTCTTACTGATTTCTCTGATATGAGCGAGGAGACATCCTTTTCTCCGTGGAATGGCAAATTTCATTTGGGGAAAAAAAGCTTCCAAACAGACATTTTGGACAACGCCAAAGTCGTATGCACATTGCAGTAGTGAACTGTCAGCGAGTTTGAAGTACTGTCTGCAAGACGTGCATACTGTATTTTAGCTGGGATTGAAACACAGTGCAGCTACAGCAGCCAATGCTAATCACAAACCAGATCATTATTCAACATTGTTGAAGACTCCATTGATCGTAGCTGAGGTTTTACTCCTGAACACTCTGACATGTATTTACCACATTACCACAGCCCTATGTATATTGTTATTTCACAAAAATAATACAAATAAACGTAAATTATTATCTATTTTTATTTGCGTTGACAATTATTCACACCCTATTGTGGGATTAAGAGTCTGTAAACATTAATTTAATCATTTCAAAGGATCATTGAGAGCAAGCTCTCATTTACAATGACGTTGAGAAATACAGCACATTGTTGAAGGCAGAGGTTCTGTGTAGGATTGTTAGTAACTGTCTAACTGCATATATAACTGTTTACACTAGTAACTGTCTAACTGCATATATAACTGTTTCCACTAGAGGGCGCTCTAGGCGGAGACACTCAGGAACACCACCAGGTGGCGAGTATAAATAGAGGTGTCTCCTCCCACTTCTTTCTCTTTCCCCCAGTCTCTCAGTGAGAGAAGACCTGTAGTGTTACTGCTCTGCCATGTGAATAATAAACCACGCCAGTTAAGGCTCAAGATAGAAACCATGCCTCTTGACCACATTATTGTCGCCCTATAGCCGAATTCTGTTAACACACATAATAAATACAAACAAAGAAAACAATATAGAAACAGAAAGTAAATCAATTAAACATTTAACATTTAATTCCAAACAACTGCAGACATTAAAAAATAAAGCATTAATTGTATGTTATTTCAAATAACCACACGAGTCGCAAAAGCGAAAGGCCTCTCCTCTGTCCTGATTCTCCTAGATCTATCTGCAGCCTTCGACACAGTCAACCACCAGATCCTCCTCGCGGCCCTCGCAGGAATGGGAGTGGCTGGCTCTGCGCTGACATGGCTGTCATCATACCTCAATGACCGCTCCTACCAAGTGTCATGGAGAGGGACCCTGTCGGCCACCTGCCCCCTGCGGACGGGTGTCCCCCAGGGCTCGGTTTTAGGACCTCTTCTCTTCTCCTTCTACACTAAATCACTGGGTAACATTATCACGTCTCATGGCTTCTCCTACCATTGTTATGCCGACGATACTCAACTCTTCCTCTCCTTCCCTCCCTCAGATATCCACGTCTCTGAGCGGATCTCGGCCTGTCTGTCCGACATCTCCGCCTGGATGACGACCAACCACCTCAAACTGAACCTAAGCAAAACAGAATTGCTCCACCTGCCGGCCAAATCCTCCCCCCTGACCGACCTTTCCATCACAGTCGAGAATGCAGCTGTGACTGCGTCAACCAACCGCCAAGAACCTTGGTGTTGTCCTCGACGACCAGTTGAACTTCTCTGCTCACATCGCAGCGACAACCAGAACCTGCCGATTCCTCCTGAGCAACGTCAGAAGGATCCGCCCCTTCCTGACAAAAGAAACCACCCAACTCCTCGTCCAATCAACAGTCATCTCCCGCCTCGACTACTGCAACGCACTGCTCGCTGGCCTCCCGGCCACTGCCACTAAGCCTCTTCAACTCATTCAGAACGCAGCGGCCCGCCTGATCTCAAACCTACCGAAGTCGGCCCATGTCACCCCACTTCTTAGGGACCTGCACTGGCTCCCCATTGCTGCATGAATCCGCTTCAAGGCCCTTGAACTAGCATACCGTGCGGCAAAGGGAACCGCTCCCGCTTACCTCCGGTCAATGGTCTCTAACTACACACCCTCAAGACCCCTACGCTCTGCATCTTCTGGCCGCCTTAGACCTACTCCTATCCAAGCTCCGGGAGGGTCATCAAAGAGAAGTCGCCTATTCTCAGTCCTTGACCCACAATGGTGGAATGAACTACCCACCCCAGTTAGGACAGCCGAAACACGTCCAATCTTTCGCCGTTGACTAAAGACGCACTTCTTCAACCATTATCTGAATAAAAAAATAATAATAATAAATCTAACCCTAACTAACCATACTGTCATGCACTTGTCCTAATAAACTAACCTACACTGTAGCACTCAACACTTTGATGAACATTGTTACTCAGCTGATAGAGTTGTGCCCTTCCTGATGGCTTGTCGTACAGAACTTGTAAGTCGCTTTGGATAAAAGCGTCAGCTAAATGACTAAATGTAAATGTAAATGTAAATGTATGATGCAAAGTGTGTGGGGTGCCTGGGTAGCGTAGAGGTCTCAGCACTCATCTGCTGTCAGCGGTACTTCCAGCCTGGTCAGTTGTCCCTATGAACACAATTGGCAGTGTTTTCGCGGGTGGGAAGCCAGTGGGGGTATGAGTCCTGGTACTCTGGTAGTTACTAGTGACTCCTACTGGCCTGTTCAGTCTGTTCAGCAGGGAGGTCGTTTGGGTGGGATAGCGTGAACCTCCACACGCGTGACGCCCTCCCAGTGAAACTCCTAGCTGTCAGGTGAAAAGAAGCGGCTGGCGACTGTGTATATGAAGCATGTCTATCCTATCTAGGTCGTCCTCGGACGGGCCCTCCATCTGTGCTTCCAGTCATCCCGATCCTCCATGCATCTGGCTAGCTCGCCGGTGCTTTCTGCTCCTGCATCTCTCCTGAGTACGTCCATGTTGAGAGTCACAGCCAACAAGTGACCCTTTTTATTATGACATCCTGTTCTCCCTGTCACTTGTAAGATATAAAGGTTTAAGCAGGTTATTATATATCTGTTTTAAATATAAGCATATGTTTATTATATATATCTGTTTTAAATCTAAGCATATGTTACTGTATGTGTCTATATACAGTCAGAGGCCTCTGTGCTGTGCAGGAATGTGGCCTTGGAGACAGCTCCGACCAGAGGAGCCTGCAGAGTTAACCCTTGCAGTTAGGAGCAAAGGAAAGAATCACTGCCTTACAGTTATGAGGCAGTTATATGCTATTATACACTTTCAAAATACAAAATACATATGATGATCAATCAGTGTTTAAGTATATGAGTATTGAATTGTACATGTACATATATGCTGTATCTGCTTTCTGTAGAAATTGGATCATTGCAGACAAGTGCTTAGTGACGTGATGGGACTTTCCCAGCACAAAGAAATCTATTACTCTCTCTCAGTTACAGTAACGACTAGAAAGGGAGGAGTTCATCTTTATGTGTTATGCGTTGATTGGCTGGTGGAGTAGACAGGAGCCAGGAATGTGGCAAACATGACGTAATAGGGGCTTTCCACAGCCACAAGTAATCTGTTACTTCTCCAGTACAAGTAACGACTAGAAAGGGAGGAGTTCATCTTTACTGAGTGTGTTTATGTGTTGTGTGTTGATTGGATGGTAGAAATGACATCACTGTATTGACCAATAATAAAGAGGTCTTGATATGACGCTACGGACCTGTGTATAAAAAGGTCAGCTCGCTGGATCCCAGTCAGATTTTCAGCTTTTCAGATTTTCCATTTTTTACTTCAGACACCATGCGTAGAGGCTATGCTATGCTAGAGAAGAGATGTTTTTTGTTTTCTACTCACTTTTACTGAATTGGACATTTCCAATGCAGTCCCTTTTTGTAACTTGCCTTTTCTAATTAAAATAACCTTTTTTTATAATACCTATTGAATTCGTGGACTGTTTTCTATCGCAATGTATCACGACGCTGGCCTCGCCCTGCTCTCGTCTGAAGGTAACGGTATATCTATAACTGGGAGCCATGCAGATTGAATCAATTGCTGGTTACTGCTTTTCAGCTAAGGTTATATAAAGGATATATATATATATATGTATGGCACTGTTTGTTGTTTGCGGGTTCCGGTATCTCTGTGTTCGACGGGCTCCATCGGGTTTGTGGGAAATTGAGAATCTAGTCACTGCAGGACCGGACGATCGGTACCACAGACTGATGGGCCTGTCAAATTGATAAGGGGTACTGGGGCTTGCAAATAATGATCAAGTGTTAGTACGCTAATATTACACTATTGGCAGTAGTAAAACTTATTAAAAGAGAAGTAATTATCATCAGGCTTTCAAATGAGTAGCATTACAGGCCATTTGTAAAATGATGATAATAATGATGATAATAATGATGATAATAATATTATTGTTATTATAGACAATAAGAGTTCTCCCAGACATACATTCGGTTTATTACAAACAAAGAAGAGGTTAACAACTCTTCTATGCTTATATTTCATATCAACTGGATATAACTAACTAGTGACTATGAAGTAAGCTTGATAGAAATAGTAATTGACCCGAGAACTTAGTGAGTTTAGCACCTCTCTGGGGGATATCGGGCGGCCACAGGGGTCTATCTCGAGTAGGTGATCTGAGATAGATAAGAGACATCCCATCGGCTTTCAACATGGGGTCCCTGAGTTCGGGCTGAGATCGGTATGATAACAGCCAAATAAAATAAACTAGAAATATTGATAACGGAGAAACCTGAAATGAACAAATTACAAAAGTGAGTTTAAACCTTAATTGAATGTGCTCTTACCAGCACCTAGGGAGCTAAACACTTCCGCTTTAGAATACACCAGACAAAGGATATTGATCTGTATGGCCCTCAGTGGAAAGCAGTGGCAAATTAAAAGGCATCTGCATAGTGTGGGCATTGCTGGTGGAGCGGTTGAGGCCACAAAATTGGATTAAAGAAAAAGAAAGTAAAGAAAACCCCCTCTCTAAATGTCTGGCAGTTTAGAGAGACATCAGTGCAGCCATACAGGCTGGCATTGCCGGCTAACGAGCCAGTGCTAGCTGGAGGCTACCTAGCCGGAGTCTACAGGAGCGCCGGCTAACGGGCCAGTGCTAACTGGAGGCTACCTAGCCAAAGTCTACAGGAGCGCCGGCTAACGGGCCAGTGCTAACTGGAGGCTACCTAGCCGGAGTCTACAGGAGCGCCGGCTAACGAGCCAGTGCTAACTGGAGGCTACCTAGCCGGAGTCTACAGGAGCGCCGGCTAACGGGCCAGTGCTAACTGGAGGCTACCTAGCCGGAGTCCACAGGAGCGCCGGCTAACGAGCCAGTGCTAATTGATGGCTAACTAGCCAAGAGCTAACTAGCTCACAACAGGCTAACAAGCCAGAGTGAATTGATGGCTAACTAGCCAAGAGCTAACTAGCTCACAACAGGCTAACAAGCCAGAGTGAATTGATGGCTAACTAGCCAAGAGCTAACTAGCTCACAACAGGCTAACAAGCCAGAGTGAATTGATGGCTAACTAGCCAAGAGCTAACTAGCTCACAACAGGCTAACAAGCCAGAGTGAATTGATGGCTAACTAGCCAAGAGCTAACTAGCTCACAACAGGCTAAAAAGCCAGAGTGAATTGATGGCTAACTAGCCAAGAGCTAACTAGCTCACAACAGGCTAACAAGCCAGAGTGAATTGATGGCTAACTAGCCAAGAGCTAACTAGCTCACAACCGGCTACCAAGCCAGAGCTAACTAGCTCACAACAGGCTAACAAGCCAGGAGCTAATTGATGGCTAACTAGCCAAGAGCTAACTAGCTCACAACAGGCTAACAAGCCAGAGTGAATTGATGGCTAACTAGCCAAGAGCTAACTAGCTCACAACAGGCTAACAAGCCAGAGTGAATTGATGGCTAACTAGCCAAGAGCTAACTAGCTCACAACAGGCTAACAAGCCAGAGTGAATTGATGGCTAACTAGCCAAGAGCTAACTAGCTCACAACAGGCTAACAAGCCAGAGTGAATTGATGGCTAACTAGCCAAGAGCTAACTAGCTCACAACAGGCTAACAAGCCAGAGTGAATTGATGGCTAACTAGCTCACAACAGGCTACCAAGCCAGAGCTAATTGCTGGCTAACTAGCCAAGAGCTAACTAGCTCACAACAGGCTAACAAGCCAGGAGCTAATTGATGGCTAACTAGCCAAGAGCTAATTAGCTCACAACAGGCTAACAAGCCAGAGCTAATTGATGGCTAACTAGCCAAGAGCTAATTAGCTCACAACAGGCTAACAAGCCAGAGCTAATTGATGGCTAACTAGCCAAGAGCTAACTAGCTCACAACAGGCTAACAAGCCAGAGCTAACGAGAACTCACACAGGTCATGAACAAGCTAGCATACAGAAACCAGACATGTTCTGGTCCCTCGGGAACACCACGGGAAGCAGTGAATCACTCAGAACAGAGGGCCCAAATTACGTGGCCCCTGTCAGGACAAAGGAAGATATATGAGGAGACACCAGATACTCGGCCTCCGAGCACGGAGAAAGAAGGCTCAGGGGGGTTCACTAACCCGGAAAGCCCTGAGCTCCACTCCACCTGTGCGAGACACACCCAGGAGAGGATGGCACAGGAACATGGTCAGGACCCAGGATTTGGGAATAGAATAGAAACAGGCCGAGCACTGCCTGCTCCCACTTCCATGTATATGGATAAGAGGGCTCCGCCCTCAATGAGAGTTCCCTCTGGACACGAAATGGGGGGATTTACACGCAAAGAACGCCCTAAACCTGGCACATGAGAGAAACCTTACTGCTGTGGCCAGTGTGAGAAGAGCTTCAAGAGAAGGACTCACCTTAAACGTCACCACATGGTACACACAGGAGAGAAACCTTACTGCTGTGACCAGTGTGGAAGGAGCTTCAAGACGAAGGCAGAACTTAAACAACACCACATGGTACACACAGAAGAGAAACCTTACTGCTGTGACCAGTGTGGGAAGAGCTTCAAGAGAGGGGCAAAACTTAACAAAAATCACATGCTACACACAGGAGAGAAACCTTACTGCTGTGAACAGTGTGGAAAGAGCTTCAAGACGAAGGCAGAACTTAAACAACACCACATGGTACACACAGAAGAGAAACCTTACTGCTGTGACCAGTGTGGGAAGAGCTTCAAGAGAGGGGCAAAACTTAAAACACATCATATGATACACACAGGAGAGAAACCTTGCTGCTGTGACACGTGTGACAAGAGCTTCAAGACGAAGGCAGAACTTAAACAACACCACATGGTACACACAGAAGAGAAACCTTACTGCTGTGACCAATGTGGGAAGAGCTTCAAGAGAAATACATACCTTAACCGACACCACATGATACACACAGGAGAGAGACCGTACTGCTGTGACCTGTGTGGGAAGAGCTTCAAGAGAAGGTCAGAACTTAACCGACACCACATGATACACACAGGAGAGAAACCTTACTACTGTGACCAGTGTTACATGAGCTTCAGGAGAGAGGAAGAGCTTAAAAAACACAGATGGCGGAAACAGCCATGCAAGGTGCCACCCTGCTTAACGGGAGCAGTCAGGGGTTATGTGTCTCGCTCAAGAACACTTCGACACACTACCTGGGACGAGCTGGAATCGAAGCGGAATGATCCCATTCTCTTTGGCCCAGAGGAGGAGGATGGCGACATTCAGATCGGGGATCAGAACCCGAGGCCACAGATGACACCTTCAGGTGAAACTGAGTCTGAGCCTGAACATGATGGGGAGCTAAATACCTCTGAAACTGAACACAGTTCTGATTACTCAACATCTTGAGTAATAGCTCAAGAGAAGCTAGCACAAGGAGACGCTAGCTCGCATGTTGAGACCTCTCAAAAGACTGGAGATCCCCGAAAGGGCCTCAAATGGCCCAAATGATGGAAATAGAACTAAGGACCCCCAGTCCAGATCCAGGGGGAAAACATGGGGAAGAAACTAACCCCAGAGCAACAAGCAGAGATAAGGGCAAAAAGGGAGGAATTCAAAGCCCGGAAGGAAAAACATCAATAGTATCCTTACCTTCTGGGGCCCTGACACATGACACTCGAGCAAGTGCAAACTGCACTTGACATTCAGCTCATCTGTCAAGAGGAATAATATATAGTGTTATTGTCATTTAGGAAGAAACATGACATAGAATACTACATTCATTTTGTATACATTTTAAGTATACTATGTAAAGATGTCTGTCTTTTCTCTAAACCAGAGTAAAGAGGACGACATTTTTTTAATCTATTTCATTCAAGGCAAAGGGGATTTTCTGACAGCAACCATCTGGTAGGTTAGCACCCGTACCAACCATATCAGCTGCATGAGATGTACACTCACCAGCGCCTATGGATAAAAATTGAGACTCTGCAAACTCTCATCAAGCTTAGCACCTTGACGCGGGGGGACAGAGCGAGCATCAGGGTCTCTATATCCGACGGGCCTATCAGATTTGTGGGGACTTGAAAGCTTCAGCATACAGGACGCTGTGGTGCTTAGGCGGCCAAGTCACTGGTTTATAGGTCTGTCGAAACGGATCGGAGGTTCTGGGGCTTAGAACATCCGAGAGTTGGGCTTTATACTATTTGAATAGGTATTAACAGCCGAAAAAATTAGAACTGAAATGACTGCTGTCAGGTGCCTCTGAAGTAACATAATGTTTACTTAAAGTCAAAAACCTAAGTAGAAAGCTCTACACGCGATTAGAAACCTAAAATAAAAGGCTTAAAGTCATACTCGAGTAGAAAGCTCTACTCGGGAAAGCTCTATTTTTGTGATTGAAGTAAACGTTTACTCACGACTGAAAGGTAACATAGTGTTATACCTAAAGTCAAAACCCAAGTAGAAAGCTCTACTAGCGACTAGCAACCTAAAAAAAGGCTTAAAGTCACACTCGAGTAGAAAGCTCTACCCTACGAGACGGATCAGTCTCTCACATTCCAGTAGAAAATTCTACTTTGTGATTAGCACCCTACGAGACGGATCAGTCTCTCACACTCTAGTAGAAAGCTCTACTTGGTGATTAGCACCCTACGAGACGGATCAGTCTCTCACACTCTAGTAGAAAGCTCTACTCGGGAAAATCACCCTACGAGACGGATCAGTCTCTCACACTCTAGTAGAAAGCTCTACTCGGGAAAATCACCCTACGGAAGGATCAGTCTGTCACACTCCAGTAGAAAAACTCTACTTTGTGATTAGCACCATAACTAGCCATTGCTAACAGGAGCTAATAGCAGGATAACTAGCCATTGCTAACAGGAGCTAATAGCAGGATAACTATCCATTGCTAACAGGAGCTAATAGCAGGATAACTAGCCATTGCTAACAGGAGCTAAGAGCAGGATAACTAGCCATTGCTAACAGGAGCTAATAGCAGGATAACTAGCCATTGCTAACAGGAGCTAATAGCAGGATAACTAGCCATTGCTAACAGGAGCTAATAGCAGGATAACTAGCCATTGCTAACAGGAGCTAATAGCAGGATAACTAGCCATTGCTAACAGGAGCTAATAGCAGGATAACTAGCCATTGCTAACAGATGAGAACAGCAGGCTAACGAGCCAGAAGCTAGCAGGAGCATAAGTCCTGCTACTGTGACGGAAGTGGAACCAGCGTAATCATACAGGCTGGTGTTATCGGCTGGAGCCGAGTCTACAAGAGGCTACATAGCCTGAGTCTACAAGAGGCTACATAGCCTGAGTCTACAGAGGCTACATAGCCTGAGTCTACAGAGGCTACATAGCCTGAGTCTACACGAGGCTATATAGCCTGAGTCTACAAGAGGCTACATAGCCCGAGTCTACAAGAGGCTACATAGCCTGAGTCTACAAGAGGTTACATAGCCCGAGTCTACAGCAGGCTAACTAGCCAGAGCTAACATCAGGCTAACTAGCCAGAGCTAACACCAGACATAACAGTCACTAACTACCCAGTCTGGACCGACAACTCTGATGCACCATGGTCAATTCTCACCTTCACTGGACCGTCATCGACAAACTATGGTAGATGGAAAACAAGCATGGTAACGGCAGGAGGCTCTTACTACCGGAACCTGAGGAAACAGGTAATGGAAATAAGGACCAAAGAGCCCCTGAACCAGGCAAGGCAGTAATCACTGAGTGTGATTATGATGTGTTTCACGCAGAGAAAATTGTCCATGTGACACTAAGCCAATACCGATACAAGGAGGTACAGTCCTCACAAAAGAACTGGGACAAACTGGTGTCCCGTATGAAGGAACTACTGCAAAGAAGATAAATCTATGCTGGCCATGGTACCAAGGACATGCCCTACCAACTAGCCATAAACCTAATGTGGGGCAGGTCTCGAGGATATGGCCAAAGAGGCATATGGTTGGGGGAAGCAGTGATCAGCGTGATCTCAAGCATAAGGAGTACAGAGCACAAGGAGATCTGTCTCATGGTGGAACCTAAGGACCATGAGGCAATAACCCTGGCCTTGGATAAAGCAGGGGATGGTGAGGAAGACGAGGACGATGAGCCTGCATCAGTACCTCTCACTCCCCCTCCGAACCCTAAGGGGTCGGGAACTGTCCCCAGGAAGGAAAGGTCCAATTCCCAGAACTCCTCCCGAAGCACGGAGAGAGGGAGATCATCCACACCAAGGAGACCAACAGTACAGTTCGGACCTCAAGGATCAGAACCTGCCCTATCTTAGGCCAGGAGCATTCTTAGACGGGGGGGCTGTCCCCCGGAGTCGGTGGACGACGCAGCAAGTAGCAAACAGGAGTATACTGCTCCAGATCAGAACTCAGAAATGGAGGAAGACTGGGATAGGTCAAGCTCCAGAGCATCCTCAAGGTCCTCATCTAGGTCAATATCTAGGGAGAGAGTTCGGTACCCAAGGGACGAACCTCCTAGACCTCGGAACAAGAGAGCTGAACCGGCCAAACTGAGACCTATCAGCAAGGGGCCTTCTCTGAAAGCTCTCCAGGAGCTCAGGATTGGAGGACGTCTCCGACGAAGGTGAAGGAGAATGGGCAGGCGATGAAACAGGGGATATTATGCCCTCATATCCTGTGACATGGAGACAGAGAGACATCGGCCTGGACCCAAGTTACAGGGCGACGAGAGCCCTGAATGGACCTGAAAGAGAGAAAGAAATTAGTCCTCTGTGGACTGTATCTGTGATGTCCTGCGTGGCCTACGGACAGGGTCACACGACCAGGCCAACCACACTTCAATAGAGGACTGCTGCTACAATTCTCGGAGACCCGTGGGGTCGCCCGAGAAGTGACAATTCGACCTACCTCAAACTACGGGAGAAACCCAAGAGGTCAGAGGGGGTGACCATAAGAACCATGACATTGTGTTCTTCAGACGACAACAACTGGGTGCATTGGCCGGGAACAACAGATGCAAGTCTTCCCGCCGGCTACCAAGCAACGACGTGGCCCCTATCCTGTCGGGCCATCCAGCCAGGGAACAACAGATGCAAGTCTTCCCGCCGGCTACCAGGGTACCAGGCAACCAAGATGACAGAGGGGGTGTTGAGTCACAGCCATCGTGACCCCGCAATTGCCATCTCGTCCCCCCGTACAGACGCTATTAAGACAGTGGAAAATGACCGAACAAGATGACAGAGGGGGTGTTGAGAGTCACAGCCAACAAGTGACCCTTTTTATTATGACATCCTGTTCTCCCTGTCACTTGTAAGATATAAAGGTTTAAGCATATGGCTATTATATATCTGTTTTAAATCTAAGCATATGTTTATTATATATATATATCTGTTTTAAATCTAAGCATATGTTACTGTATGTGTCTATATACAGTCAGAGTTAACCCTTGCAGTTAGGAGCAGAGGAAAGAATCACTGCCTTACAATTATGAGGCAGTTATATGCTATTATACACTTTAAAAATACAAAATACATATGATGATCAATCAGTGTTTAAGTATATGAGTATTGAATTGTACATGTACATATATGCTGTATCTGCTTTCTGTAGAAATTGGATCATTGCAGACATGCATAAGTGTTTAGTGACGTGATGGGACTTTCCCAGCACAAAGAAATCTATTACTCTCTCTCAGTTACAGTAACGACTAGAAAGGGAGGAGTTCATCTTTATGTGTTATGCGTTGATTGGCTGGTGGAGTAGACAGGAGCCAGGAATGTGGCAAACATGACGTAATAGGGGCTTTCCACAGCCACAAGTAATCTGTTACTTCTCCAGTACAAGTAACGACTAGAAAGGGAGGAGTTCATCTTTACTGAGTGTGTTTATGTGTTGTGTGTTGATTGGATGGTAGAAATGACATCACTGTATTGACCAATAATAAAGAGGTCTTGATATGACGCTACGGACCTGTGTATAAAAAGGTCAGCTCGCTGGATCCCAGTCAGATTTTCAGCTTTTCCATTTTTTACTATGCTAGAGAAGAGATGTTTTTTGTTTTATACTCACTTTTACTGAATTGGACATTTCCAATGCAGTCCCTTTTTGTAACTTGCCTTTTCTAATTAAAATAACCTTTTTTTATAATACCTATTGAATTCGTGGACTGTTTTCTATCGCAATGTATCACGACGCTGGCCTCGCCCTGCTCTCGACTGAAGGTAACGGTATATCTATAACTGAGAGCCATGCAGATTGAATCAATTGCTGGTTACTGCTTTTCAGCTAAAGTTATATAACTTTAAAAGTCCTCACGTTGACTTGAAATCATGCATTGAATTTAGTGTTTATACACCATCTGAACTTGTTGGCTCTGAAGGTGCAAATCTTATTGATATCCATAGTAGATTACCTGATCATTCAGTACTATGCTTACACTTTCGGGCCGGTGACTCAGTTAATATCCAGAGCATGGTTGAACCCCTGCAGCAAATCAAACCATGTAATAGACACCTGCCAGCTAATTTTCTTTCCTCTGAGATTTGCCAGGGGGCTTTACTAGATGTCATGGAGCTCTTGAATAACGGTCCGAAAAACCAGGAGAATATTGATCTCTGTTACAATAACTTATGTAGTTTTCTGCATAAAGAAATTGGTCGACACTGTGCTACAAAGAAAGGCGGGTCGACCAAAAAGTATTTTAAGACCAAACAACCTTATTGGAATAATGAATTAAATGGGCTATGGCTTAATTCAAGGGCAGCCGAAAAATATTTTCTAAAATGCAAGGAACAGAGTGTGAGAAGAGACTTACTGAATGAATTTAAAGCTTGTCAAACTAAATTTGATAAGAAACTCAGATTTTTCAAACGACGTTTCAAGAGAGGACAAGCTCTCCATATAGAACAACTACAAGTCAGTAATCCCCAGCAATTCTGGAAAGAAATAAATAAACTAGGCCCCAAAAAAACCCAGACAGTCCCAGAAGCTTCTATCCCCAGGCCATCAGGCTGCTAAACGAACAATGAACACTACACAACAACAACCACCAAACGCACATAGCACACACATCCACACGCACACACTCACTTTAAACAAACACACTGTAGCACCCACTCCACACACTTTATAGCACACACCCACTTTAAACAAACACACTGTAGCACCCACTCCCCACACTTTATATTTATTGATGAAGGATTGCACTACAACTCGTACACCTTACTGTAAATTGTACCTAAATTGTACCCCATCCCATTTCTGCTTTGCACTATATAGTACTATACATTAGTACACTGCATAGTATTGTATATTATATGGTAACTCAGAACATTGTACATATGTCTATACCGAACACCGTGACCTCATTTTCTTCTTCTAAATTACATGCTATACTATGTTATTTGATACTATCTTGTCTAGCACAGTCTCTGGAGCGTAACAGTAAGAAGCATTTTGTATGAAAGTATTCTGTACTTCTGTATGACAACTATTAAAGAAACTTGAAACAATGGAGATTGTATTGGATAACGGTGAATCATGTTTTGAAACTGAGCAGACTCTGAAAAAGTGGGAAACCGACTATAGTAGTCTGTATGCTTGTAGTAGTCACCCTTTATTTGATGATGGTTTCCTGACAGAAATATGTAAGTTAAAATGTGAGGCCAAACTTGGGATGAGCAATAGCCCTACAGGTTGTGAATTATTAAATAGTGACATTACGTTAGACGAGGTACAGAGTGTAGTGGACAGAGCGAAACGGAAGAAAGCTATGGGTATTGAGGAGCTGTCGAACGAGGTCCTTAAAACTCCCTATCTGCTGAATGTATTACACTGTTTATATCAAACTTGTTTTAACACAGGCACCATCCCCTCGATATGGAACAAGTCCATTATTAAGCCCATCCCCAAATCTGCAAAAGCTGACCCTAGAGTCCCACTAAATTACAGAGGTATTAGTTTGATCAGTACAGTTTATAAATTATACTCAAGTGTTCTTAATAATAGATTAAATAAATACTTAGAATATAATGAAATGTTGGTGGATGAGCAGAATGGGTTTAGGGCTAAGAGAGCTTGTATTGATCATGTTTTTGTTTTATCATCGGTGGTGAGAGCCAGATTGGACGAGGGCAACAATACATTTGTTTGTTTTGTTGACTTTAAAAAAGCCTTTGACTGGATTAATAGAGAGCTTTTGGACTATAAATTAATCTGTTCTGGTATTGATGGACTATTTTATAAGGCTATCAAAAGCCTGTACAAGGCCCCATCTGCCTGTCTGCAGCTGAATGATGTTAGGACCGGCTGGTTCCCCACACCATTCGGTGTAAAACAGGGAGATGTGCTTTCTCCTACTTTATTCGCCCTTTATGTTAATGACCTGGCGCAAGAAATCAAGCAAGCCAATCTTGGTATTCCAATAGATAATATAATCCTAAGTATTTTATTGTACGCTGATGATATTGTTTTGTTTGCAGAAAATGAAGCAAATTTACAAAACATGTTGAATATTATGAGTTCTTGGTGCATGAAATGGAGACTTGCGATTAACAGTGAAAAAACACAGATTATGCACTTTAGGAAAAAACACGAACAGCAGAGTAGTCATAAGTTTCAATTTGGACCAACGCCCCTGATTTACACACATTCTTATAAATATCTTGGTTTCACCTTTAATGAGTACATGTGCTTCATAGAAGGAAGGAAAATAATGTCTGAGTCAGCAGGAAGGGCGCTAGGGGGCGTGTTGAGTAAAATGAAAGTGTGCACTGACCTTGGGTTTTCAACATATACACAATTATTTGATTCAATGGTGGGTTCTGTTTTGTTTTATGCTGCTGGAGTATGGGGTTTTGATGATGCTCCTGAATGTAATGCGATCCAGAACCGGGCCATAAGATACTTTTTAGGAGTCCATAAATACACACCAAAAGGGGCTATAGAAGGGGACATGGGGTGGGATTCTTGCTTGGTCAAGCAAAAAGGTGAAATGGTGAGGTTATGGAACCGCCTGGTCCAGCTGCCAAATGGCAGGGTGACTAAAAAGATTTTTAATTGGGACAGAGCACAGGGTCATCCCTGGTCAAGAGAGATGTCTATGATGTTTTCTTCTACTGACTTGAGTATGATTTTTATGAACAATTTGCAGTGTAAGGTTCACATAATTAAAACAAAATTATCAACAATCCATCAGGATAAGTGGAAGGTGGAGATTTTGAAAAAACCTAAACTTAGAAAATATATTGCAATTAAAAATGAGTATTTTACTGAACCTTATGTAATGTTAAACTTAAAGAGAAGACGGAGGTCTCTGTGTGCCCAGTTGAGGTCTGGCACCCTGCCATTGGCTGTGGAAGTGGGTAGATTCCAGGGTAAACCTGAGGAGGAGCGGTTGTGTGTTCTGTGTGATCTGGGAGTGGTGGAGGATGAATATCATTTTGTTTTTTATTGCCCTTTGTACACCACTTTGAGGAGGGCTTTATTTGAAAAAATTCAAATTGTAAACCCAGATTTGTTTTGGCAGTCTGAGAGCTGTATGTTGAGTTGTTTTTTTGTGGAGGACATCTTCGGTTTTGCAGGATTTTTGGAGAAGGCATGGCACCTGAGACAAAACACACTGTATCCTATATAATTGTATTTGAATTCACCTTGTTTTTCTGTTTATTTACATTGAGTACAGCTTGTGTTATATTACGTTTTATTGTATTTTCTTGTATTTTTCTTTTTTTTATGGCCATCTTGGTCTATGTCATTTGTTAAGTAATTGGTAAAGTATATTATTATATACTTATTGTTATGTGTCTTGTAAGCCCATATGGGCTGGGCATACATCTGTATGTAAGACACGAAAATAAAAAATATCAAATCAAATCAAAAACTACTACTACTACTACTACTACTACTACTACTACTACTACTACTACTACTACTACTACTACTACTACTACTACTAATAATAATAATAATAATACTGCTGCTACTATTACTACCACCACCACCACTACTACTACTACTACTACTACTACTACTACTACTACTACTACTACTACTACTACTGTACTACTACTACTACTACTACTACTACTACTACTACTACTACTACTACTACCACCACCACCACCACTACTACTACCACCACTGCAACACAAATTTGGCTTCCTATAAGACACGAAAATAAAAAATATCAAATCAAATAAAAAATAAAGGATATATATATATATATATATATATATATATATATATATATACATATATATATATGGCACTGTTTGTTGTTTGCGGGTTCCGGTATCTCTGTGTTCGACGGGCTCCATCAGGTTTGTGGGAAACTGAGAATCTAGTCACTGCAGGACCGGACGATCGGTACCACGGACTGATGGGCCTGTCAAATTGATAAGGGGTACTGGGGCTTGCAAATAATGATCAAGTGTTAGTACGCTAATATTACACTATTGGCAGTAGTAAAACTTATTAAAAGAGAAGTAATTATCATCAGGCTTTCAAATGAGTAGCATTACAGGCCTTTTGTAAAATGATGATAATAATGATGATAATAATGATGATAATAATATTATTGTTATTATAGACAATAAGAGTTCTCCCAGACATACATTCGGTTTATTACAAACAAAGAAGAGGTTAACAACTCTTCTATGCTTATATTTCATATCAACTGGATATAACTAACTAGTGACTATGAAGTAAGCTTGATAGAAATAGTAATTGACCCGAGAACTTAGTGAGTTTAGCACCTCGCTGGGGGATATCGGGCGGCCACAGGGGTCTATCTCGAGTAGGTGATCTGAGATAGATAAGAGACATCCCATCGGCTTTCAACACTCCACATATGTTAATGTGGGACGTCCTTGTGATCGATGCCCGTGTGTTGGCTCCCACAGCACACGTTTGCTGGTTGGCAGCTCATAGTGTCTCTGGCAGTGACCTGCCAGCCTCATTCTCCTGACTGCCACTTTCTCGCTCACCCTTAGCACCCCCCCATACAAGTTTGCATTAGTGACATGCTCATCCCTGTTGATGTTGAGCACCACACGCATCAATCTGGTGTAGCACCCATCCAGGGACTTCTGCAGGGTGGGCTTCAGGGTCCAGCATTCACTGCCATACAGAAGGACAGACTCAACTGTTGCATGAAAGAAGTTGAGCTTGATTTGACGGGGGAGGTTGGATTTCCACACGCTGGTCATGCCGTTCAGAGCCCTCCACGCAAGCGCCTTCCTCACTTTAAGGTCTTGCTCGGACGAGTTGACCCATGAGCCCAGGTATTTGAAGTCACTGACTTCCTTTAGAGCAGTGCCTCCTGTTGTCGTTAGAGGTGGATGATCCGGGAGGATGTTATACATTATAGTCTACACCTACCTAGATTGACAGTAAATTAGATTACATTCAAATGTATTGTCATTATACAGCACAAGTACAGTATCTCTCTAGGTCGTCCTCGGACGGGCCCTCCATCGGTGCTTCCAGTCATCCCGATCCTCCATGCATCTGGCTAGCTCGCCGGTGCATTCTGTTCCCGCATCTCTCCTGAGTACGTCCACGTAGTTTAATGTGGGACGTCCTCGTGGCCGATGCCAGTGTGTTGGTTCCCACAGCACAAGTTTGCTGGTTGGCATCTCATGATGTCTCTGGCAGTGACCTGCCAGCCTCATTCTCCTGACTGCCACTTTCTCGCTCACCCTTAGCACCCCCCCATACAAGTTTGCATTAGTGACATGCTCATCCCTGTTGATGTTGAGCACCACACGCATCATTCTGGTGTAGCACCCATCCAAGGACTTCTGCAGGGTGGGCTTCAAGGTCCAGCATTCACTGCGATACAAAAGGACAGACTCAACTGTTGCATGAAAGAAGTTGAGCTTGATTTGACGGGGGAGGTTGGACAGTACAACGAAAATAAGTTTGGCATCCAGAGTGCAAATGTAACAGTAAAGTGCAATAGTAATATACAATGTACAGGTGATTAAACTGGGTATAAAATATATGAATTGGTACTACTGGGTGTAGTGCTAATCAGATGTGTGTATACAGAGTTGTAATATTAATATGCACAGTGATACAGGTATAAAGACACCATAACTAGTAAGAGAATAGGGCAGCAAAACGACCAGGAAGGGAATTGGCATAGTGAATAAATTGGGGGATCAGATAAAAGATAGTGTGTCTCATGGTTTCTGTGTGTCTCATGGTGTCTGTGTGGTGTCTGTGTGTCTCATGGTGTCTGTGTGGTGTCTGTGTGTCTCATGGTGTCTGTGTGTATCATGGTGTCTGTGTGTATCATGGTGTCTGTGTATCATGGTGTCTGTGTGTATCATGGTGTCTGTGTATCATGGTGTCTGTGTGTATCATGGTGTCTGTGTGTATCATGGTGTCTGTGTATCATGGTGTCTGTGTGTATCATGGTGTCTGTGTGTATCATGGTGTCTGTGTGTCTCATGGTGTCTGTGTGTATCATGGTGTCTGTGTATCATGGTGTCTGTGTGTATCATGGTGTCTGTGTGTATCATGGTGTCTGTGTGTCTCATGGTGTCTGTGTGTATCATGGTGTCTGTGTGTATCATAGTGTCTGTGTGTATCATGGTGTCTGTGTGTATCATGGTGTCTGTGTGTATCATGGTGTCTGTGTATATCATGGTGTCTGTGTGTCTCATGGTGTCTGTGTGTATCATGGTGTCTGTGTGTCTCATGGTGTCTGTGCGTCAGGAAACAGCTCTGTGCCACCGGACGGCACTCCGGCTGTTCACATCACCGCTGCAGTGGTCTGGAGATAAAACCTGCCACCACTTGGTACCCTGTCTACATCTTCCTATATATCACTGGCATTGCGTAGCGCCGACGCTGATGATACGCCGGGCCCCCGGAATAAAGGCCTTGCATCTTCAAAGGGGCCTCACTAAAGTCAACATCTTATGAATTCCAAAGCCCCACACACACACACACCGTTTTCATTCGCTGCACCCCCTCACGCTTTTATTCCTCCTCCCTTGACATCCACCCTCTAATCATCCCCGTCCGCCGCACCGTCCACCATCCCCCCTTATTCTCTGCACCCGTCCACTCCACCCCTCCAGATCCTAGTGGGCCCAAATATGAAGTGACAACTCTCCCTGTTCCTCTTACAAAATGCATGATTAATGTTTCATTAATCATGGGTTTTTAAAACATTCCGCTCCTTTGGGCTTTTCTTCTATCTTTAAGTGAAATAATAAATTAACATTGCGCTCCGCAGAAGCACTGAGAGATACGTTGCTTTTTTCCATGACATCCCCTCCCCGCCGCTCAAATAACGGTCATTGTTTATGGCAGCGCCTGCACTCAAAGGCGCTTCCCGCTCCAAGACTAAAGGCAAGCCGCCTGCTCTGCGGAGCTTTATGTGTTATCGAAATGTTGGCTCTTGTCTCGCCAGCGACCGGGGGGACTTCAACTACTTGGGTCTTGTAAAAACTGTTTTAGGAAGAGTAAAGGCCCCCATACAATCAGGAGATTAGGATCTACCATGTAGCATTAATATGTATGGTAGCCCTGTGATTTATTGGCTCTGTGTATTTAATGATGCCCTGTGCTGTAGCAGAGAAGAACAGCGGCTAAAGGTCTCCAGAAATAACAAGAGGATGAATGCATAGGGAACCAGGTATTATACAGTATATGTACCGTGGTGGCAGAGAGGAGGATGAGGAAAAAGCTATACTGGGAAACCCCTCCCACCCCCTCTATGAGGAGCTAGCCAAAATGAGGAGTACGTTCAGCCATAGACTTACCTCCCCCCACCCCCTCTCAACACACCACAAATCACCTCGGTCAGTCCTTCGTGCCAGTAGCCATCAGGCTACACAATTGTGGGAATGGACTGCTGCCAATAGTTGGAGAACTAACGGGTGGAGAACTTGAGAACTGTTAGGACTACTGACTCTTAATTACTAAACACTGCATGGACTCTGGTGCAGTGTGCTACTACTATACACACTATGTATATTATTATTTTTATTATTATTATTATTATTATTATTATTATTATTATTATTATTATTATTACTATTATTATTATCATTATTATTATTATTATTATTATTATTATTATTATTATTATTATTATTATTATTATTATTATTATTATTATTATTATTATTATTGTTGTTAATATTACTGCCATTCCACTAGTATTATTACCATTAATAGCATTATTATTACTACTGTATGTTCTATTAATATTAATATTTATATTATTTTCTTTTTTCTTACCTGCATTTCGCCAAGGGGATTAATAAAGCAACACTTGACTTGATACCGGTATATCTTATATCGTATACTGTACACAGTTTGTGATTACATATATTGTACACAGTAACAACAATATCATTACCGTTTAAAATGAAAATAAATACTACAATCTAGGTTCCTATACAGTGTATGGCATCGTGCAGAAAGAAAGAAGGGGGAGAGACTTGCATTTGGAACTCAGTATCTCATCTCAGGCCTGACTCCTGGGTTTCATTCTATCGATATATCATACCAGAGCATTGTGCAGCGAGAAATGACTTCCACCACTCTCTGCAAGGAATAACATGTATAACTGATTGAAGTGGAGGATCCAAACAGCACTGCCTCACATCTTATTCTTGGTAAACAAGCCAGGCTGACCTTTCAGCTAACAACCGGTGTATAAATATAAATGGGGAGGAAAACTTTCTCAGAATCGTGAGCTTTTGATGACGCTGGTTGAGAAAACACCGCGTTTTTTTCAGTAGGCTGCTTCATGTAATGCTTCTGGATGATCTCATCTATGTATCTTCATTTAGAACGGAAGGGGAGCGGCCATAAAATGAAGATCAAGCTCTGTCTGAAACCAATGACCTGTGGCCTGATCTTGAGAATTATAGGCCCTACTAGAGTTTGCCAGCTTCGTAATTAACTGTCCAGAACAGGGTGACTTTAAAGGTTAGCCTCAAAACGTACCCCCTGAGTTTGATTCATGCCTAATTCCCTGATGTACGGAGCGCCTGCAATCGTTTTTATTTAGTTGAAGAAGAGTTAAAGAGGTCATAAAGCTTCACACTTTCCACTAGTGAATGCAAGGCTATGGCTCGACATCTGCTGCATTTACACCCTAACCTATAAATGTGTTGGGCAAATGTGAATCAAAGTGGAAATGGGTGAAGTACGTACAATTTGATATTCATGGAGAGTCACTGAACTCAGAATAAAAATGTTTTATGAAACATAATGTTCCATTATATCATAACTCTGTGGTTGCAGATGCACTGAAGGAAAGAATGACAGTGTGAATGTCTCAAACTGTAGATAGGTTGACAAATGATGCCAACACACAGACAAAATGACCGACAAACTAAGGAGGTTCCTCAGCACCTTGACTGAGGGTCGTGAATGCCACAACGCAGCTTGGCCATAATCATTTACGTCATAGTTTTCCCTAACAAGTTGTTCTTTACCTCGGTGGAGACCTCACATCCAACTCCTAACATAAAATGGAGATGAAAGTTTTTTTTTTTTTTTTGTCATTGTTGATTTTCGAAGATATACTGTAGCAATTTTTATTTTATTTACTATGCCGCTTGGCCGTTTAGTGATGGCCATCCCTGAGCCTTCAAAAGGTACAGTACATCTGTTATGGAAAGCCCCCTTCATTGTGGCCCCTGCTCAAGAATGCACAAAATGACTTTCCACCGGTATCACTAACCTCCCACAAAATGAAGACCTTCAGGAGACCTGGACCACCTCAGACCCCTTGTGAGTGACTTGTGACCACCTGCAGATAACAGTCAGTCTTCTTGCACCTCTGACTTCCGGTTTGCCTCCCCATCATGCCTTCTCCAGAAGTTCAGTCACAGAGAATGCTGCTGGGACTGGTCCACCTTTTGTCCCCTTGCTGTTTGCGGACTGTATATTTTCAGTTATTTCCTATATTACCATGCACTTGCCCAGTCCATAATTTGGTATTTTATGCTCCTTTGCACATCGGTCAGCACATTTTAAATAGCCTGTAATTATTAATGTCCATATACAATTTTTCATATGTATCCTTGCCCACATGCTGGACTTGGTATAGAATATATTGCTATGTATGCTCTCTCGCACAGTACATACTATATATCTGCAGCCATCTGTAGACCAGATTAGTCATAGTGTGTATTTCTGTAGGCATATACCCTCCATATTTCTCTACACTATCTCGGCACCTGCAATGTTTATCTGACGCAAAGGAAGAAAAAACATTCCCATTTCAACATTATTAAACAAAAGATTTTGTGTCAGGTGAGGTATTGATCAGCATCACTATTAAATCACTACTGAGTGGAGCGACTGGGTAGTGTAGAGGTCTAAATACTCGCCTACCACCGCAGAGATCTGGGTTCAGTTCCCCTCAGTGGTAACTTTTCCCCAAGCTAGCTGTGGACAGATGTGTTGGTGGGGTGGGAGCAGCTCATTTGCATTTAAAGGTACTGAAACAGCCCATTGAGAACAGGCCTGAAAGAAAGAGGTATAGAAAAATACCAATTTCCTCTATGTGCTTTCAGTAGAAAGCTATCCGACTGCAAGGTACTGTAGCCTAGCTTAGCACAAATTAATGGAAACAGATACAGACCAGCTAGCCTAGCTGTTGGCGAAAAACATCTCTCACAGAGTTTTAAGCTAGGCTAGTGATCCATATCCGCTTCCATTCATTTGTGCTAAGATATGCTACCTTGCAGATGAATAGCTTTCAACTGAACGCACAGAGAGGAAATTGGTATTTATCTTCTTGTCTTACTCTGGAGAAGACGGTGAGTGCATTTCCCATAATGTTGGCGTGTTCCTTTAAGGATTCTAATGAGCGGCGCTGGACATTTACCCTAGCGTGATTTCTTTCTTTAATTCTTCACTTATTGATGAGCCAGTTTGAAGATCAACATATTTTGACTAGCCTACATTTCCTCTGCTCACCATCATTCAGTTCAGAGGACATTCAGGGATCTTTCATATTCCTGTCCAAAGCCAAAAAATTATTACTAAGGCCACTATTACGTGGTTGTAGATAAGAGAGGACCTCTTATTTATTTATTGACAGTAATCACAAGCTGCACATCCAGAGTGGCTAAGGGGAGGGAGACAGCAGCCTAGCACGAGCCTATGTTCCAGAACGGTGCGTGTTTCAGTGAGAGCTGTCAAGTTCAGCTGAGTTTTTGGAGCAATTTAGTATTCTCCCGTGAATAAAATGTAAAAAGAACAGCTGGAATGTGCTTCTTTTGCAGATGCACTTATTATTGAATTGGTGCGTGGTAAATTACGATACTAAAGACTAGAGATCTCTTCCTCTAGCTCAGGTGGTATGTTATTCATCTACGTACGAATGCAAGGAATTACTCTACAAGTCAGAGATAAAATATGCACTGCTTTAGGAACACCCAGGCACCCCTCTCCCGGTTGTAGCGGTGCATGATGAAGTAGGTTATTTTAGCAGTGCTAGACAGACACTGTAGATCCACAAAGAATGGATTGCACGGAGCAAGTTGCACCCTTACTTAAAATGGGGGAACCTGATGTAAACAAGACAAGTGTATTGAGCCGTACTGTATTGTACCCATTCTGCAATCTGTTAATACAATTTTCACTCAATCAATCAATCTGCACAGTGATTGATTGAATGAAAATGTTATTAACAGATTGCAGAATGGGTACAATAGAGTACGGCTCAATACACAATTGTTAAGGGGATGCAGACCAGGGCCCCGTTCCCCGTACCTGGATAACTGAGTTAGCCGGATAACTTTCGGTGAAGTCTGACTTAAGCCGGACTTTCCGGTTCCCCGAATCTGGATTGTCCAAATCACCATGACAACAGATCCAAAAGTTTGAGCCTGGTCGAAAGCAGGGTTTAAGTTCAAGTTAGCCGGATGAACCATCGCCACGCCCCCGCAAAGAAGTGACAGCGCGTTTCCTGAAATTATTCCCACAGTCTAGGATCTGCATTATACCATTCTGAATTACGTTTTTGTGCTCCATTCTTCCAGAGGGGTCTTTTGAAATGTAAAATAGACCCAAAATGCTGATACTAAATTCACTTTGTCCTAAATAATGCACGTTATATACCGTGGCGCTCGCTCGGTGCAACAACAACAAAATAAAGAATATTCTAAACACGGGTCTCTCGTTCATTAATGTATAAACAATGAATTTATCCCATCTGGCACAGTGGCACAGTGGCGCAGCGGTAGTGCTCAATCCTGGCAACCCGGCGACCGGTGTTCGAAACCCAGTGTTTCCAATATAATTTTTTGGAATATAATATTAATGATTATACGCAAAGGTAGCCTAGTTTTAAGTTAAAATATTATAAATCTACATGCATTGAGGATGTCATTCTTTATATAGCTCTCAACGTGCACCAAATTGAATTAGTCCTATATTGCAAAAAGAAGGAAGAGACTAGGTTTCGAACCCCGGTCGTCTGCGTGAAAGTCAAAAGAAGAACCCGTTACACCACAGTGGAGATAAGTAAAAGATCGACCATACATCAATCAATGGGCAAGAGAGCCGTATCGTTATTCTGTATAACAGTTTAACTAATTATTTTCGCTAGCAAGATCTCATTTGATTATTCAATCCAGCAGGCAAGTTTAAAGAAATATAATCTGATTGATTGAGGTAATGAGGGACTTAAAATTAGCCTATAGATAACGCATTTAACTTGTCGGCGAGGCGATTGAGCCGTACTGCAATATGTTAATAAAGTTTTAAATCAATTAATCAATCAATGCCGCTAGAGAATCAGGATCTCTGCTATCGATACGTGCTGGCTTTTCAAATGAAGCGGCCGCGCGCACTAATCCTGGGTCTCAAGTCTGGTTTGAGTTAACGAGACTGAATCCACCTTCGAGGAACAGGAAAATCCCGGCTTCAATCATCTCGTTAACTGAATCTGGATAATGGGACTCTCGATCGACTTAGTTGAACCAGGTACGGGGAACAGGGCCCAGAGAAAGACTTTCGTCTTGTTTACATCAGGGTACCCCATTTTCAATTCATAATGAATTGTAAGTAAGGGTGCAACTTGCACCGTGCAATCCATTCTTTGTGGATCTAGCCCATCTCTATTTCTTGCTATAATTATGTATTCAGGACTTCATTGTGATTCACTCCACTAGAGGTGTGTAAAAGTAAGCAATATCCAAATATCCAAAAATCTAAATATCCAATACATAAACTTTTGTTTTAAACGCATAAATAAAATCAATAACTTACAAAGGGGCAAACTATTAGGCTAGATATTTTGAAATCACAGTGTGGGGCAAAAAATACAACTCATTCCAAGTTGGATTTGTTTTCTATTGGAGAAGCAGTCGAGCGTCACACAATAAAACCAACTGTGCTGTGAGTCTCAAATCAAGTTCCATCCTCCGTTTAGTCCCAATATCAATAATCGATATCAACATGAACATGTGCACATTTACATTCAGCCCCAATAAGAACACATAAATCTCATGTACATAATCAATTTTAATAGGAACACATTCATCATGTCATACTATAATCATCATCAATATGAGAAAATCAATCCAATGTTTATAATATAACCCAATATTATTCAGTTTAAAATATGCACACTTAAATCATGGTAATAGTATGAATGCATGAATGAATGATCATTGTGGAAATTGCCTCTTTCACTACCACTATGTATCACCCAACCTTCACACTACACAATGGATGAAAGGCTCAGGAGACAGGGATTGATATCAGCCAATTAAGGGGAAGGGATGATTAGGTGGCCTTGATGTCAGAGACCTGTTTGGGAATTTGGCCAGGAACGTTGGGGAACTCCTTACTCTTCGGGACCTTGGTTTAACGTCTCATCAAAAGGACAGCACTTGCAACTGTACTGTGTCCCTATCACTGTAATAGAGGCATCGTTACCGCCAAGTCCAGAGGACAGAGTGCTCCCTGCTGGACAACAACACCACTTTCTGACAACAGTGTTGACAGGGGCCTTACTCATGTAGCCACGCTGCTGGACAAACCAATACAGAATACCATCACTCACTGGAAATCATGTTAATAATCTGTATCATATGATAATGATAACGTTTATAAGTCTGAGCACGAGCACCACCTTGTTCTTTGCTCCCAAGGGTTGTGAAGTGTGTGTGTGTGTGTGTGTGTGTGTGTGTGTGTGTGTGTCTGTGTGTGTGTGTGTGTGTGTGTGTGTGTGTGTGTGTGTGTGTGTGAGTGAGTGTAAAGTACATCTCAGATGACAAGGATCGCGGCAGTAGTGCAAGTGCACCTTGAGCAAATTCCAGAGAACCTCACCGTTAGAATTCGTCTTGTCATTAGTGAGCTACGTGACTTATACCGTGTGACCTTTTGCACTAACCTTTTGTACTTTTGTGTGCTCACGTACATCGTCTCTCCGTTCTTACCATGACGCCATTTAATGTTGCAATGCGGCCGTTAACCAGACCGTCTACCGCATGTGTGGAACCCGTCAACCTCAGAGTACAGAGAAGAACCCTGATCCTTATTGTGTACGTGTTTTCTCCTTTTCATACCATAATGTTCTTGTATATATATCTCGGTGTGAACTCAATACACTTCAGAACAACTCTGTGACCCTCTGCAGCTGCTAAGGTGAGCTCTTCACCGCTGAACACCCACACCTCACTGACTCTTAGTAATTTGTCTCTCTACCTCACCTAAAGCACAATGCACAGATTACACGTGTTTGGAGAGACACGTGCATGCTAGGGACAACCAGAATAAGGGTTACAGTCACATTTGTAGCTACCACTGAATGACTGGCAAATTAAGGAGACATTTTAAGTTCACCAGCAAGCCAGCTAACATGCTGGTTTACACTTTATATTAAGGTACTTGTAATAAGCATTAGGTAATAAGGCCCTTATAAGTCCTTAAAAGATGCTTATTAACATGAAATGGTAAATGGCTGCATTTATATAGCGCTTTTATCCAAAGCGCTTTACAATTGTTACTCACATTTTACCCATTCACTCACATATTCATACACTGACGGCGGAGGCAACCATGCAAGGTGCCGACCTGCTCATCAGGAGCAATTCGGGGTTAAGTGTCTTGCTCAAGGACACTTTGACACGTTGCCCAGGAGGACCACTGTCGCCCCCAACATTATTGTGTTAATAAGACTAGTAAGTGTTAATAATAGCATCATAAACAGGTTTATTGTTAGATTATAAGACATAAGCATGTATAAAAAACATGTGACAATTTATTAAAAGCCTTATTAGTTTCTTATAATTGTATAATATAGTAATAGCATTACAAAAACATTTAATGAGTCTTACTAACTTACCTATTCTGCCATTGATAAACCTTTACTAATCTTTTTTTTTGTTGCTTTATTATGGTAAAACAAATTATATATAAATGTATTAACAGTTACTATGCACTTGTTAACAGTTAACTATGCACTTATTAACAGTTAACTAAGCCTTTTGCAGCTACTAGATCTAAAGCAAGATTAAGGTTAATAAATCCTTTATTATGTAAGGGATAATGTATAGCTACGAGGTCATTGTCGCAAAATAATTGACCGACACGGAGTTTAAAATACCGAGCCGCCTCGGCGAGGTGTTTTAAACGTCAGTGAAGGTCAATTATTTTGCGACAATGATCGAGTATAGCTATACATTATCCTGCTTATTACATGGCTAACTTACTAACAATATACCTAATTCATTTTACATCGACTCGCAACAGTAACACTGGTTCTGGCTCCGCTGAGTGCTCGTCGCTCCGCCCCCCAGCAGCTTCCCCGGCAGCCGGCAGTTTGCACTGATGTCAGTGGGCTTGATTGCGAACAGCTGCGCACAGCGGTCATTATTGTGGGCTTGATTGCGAACAGCTGCGCACAGCGGTCATTATTGTCCCACAGCGGTCATTATTGTCTGATAACTGACCTCTGACGCACGCTATTGACCAATCACAAGCAAGCATTTCGGCGAATGTGAAAACGCCATGTAATAAGTAAGGGATAATGTATAGCTACGAGGTCATTGTCGCAAAATAATTGACCGACACAGAGTTTAGAATACCGAGGCGCCTCGCCGAGGTGTTCTAAACGTAGTGAAGGTCAATTATTTTGCGACAATGACCGAGTATAGCTATACATTATCCCGCTTATTACATGGCTAACTTACTAACAATATACCTAATTCATTTTACACCATCGACAAGACGAGATCAAATGCAGACGCAGTTGTTCTGTGGCTCCGTCCGCTGTCAGCCCAAATAAAGTTATTATTATCGCCGGCAGCCGGCAGGTGTGTGGACTGATTGCACTGATGCAGTGTGTGTCAGTGGGCTTGATTGCTCCAGCTGCGAACAGCGGTCATTATTGCTCGGCAGAGGTCCGTTATGTAAGGGATAATGTATAGCTACGAGGTCATTGTCGCAAAATAATTGACCGACGCAGAGTTTAAAATACCGAGCCGCCTCGGCGAGGTGTTTTAAACGTCAGTGAAGGTCAATTATTTTGCGACAGTGATCGAGTATAGCTATACATTATCCCGCTTATTACATGGCTAACTTACTAACAATATACCTAATTCATTTTACATCGACTCGCAACAGTAACACTGGTTCTGGCTCCGCTGAGTGCTCGTCGCTCCGCCCCCCAGCAGCTTCCCCGGTAGCCGGCAGTTTGCACTGATGTCAGTGGGCTTGATTGCGAACAGCTGCGCACAGCGGTCATTATTGTGGGCTTGATTGCGAACAGCTGCGCACAGCGGTCATTATTGTCCCACAGCGGTCATTATTGTCTGATAACTGACCTCTGACGCGCGCTATTGACCAATCACAAGCAAGCATTTCGGCGAATGTGAAAACGCCATGTAATAACAAATAATAACGGACCTCTGCCGAGCGCTATTGACCAATCACAATCAAGCATTTCGGCGAATGTTAAAACGCCATGTAATAAGCACTTATAAACATTGCTTTTTGCAGCTCCCCCATCTGGAATGACCACTATATGTTGTCAAGGTTGATAAAGAATTATATTGTTTTTTTTCTTTTACAGCCACATGCGGCCACAAAGACAACGTTCTATAAAACATAGCCTCAAACAGGCGTTTTTTCCTATTGGAAAAAAAGAATACAAACTCTTAAGGTGAGACACCCCAGGTGAAATCAAATTTTTTGGGTTGATTTTGAGATTTTGTTATATTTTGCTTCCTAAACATGTCTTCTATGAAACTAGTGACAATAAAACATCAATAACACACATTTAGTTGTTTATTTTACTTCATTTGATTGCATGATTGCATCCATAAATGTGCACATATTTAATGGTGAAGTGCCTCATTTGCATATATAAACATAAGATTCAGAAAACTTGCAATATATTTGTTCTTAGTTTATATGTACATAACAAACTGGGAAAGTTTCATAGTGATATCTATTCAAATATTTGTTTTGCCTATTAGGGGGTACAGTAATCGGTTGTGTTGAGTTTGTTACTATACACTGTTTGTAGCCTGTGTGTAGTTCTGTTCAGTTCAATAACATCATTATTATTATTATGTTATTCAGTTATCAGGCATGTGTTTAGGTTGTCTATTACTAATGGTTTGATTAGGTATTGTGTTTGTAAATAGCTGTTTCAAAAAAAGGTTTATGACATTTTACAATACAGAACTTTGAAGGTGTTTTCCCAAAAATGTGTTTGTATGCGTTTTTCTTACACACAAGGGTACACATGTACCATTTCTCTAGCACTTACACACACCATACTTTCTACATTTCTTCCTATATATACCCTGCATCTTTGTCCAGAGGGGTTTGTTGATATATCATTCATAGCCTGATTTATAGTACATTTATACCAAAAAACCTGGCGAAATAGATTTTTTATGACTGTAGACAGCATTTCCTGATTTATGGGATGATAAAAAGACATAGCCACAATTCCTTCTGAACAAAGTTCATTGTGTTATGTGTCAACATAATTGTTACAAAGGGTCAGATTAAACCGAATATATGTATTTATTTATGGATATATATTGAATAGTATTTGTATATCGTTTGATATCCCTTGTATATTCCTTGTACATATACACTGAATATCCCTTTATTCTACTACAGCCCATAATAGTTCATTCTCTCATTGGACCAGGACCTGGCGCCAGCAGACAGGCCCCTTGAGTCAAGTTCAATGGTGCCGACGAACATGCCTTGACTAGCCCCAGCTCCGCGCAGGAATACGGCTACCGAAAGCAGAGCGGCACTACTTGTCCACCGTACATATAAATATGGCGCAAGAAATGTAGAATTCCTTTTAGCCCTTGTCCCGTTCAGTCTAGTTCAGTTCCAGTTATCCAAGTGACGCCTGACCACACTATGCAACGTGCGGTAGAGTAGGACTCGTATTGCCCCAAATAGAGTCGTGTTTTATATCCTAATACGTTTGTTTAACGTATCGTTCGCTCCTTACTAGTAAAAGCCTTCATTACGAGTCAAAGACCACGTGAAGTGGGTAATTGTGTGTCTACATAGAGCACTTATTGCCGCGTGCTAATAGGATAGTAACGTCAAGTTCAACCGTGGACCACCGCGCACCACGGAGGATACCTACACCGGTGATTGCAGAGCCATTTTCCGGCAGGATTATTCTTCATTGCTTTGACTGTGGCTGCTGGAGCAGAGAACCGTCTACACCCACTGCTGTGGGATCTACACATGCCCGTGAGGACATCACTCGAGCCCGTCTCTGTCGGAGCAGAGACTCCACGGCTTCACCTGTGCGACGCGCACACTGAGAGTACAGAGGCTGGTTTCCCCGCGGAGCAGGGAGTAATATACCGTATCCAGGTGCCTTGTTGAAGCCCCTGTTGAACCCATTGACTTTGTATAGAGCATTGCCTCTCCCTGCTGGCTTACAACCGGTAGTACCCCTTTCCAGTATCTCCCCTGAGTACCAGAGATAATTCCTAATATTCAGTATTGACTTGCCTACGCACATTCTTTGCCTTATAAGCGCAACTAAGTAATGTAATGTAATACTATTTGATGTAATAAATATTCTAAACGAGTATTTGTGTGGAAACCGTGTTATTGTGGAGAAGTTCTCATCATATACCTGTGTACGGTATTGGCCAGTAATGTACATAATACGGTAGTGGTTTAATGATACCAATACTTGATTAATACAGTCAGGGAATTGTACCCCTCAGTTACAATAATGAAACACATTTTTTTAATCTGGCATCATCCAATTTTGGTATATATATATACCCTGGCGACATATGCAAATTAGTGCATATTTAATTAGGTAACGCCTATTTTGCATATATAAACTTAAGATCTCAGAAAACGTGCAATACATTACATAAACGTAGCTTGCTAACTTAGCAAGTTATTTTGGTTTCCTACAACTCATTTATTCTTTTGAGAATAAATAATGGTTTGAATGCATTTTATTCATCCAGGGCTTACATTATAATCAGGAATACACAATGGCGGTTAAATCTAGATATCCAGCTATATTTTGTTCATGCTTATTCATCCCAAATCTGAACGTGAACTTCATGGGTTTGTGATGGATTATTTGTTAGTGGGTATTTCAAAGTACCTCATATTTGGTACCATTTTGAAGCTAACAACTAGGGTCTTCCAATGATATAAAATATGTGTATGATTATCATCATTATTACTGTTATTATTCTTCACATGTAGTTGAACTTCAACTTGAACCAAACAAATGTATTTTACTGTACTTTACTCACATGGGACTAAACACATTAGAGTGTATGGCATTTAGCCAATCATGTGGGCAATATAGAACAGTTGACAGATTAGAAATAGCATCTATTGTTCAAAAGTTATGAATTAATTAATTAAACTAAATATCACGAAAAATTATTATTATCATTTAGACCCGGACTTTTTCTTTTTTCTATTACACATTAAATTATTACACAAATAATGTGTGTGTTAAAATTTTTATTCAAACTTACCCCGTTCTCTTCCTTGTCTACCACCATGACTCTCTTCCTCTTCCCTGGGACAACAATGTTGACTGCAGGGCTGGTTGTTGGGCTCATAGATATCTATAGAACACTAGATAGCTTAATGCGGAGTCACCAGCGTCACTGAACCGCCGCCATCTTGCTCCAGTTAGCCTTGAGTGAGAGTGAGTGAGCTGCACAGACAAAAATACTCATAACTCGCTGAAATATTGACGGATTTACAAACGGGTTGGTTTGCTATAAACATCAAAGATGTAGTTATGATACTGCATACTTATAAAAAAAAATGTAAAGATGTTTTTTTTTTTACAAACCGCTTGAATCATAGCCACGCTAATAATGCTTGTAATAAACCAAACCGTTTGTAAATCCGTCAATATTTCAGCGAGTTATGAGTATTTTTGTCTGTGCAGCTCACTCACTCTCACTCAAGGCTAACTGGAGCAAGATGGCGGCGGTTCAGTGACGTCGCTCTCCATTGGCCGGCAGCGCGGGCAAGCTATCTAGTGTTCTATATATATCTATGGTTGGGCTAGCTGAATGCTAGCAACGAGCCAGGTACGAGGAGGCCGCAGCTATGTCGGGGCTAGGTAGGCTAATCACTGCCAGCCGACTAGAAACGTCATGTCTGGGCATGTGGGCCGCACGGACCCGGTCACACACATCGTCCGTTCTGGGATGATAAAATGATATATATTATATATAGAATATGACCCAGTAATGAATAAACAAATAACAGCAAATACAGTATTTGAAAACATTGTTAGACTGAATAAGATACGTAAAGGATCCGTTGTGGTCGCGGGGGAGAGACATACTTTTCGGGCTGAATTCTAGCATCGCCACGCTGCTTTTGAAACATCATTTTGGAGTGGAAAATATTAACAAAATCTCCTCAAAAACATCTCACAAACACTATAAATTGTCAGAAACATAACAATTTATATAATATGTCCAACAACGATGGGCTGCGGTCTCGCTCGATTAGTCTCTCTAACCGCCCGTCTCTTTTCCAACCAATCCCATTCCGCCATCCCTGGGACTTCACGAAATCCGAGATTACCATATTAAAGGTACAGTTCGTAGCTGTAATGGAATGGTGTCGATTGGACGAGAACCCGGAGGCATGAAGGCAATTTTGATTGACAGATGACGATGCCATCGGCCCTGACGGCAGTCGGCTCCGCCGTATCCAAAGTGTAAATTCACCATAACAAGCTAATTCAAGCTAATCGTTAGCTTATCTTCTGGCACTAACCATCACACACTGACTAGCCAGTACCTTGTCACAGTGTCACACAATAGTTAGCATAGGCCTATCTAAAGGCTTCAATATCAATTGAAAGATAGTGAAGCATCAGGCAAAGTAAATCGGACTTATTTACCGGCTCTGAAAGGAGGTGGTAACATTGAGTAACGATCACTAATGCAACGACAGAGTGATCCTAATAATGGCAAGGGAATTTCCAGGCATTATCTGTCCATTGGAGCATGTTATCTGGTAGTTATTCACAGTGATTGTCAGAACTACACAGTTACAACAACACTTCCCAGAATGTACTATATAGTTACAGGTACCTACACAGTCCTTGAGGATAATATCACAGTACCTACCAAGTACCTATTGAGGTGGTGAAAGGTCCCTCTAAGGGCCCTCTAACCTTTACATAATCTGCTGGAATAAATTGTCATAGATTTGTGAAAACTTTATAGTATTTATGAGTCACATAAAAGCATGTTATTTTGTTTATCTACCTAATATTCCTTGACATAGTGGTTACATTATGTTTCTTACTTTCCCTCTCTATAATGCAAAGATTGGTTTTGTCTGTCACACTTGGTCAAACGTTTAACATCTAACCCCCCCCCCCCTCCAATAAACTGTGTGCAAGGAATCTCATGGTATTTGACAAAATATATTGGAGTGGAAGATGCAGCTGCAACAAACACACCTTCGACTGCCGACCTTCAGCTCCAGATGTTGGGAGACATGTATCAAGAAGCCAGTTCCTCATACAAGACTGTGCAAGAGGTTTCCTCACATCTTTCCAACCTGCACCCTCAAACCAGAGCTCTGTTTGGAGAAGTAGAGCATCTAACAAAACTCTGACCGCATGTGCTATTGCCTTCCTATCTCTGTTGCTTTTTCTGAAGGACTTTCTCAACCCTCATGTGTCTTCACACCTGGCAGGGGATCAGCATACATGTCCCAAAAAAGACTCAAAGACCCGAACACACCTGACCCTGATCCATATACACAGAGCCATTGTTGCCCAGTAGTTTGATATTCATGCCATGATGTGACCCTGGAGCGCAAAAACACATTGGTAGTGTGGTGTTATGACTGCAGCACAAGTTAAGAATGCTGCTTTATTATTATGCGCTGCCACCAGGCAGTAAGTGAGCATGATTTATCAACTGTTCAATGCAACTGAAGGTTTATTCTGTTGGCGATAGTTATTTACTACTTATGTATTATGTACTACTTATGTATTTGAAAACCAGAATGAGGGCACACCATACAGTTTTAATTAGCCTACCATATATACTCTATGATGTTATGCAATCAGTAGGCTTGTTAGGCCTACAGCTTAATGTGCATTCAGAACTTTTGATAAATTAAACTCAATATACTTCTACCATTGCATAGTATGCCTTTTAATTAGCTGTTGCTATGCTCTGAAATTGTTCAATGTTAGGGTCTGAATGAAATTGAACTTGGTTGAATAGTAGCTAGTGGTCTATTGTTTTCCGGTGGTCCTGGATGAATATGCCAGGCCGAGGGTAATTGGTGTCTTGGTTAGACTATTTAGGGCACCAGCACTTTTGTCAGAGCCAATTGTAAGCAGGGCTCTCATGATATTTATTACACCTTGACCCTCCCTCCCCCCTAACTACAGCACCCCCAACTCAAAAGACGGTCCAGCGGCCGTGTCGGGCAGGTGTTGTGTGTGTGTGTGGGGGGGGGGGGGGGGGGGGTTGAGATCATCTTGTCCCCCTGCACACAAGTACAAGCGACCTCTATAGTAAATAAGTACCAAGAATATAAGTGGCCTCTATAGTAAATAAGTACCAAGAATATAAGTGGCCTCTTTACTAAATAAGTACTAAGAATACAAGTGGCCTCTATAGTAAATAAGTACTAAGAATACAAGCGGCCTCTATAGTAAATAAGTACTAAGAATACAAGCGGCCTCTATAGTAAATAAGTACCAAGAATATAAGTGGCCTCTTTACTAAATAAGTACTAAGAATACAAGTGGGCTCTATAGTAAATAAGTACCAAGAATATAAGTGGCCTCTTTACTAAATAAGTACTAAGAATACAAGTGGCCTCTATAGTAAATAAGTACTAAGAATACAAGTGGCCTCTATAGTAAATAAGTACCAAGAATATAAGTGGCCTCTATAGTAAATAAGTACCAAGAATATAAGTGGCCTCTATACTGCCCTGCAGAAGCTAACTGCAGTAACTACGCAAACAGTGAAACTGAGAAAAATGGCATTACAGTTCTTTGACTCTCCAGTAGGGGTGTAACGGTAGACTAGTCTGCAACACTACTATCACCGACATCTAAGAAGGGAGATCCCCCCTTGAATGGCCCTTCTAAGGTTTCCCTCCTCCACACTGCCTGTGGAGCATTTTTCCCTATTGTTAGGTTTTAGTGAGTTTTTCCTTACCTTCGCGTGGGGTATGTCTGGGAGTGCTTGCATTCTTTCATTTATTTGCATTTATTTTAAATTTGTTGGACCTTATGGTGTTCTTGTTCTGTTCTTGACTTATTGTTATGTTTTCTTCTTGACTTGTTTAAAGAAGACATGTACGGCCCATGGGGACATTAACGTGTGTTGTCGGGCCTTATAAATAAATTTGATTTGAATTTGATTTACACAGAAGCCACGGTTCGGTATGTACCGCGGTTTTGGGGTCACGGTTCAGTACGACTTCGGTACAACAGGACAAAAATATTTACAATGATTATTATATATATTATAATTATTATTATTAAATATAATTATTTTGTATTAAGTTATACTTAGTTCCACATAGGCTTGCCGCGGTAGTCAGTCAGTGATAACAGTGTCATTCTGTGTTCAGGAATCCACTTGAGTAAATTAATTACCACCCCCCACCGGTGTAGCATTTTAAGTTTCAGTTTCACTTCTAGAGTAGATTTAACTTCACGTGAAGCAGAGAAAGAAGACTAAGAGATGCCATGTTACACAACAATGGCAGAGGATTTATCAATATTTTGGATTTAAACACCACAGCTCGACTGGAGAGGAGCTCAGAGGACCAGTCCCGATCAGCAAAAGTAGGTTTGTGTGTTTAAAAAAAAAAAAATCTCGGATCAGCTGAGGGGAAAGTAGCGTGCGGAAGAACGTTGGCGTGTGTGTGTGTGTGTGTCTTTTCATTGGTTAACATTATTAGGCGAACAAGAAAACTATGAACATTTTCAGCCTATTATAATGACCCTGCTGTGTTACAATTTGTTCTGTCGGTTTGTCATCATGCCTTTCAATGTTTTATTCATCATCTAAATGTGGCAATACAAGCTTGATATTCAATGTTACCTTCTGTGTTAAGACTGTTAGTAAGCCAGTGTAAAGTAAAGTAAAGATATTGAGCATACATTTGTAAAATGTGCAACCCTAGTTTCACCTAGTCTAATGGTATGAGACGTATTTGTCGTATGATTTTGTAGTTACAATACATTTTGCAATTCTTTTCAAACCCCTTTTCTCTAAAACGGAGCAAGATTGAACTCTGAAACGTTGTCACAACATAAAACAGATATTGAGAAGTAAAATATCACTTATAATCCAGTATAGAAAATAAGTAACAGGAATCTAAGTGGCTTCTATAGTAAATAAGTACCATATAGACACACTACAAAGTGCTGACTCTCTTTAAGGAGTGAAAACCCTGGCTATACATTGTCCAGTTGACCGTTCATTTGTTTCCCTCCTCTTCGGATAAATGCAATTTGCCAGGTGGGTCAATCTTATTAGAATTTGGAGGCAATGATTAAGACTTTATCTACTTTATCTGGTGCCCATTGTTGCATCTGTTTTTCTTTTCTACCGTGCTTCAAGCTCCCACTTTCATCTCCTGATCACGGAGCTTGTAATGAAAAAAAAAACTCCCGTATTAGATGCTGTGGGGGGATTCTGCATGTGCTGGCCCTGCAATAAAGGAACCCATTGGGTAGAGAACAAATCCATACGTACCCTCTGATAACACAATACCGCCATGATAATTATTGATTTTGCCCTCCCTTTTCGAAGACTGCTGGTGGATATATAGATGATTGCACATATTGGCTGATGGTAAGTCTATTCTTATTCAGCACAGGCGTCTACTCGAGAGACATACAGCCTCTGACATTACTGAAAGAAAATCATACTTCAGAGGGCTTTATCTCATCTCAAATTCAGCTAGGACGGTTGCAATGAAACCATGTGCTAGATGAACTCCATTTTGCTCTCGATAAGGAAGGCAGATAGAGAGATACAGTAGAAAGAGAGTGAGAGAGACGGAGGGAGGAAAACAAGACCAGACATCGTCTAGTAACCAGGATGCGTCCTTCATGCAGACTCAAAGCAGAGCCCATGCATACAGCTAAAAAAAGACACAATCTTAAATAGCCCAACATTAGATGAACCGGGTGGGTTGTGGTGAGGTGGTGGTGATGGTTTGGGGGGATTAAGTATTTTGATTCTGATTTGATTTACGTATGTTGTGCCCTGATATATGATCAGGTTTGTCCAAAATCCTGATGGACAGTGAGCCTGAGGGAGAAGAAACAAACATTAGCTCCTCATAGTGTAGCCTGTATTTCCACCGCTCTAGCTGCCCTAGCTGCTTAAACAGCTTAAAGCTGCACAATCTAAGATGCTACACACACACATTTTCAAAGGTCGACCTGTTACCCTCACAGCATTTAAGGTTTAAAACTGCATTGTCTGAGACGACACACAAAACATGTTTCAAAACATGCCACTCTCTCCACTGGACCAGATTAGGTGCCTTGAGTGCCTTGCTCAACATGAAAATTGGAGCCTGTAGGCTACGCATGCACTGTTCTGACCACAATGGGACTTACAAGTTTTCATCCGCCATACTGATTTCACCACACTGCACTCCACAAAGCCCACGAGCCGTGGAGCTTACAGTAATATCACACCAAAGATTATTAACGTTAAACCACTAGCCAGCATACAATGTATCTATTTAGGGGGATTCCATTCCCCCATTAATTCACCTATGCCATAGGATACTCGTTGTTCATTATTATCATCTTTCATCTTCATCACAATAGGGCTACTCATCAATCAACCTCCTAATTGATCATAAACACTGATAATGACAATAAGAAAATATTTGCAATACAGCCATGGAGCCCTCGGCCTCCTCTTCCTTGCTTTGCTGCATTACTCCATAGGGTTTTGGGCAGAATTAACGGGGATGCATGGTGACTTACGGCACTCGGATCAAAGTGCCAAATGAAGCGTTGCGGATCAAATATGAATCAAGATTCGGCGACAGCATTGCAAATGTTTTCGGAAACACATTGTTGTGAAATAAGAGGAAGACAAGAGCGTCAACACTGCAGCAGGTGCCATCTGATATGACGACAGCACAGTTAAGTGAATGGAAAGTGTTGATACAATGGCATCTCAATGGAAACTGTCAACATATGGGAGCATATTTTACTGTTATAGGGGGTGCCCCTTCGGGATGCATCCGAGAGAGAGAAGGTGACTCTGCACTTTTTCCTCCCACGTTCTCCATGACTGATGGATCTCTTCAAGATCTCTCCTCACGGTTTGGGAAATGAATACCGTCGTAAAAACATAACCACATAGCGCATCACATTAAGTGCATTATGCATATTGGCAATCGCACAAGCAGCCTCACCAACGTCGACAGCAAACTGTGTCTCCGTGGCCGTGGATACACAACTCATTTACTGCAGTTTACAGGGAGCGTACGACTGCTACTTAGCTACTGTAAAGTCACAGCACGTCCAATAAATGCGTGTTTACTTGTTGGGTTTTACAAGAAGAATGACAAATCCCAACGTGAGCAAGAACTGGAAAATGAGCCCGCAGGTCTAAAGATTCCTTCCGCAAGATTGAACAGCGAGGGCATGTGAATACATTCTTGAGTTTTTTCATGGAACAGTTCATCTGAATCGACTTATTTACCCCTCCAAGTCCATTAGAAGCTATGAGGCATCAGTAATGTTCGAAAGCAGATGTCTTTCCGTGGCAGAAAGAAACGTCTCCTGGTGCTCTTCTCATCCTGGGATATGGGAGTGTGCACTGAACAAAGACTCTTGGCTGGGCTAATATGGCCTTGTACAGCTGTTAACTGGAGTTTAATGATGACCCATAGAAAGTGCTTTCTGGTGAAGAGTGCCGTTTTATGTACACTGACTGCATCCACACACAGCTGTTCTGCTGAGCTGGGGAACAGAGGGAAGGATGGGTCAGGACACACACACACACACACACACACACACACATTGATCTCCACTGCGTACAAACGACTGAATGGATCTCAAGTATCTCTACATTTAATCCCCCTGTATTTGAAATGCACACAGCTGTGTGTGTGTTTTATGAATATTATTAATCCTCAATTTCTGTTTTCATGTCAGCAGACGCACACACACACACGGTGGACTACAAAGTCCTTTCATCGCTCAGATTGTCTGAATGATATCACTGAGCATATTCCTAACTTGTCAGATGATGAAAGGATACATAGGCGTGCTCTTCTGAGTAACTGCCGTGGCTTCAGTAATGCCAGCAGTCAGTATTTGATTCAGCCGAGCACAGTGTGCAATAATAAGGAAACTCATTAGGGTTCCCTGAATGGCTGCGCATGATGTACATCATCTTTCCTGACTACCAGTTACGTACAAGTCTATTTCATTACCAACTTTTTTCCCACTGTATACCATGGAATAACAATTGCGCTGCGATATTCCTTCTCCCTCTGAATGGCATTTAATTATATGTCTGTGTTAATGTGTTCCTCTTCCCCGTTTCCCCCGCGCTCGCGCTCAATCAGAATCTCTTATGTCGCTCTGATAATTGGAAAAAGCAGCGGCATGTCAGCTTGTGAGTTCTCGAGAGGGGGATGTCAGGCAATCGAATTATGTGGATCTCGCCCTCGACGCATGAAATATTAAAAGTGGAAAATCCCACCCCAAAATGGAACCCACGTTGTGCTCTTCCCATAATCTCGGGGCAATTAAGTCTATAATAATCTATAAACATAGCCCCACTGTCCGCCTAAACTGGAAATCAGAGAACGTCAAGACTTGGAATTTGTGATGTCATCAAGTGACAGTTTTTGGTGTTCGTCTGAAGTAGTCGCTTGTCGAATTTTTATTTAATCTATTACATATAAATTTGTTTTATTTAAATGTAGATCTGAATCAGAAAATGTACCCATATCCCAGTAAAATCACCATGAGTACTGTCATTGTGTCCTATAGGAGTTGTTCCACTAGGCACCGTCTATGGAGCAGCTCCAGGATTTGTTTCTTGATGACATCATCACTAGAGTCTTTTCTCTCTGGTGTCCAGTTTAAGGAGCTGTACAGTGCTGTAGTAATGCCATGTGAAAGATCATTTACGGCAGATTTTCCCTTCAACACCCGTTGTCAGTGTTACCGCCCCCCCCCCCCCCCATGATCAACAAACAGGAGTACGACCTCAGTTTGAAACCCCTCTTCAGATTAAAAGAAAAACTACGACCATGTTTGGTTTATTTATATATTGATTCATTATTCATTGAGAACATGGCTCTATAAAAGGGACATACAAGGCTTCTCCGTATGTTCAGCCGTGGGTTGAATAGGGAACAGAGGGTCTTCCTTAAAAGGTGATGAGTCAGAAAGAAGAGAGTCAAGGACAGAGGTAAGATCAGAGATCAAGTTACAATATAGAAACAAGCTGGAGGACAATTTAAGTAGCAACGACATGAAGACAGCGTGACACGGAATTGCAGGCAAGAGATCTAGCTGGAGAACTAAATCATTTTTATTTAAGATTTGACACCCATGGCTTTGCAGATAAACATAGGGAAATATGCAAAGAGCCTGCTCCCCTTGCAGTGTCAAACCTGAGGTTTGATGCCCACAACGTCAAGGTAGTATTTCAGAAAATACTACTAAAAGTCCAGGGCCAGGTTGTATCACAGGAAGACCTGCTTAGGTGTTGTTCAGAGCATCTCTGTGAGTTGTTATATATTTAGCATGTCTCTGGAGCAGAGGAGGGTGCCTAGGTTATGGAATGAGTCGACTGTTGTCCCGTTAGCTAAAAGCAGAGACCCTGAGGAGCTAAACAACTTCAGATGAGTGGCGTTATGTATTTTAATCTTGACGTGAATTTTATGCCCTGGATTGTGGATTTTGTGGACATGTAGGTCTCATAGGGTGAATGGCTTTCTGTCAGAACAGCACTCCTTTTCCGCTGGCTCTCCTCAGGGCTGTGTAATGTCCCCTCTGCTCTACATTCTCTACTCCAATGACTGTAGATTCAAGATTCCGTTTTGTGCATCTTTGTTTTCTCGTGTTACCAGTTCGTTTTGTATTTAGTGCCAGCGCTGCTGTGCCTTTTGTTTTGTTGTTCCTGTACTATTATTCATACAGATGAAGCCTTTAGTTTTCATGGACGCTTTGCCGCGACGCGCGCATGGTGATATCACGTCATTGGAATTAATTAGGAACCCAGGCTGCTGTTCTGTTTTATGCCGCCAGGAGGCGCAAAGTCATTAGACGGACGCTACAACGTCCTACAGTACTGTACTGTATGTAACGATCTGTATATGTTTTGTTGTCTAAAATAAATACCATACCATATGTCTACAGGCGTATATGTGAATAGGCGTTCTAAACCTTTAAATTACAATGACGGCTAATTGCTTAGGAATGCTGAACAATGATCCGCGTTTATGCAGGAATGGAATTTAACTATGGTTACCTGGAACAAAACAACAAGCCGACGTACGTCCATTAATGTCATCAGAAGAAAGCGGTAAAGCGGTTGTGTAAACACGCAATGTTGCTGAATAAAATAATTAACCAGTTAAAACCTGTCGAATGGCTCTAGTGATTCTCTAATAAATAGATCAGTATCTGAGAAGAGCAAACTGTCATTTTCTTTTTCCTCCATTCACTAGTCATTCTGCAGTTTCTGTGCTCTCCGGTCTATCCGCATATTGGGTTCTACTTTCCTCCCCTCTGGTCATAACACTATACTATACAAGAACCACGTCGGTTCTTTCCTTAGTGACCTTTATATTCCTGATTCTTTTAAAGTGACCTTTCCATTTTGTTTAAAGTGACATTTTGTTTAAAGTGATTGTTTAAAGCGATTGCAGCATGTGTGTGCTCATGTGTACTTGTGTGTGGAGAGTTCAGTGTTCTGATGGACTGGGGGAAGAAGTTGAGCCAGAGTCTCTCTGTTCTTGTTGGGTGTGTATGTAGGCGCTTGCCTGACCGCAGCAGCTTGAACAGGCTGGTGTTGCGGTGGTGGGGGTCTTTCATTATTCTGCAGGCTCTGGATTTGCACCTCCTGTTATATAAGTCCTGCAGGGGTAATAGTGCAATACCCGTAGTACGCTCTGCTGAGCGCACCACTCCTGCAGCTTTCCTAGTATTCACACCCATAAGCGCTCTTCTCACGCTGTGTTCCGTCAATGAGAGAGTGTGTGTGTCCCCCCGCGGATTAACCCCCCCGCGCTGCGGCAGCCGACGCGTCAGTGACGCCGCCAGCCGGTGAGCTAACGTCGCCACTGCTCACTCCAAACCTGGCATAAAAGGAGTTGAGTTCATCCACAAGAGAGACATCGGCACTCACTATTGAGGGGGGGGCTGACTTTAGAAGCCAGCATGAGAACAGGCACATCCTGAAATTCGCTGGTGATATAGTTATTATCAGCCTGTGTAACGGAGGTCCGTGAGTAATATCCACAGTCACGATGGACGTGTGTTGTGAAGTGACTGTGGCAGTAAGCGGTACTATGAGTTAAACTCACTTCCCCTTAAAATACACATAGACACGTTACCAAGCAGTGAATTCACCTCTTGGTATAGCGATCTATGCTGTCGCCCGAGGCAATGAGCAATACCACTGATTACCGTTGCTACCTCAGCTAATGTCACATAAGTTACATAAATGACTACCGTTAGCATTGATAGCTAGCTAACATTTGGCTACTATCGATACGTTTTCAACATCGATAATATTAATGGTATGGTTACTCACTGGAATCTGTACAAACAAGGTTTGTCAGAAATAGCCAAAATTAGGTTCTCCTTGCTGTTTATTTCTCTTCAGATATCTCAGATTTGTAATCCCTCCCCTCGGTTGATTTTATTGGTCCGCCGAGAAGAAGATGACATTGATGACATTGACTGTTTTGCAAGTCATGCATTGAATCTGTTCTTACTTTTTTCTATGATTGCTTGGTACGGTAACCTGAGCATCTGTTCACACCAGAGCACTATTGATATATAGTGAAGGTGGCTGGTGAGGTGATATGTGTCCCGCATAACCCCAAATAAATATGCACATGTAATTTAGACATAGCTTTGTGTACTTTACATTGCCCCTGACTGCAAGTCAAGTTTCCCATTTGGGATAATAAAGGTGAAGTGCAGGACTGAACTGAACTTCAAGCCCTTTTGAGGAGAGCAAAGTACAGTAAATCTCACCAGGCAGCTCAACTTGAAATGACAGCTAGATTCAAACTTAAAATACATATTCAATAATAGGCTAGGGGCGCCCCGGTGGCACACCACGTTAAGACGCATACTGCAAATACTGTACTATTGCAACGTCCTGAGTTCAAATCCGGCCCGGATGTGTTGTACGTCCTCCCCCATCTCTTCACCCAATTTCCTCTCTCTGACTGTCCTGTCCATAAGAATGCCCTAAAAAAAAATATATATATATATATATATATATATATATATATATATATAATAATGATAATAGGCTGAGCACCATTTTCTGGAAGATGAAAGGCTCTAACCATGGAGAGGGTATATATTACATTTCTGAGTTTGTTTGTTTTCCATTGTCCATTGATTTTGAGAGAAGTTAGGGCATCAGTGCAGGCAGGGCTTGTTTTATTGCACGGCTCGATACATTTTGCAGTTATTCATTTCCTGACTCAAAATGACAAAATATTGTGACCAATATCACCATTGCACCATTGCATGACTTCTGAATCTGACTGACCAATCACGCAGCCCTCTGTCTGCACCGTTCATCTGATGTAGCCTGTGTACTCCAACCACACAGCCCTCTGTCTGCACCGTTCATCTGATGTAGCCTGTGTACTCCAACCACACAGCCCTCTGTCTGCACCGTTCATCTGATGTAGCCTGTGTACTCCAACCACACAGCCCTCTGTCTGCACCGTTCATCTGATGTAGCCTGTGTACTCCAACCACACAGCCCTCTGTCTGCACCGTTCATCTGATGTAGCCTGTGTACTCCAACCACACAGCCCTCTGTCTGCACCGTTCATCTGATGTAGCCTGTGTACTCCAACCACACAGCCCTCTGTCTGCACCGTTCATCTGATGTAGCCTGTGTACTCCAACCACACAGCCCTCTGTCTGCACCGTTCATCTGATGTAGCCTGTGCACTCCAACCACACAGCCCTCTGTCTGCACCGTTCATCTGATGTAGCCTGTGTACTCAACCACACAGCCCTCTGTCTGCACCGTTCATCTCATGTAGCCTGTGTACTCCAACCACACAGCCCTCTGTCTGCACCATTCATCTGATGTAGCCTGTGTACTCCAACCACACAGCCCTCTGTCTGTCAAGTCAAGTCAAGAGTTTTATTTGTCACGGCATACAAGTATACAATGAAATGCGGGTGGTCTTGCCCGCGACGATGTGCAATACAGTGGTACAACATATAATAGAATCCAATAAAAAAACAACATTGTGCAATAAACAGGTAACAGGTAACATGGTGTGACATCTCGGTATCTGTACATAGTTATTTACAGAGCATATAGGACATGCTAGGTAGCTTTAGTAGTGCAATACACTGTTCCTGTTGTTATACTAATTTAAAGTGGCCTTTCCTCTTGGCCATAAGTGTGCGTGTGTGCGGCATGAGTGTTTGCCCGCTCTTGTTAAAGTGTTAAAGTGGCTGCTAGTGTGTGAGCGTGCACAGCGTGCGTGTCGTGTGTGTGCTCATGTGTGCTTGTGTGTGGATAGTTCAGTGTTCTGTGGCACTCAATGTTCATTGTTCAAGGCTCTGATGGCCTGGGGGAAGAAGCTGAGCCTAAGCCTCTCCGTCCTAGTAGCTGGGGTTCGCAGGCATCTGCCTGACCTCAGCAGCTGGAACAGGCTGTTATTGGGGTGGTGGGGGTCTTTCATTATCCTGCAGGCTCTGGATTTGCACCTCTTGTTGTATAGAGCCTGCAGGGGAGGTAGCGCAATACCCGTGGTACGCTCAGCCTTCTTGTCCTGTGCCGTGCTGTTTCCATACCAGGCAGTGATGTTTCCGGTCAAGATGCTCTCTACAGCTCCTGAGTAGAAGGACTGGAGTATCTTCCCCGATACTCTGAACTTCCTTAACTGTCTCAGGTGGTAGAGGCGCTGCTTCGCTTTCTTTACTACTGTGTCTATGTGTGTTGACCATGTCAGATCCTCTGAGATGTGGACCCCCAGGTACTTAAAGCTGCTCACCCTGTCCACGGTAGCCCCGTTAATCATCAGTGGTGTGTGTGTCTCCTGCTGTCCTCTCCTATAATCCACGATCAGCTCCTTGGTTTTACCAATGTTCAGGAGCAGGCTGTTGTCCTGGCACCAGCGTTCCAGTACCTCAACCTCCTCCCGGTAGGCCTTCTCGTGGTTGTCCGAGATCAGCCCCACCACCACCGTGTCGTCTGCGAACTTCACTATGGAGTTGGAGCTGAACTTGGCCACACAATCGTGTGTGTAGAGTGAGTACAGCAGGGGGCTTAGAACACAGCCCTGGGGGGACCCGATGCTCAGGGTGATGGTGTTGGAGGTCTGACCCCCCACCCTGACCGCCTGGGGTCTTTCACTCAGAAAGTCCAGTACCCAGGCGCTCAGGGCGGAGCTCAGACCCAGCTCGATCAGCTTGTCCACCAGTCTGGTGGGGACTATGGTGTTGAACGCTGAGCTGTAGTCAATGAACAACAGTCTCACATAGCCCCCCTTCTGATGGTCAAGGTGGGAGAGAGTGCTGTGCAGTACCTGGGAGACCGCGTCGTCAGTGGACCTGTTTGTCCTGTATGCAAATTGCATAGGGTCCATATCACTGGGGAGTGAGGCACAAATGTGGTCCTTGACCAGCCTCTCAAAACATTTCATGACCACAGAGGTGAGTGCCACCGGTCTGTAGTCATTTGGACATGTTGGGGAGGGTTTCTTCGGTACAGGGATGATGGTAGACATCTTGAAGCAGGCAGGGACCACTGACTCCGCCAGGGATTGATTAAATATGGCGGTGAACACCGGGGCAAGCTGGTTGGCACAGGACTTAAGTATGCGTCCTGTTATACCATCTGGGCCAGCAGCCTTCCTGGTGTTCACCTGCATAAACATTCTTCTCACAACGGTCTGCACCGTTCATCTGATGTAGCCTGTGTACTCCAACCACACAGCCCTCTGTCTGCACCGTTCATCTGATGTAGCCTGTGTACTCCAACCACACAGCCCTCTGTCTGCACCGTTCATCTGATGTAGCCTGTGTACTCCAACCACACAGCCCTCTGTCTGCACCGTTCATCTGATGTAGCCTGTGTACTCCAACCACACAGCCCTCTGTCTGCACCGTTCATCTGATGTAGCCTGTGCACTCCAACCACACAGCCCTCTGTCTGCACCGTTCATCTGATGTAGCCTGTCTACTCCAACCACACAGCCCTCTGTCTGCACCGTTCATCTGATGTAGCCTGTGTACTCAACCACACAGCCCTCTGTCTGCACCATTCATCTGATGTAGCCTGTGTACTCAACCACACAGCCCTCTGTCTGCACCATTCATCTGATGTAGCCTGTGTACTCAACCACACAGCCCTCTGTCTGCACCGTTCATCTGATGTAGCCTGTGTACTCCAACCACCCACACAGCCCTCTGTCTGCACCGTTCATCTGATGTAGCCTGTGTACTCCAACCACACAGCCCTCTTTCTGCACCGTTCACGCTTTTCAGAGAGTAAGCTCACAAAATCAATGGCTACAGGAATACAACCAAACTCAGAAATATAAATTATACAGTACCTGTCGTAGCTTGCAAGTGTTTCCTGTTCCAGAAAAAGGATAGTCAGCTGGTTATTGAATAATGTTGCACTCCATTCATTTCCTCGCTGAGCTGCCTCGCGAGATTACTTTGATGACGCTCTCCCCAAAAGGGTTTGAACGTGTGTTCTTAATGAATGCACAGGCATGAGTACAGCATGGGACAAAAAAGATTACTTCAATGTTACTGGCCTCATTAACCTCTTTAGCCCGGAGCCCTATTTCCTGAAAATCCGCATAAAATACCTACCTAAGTAAATGGAATATTGCTCCACTTCTGCAAGGACCATTTGCATGTTCTTGGTATCTAGGGACATCTATGGACCTCAGTGAATGTATTCCCAGTGTCAGAAATATTGTGTCTATTACTAGGCTTGCTTAAATTGGGATGAAACAAGGGAGAATATGAATTATGATTTGTCTTTGCATCTTTGACTGATTGATTGAAAATGTTATTAACAGATTGCAGAATGGGTACAAATACAGTACAGCTCAATACACACAAATGTTAAGGGGATGCAGACCAGAGAAAGACTTTCGTCTTGTTTACATCAGGGTCCCCCATTTTCAATTCATCATAACATATATGACATACATGACATACAGATAGACAGTACTGCTACATCTATCTATTCACTGTCTATGACAGTGAATAACACCATGCTAAAAATGACCAGACATGAAAAACTGCCACTGAGCTCGTTCAGTACCTTCTTGAGGCAGTGGCGTCACGTGGGTAAAATAACAGAGGATGCCAAAAAAATTATTATATATATTTTTTTATTAATTATTTTTTTTAATAATTGTCTTTCATATTTAAGCCAAATAATATATATAATATATTTCTCCCTCCCTCGCTCTCTCTCCCTCTCTTTCTGAATATTACACTGTCACGTACGTGGGTTGTTCATTATCATTATTCATGGTTCGTACGGGTGCTGGAAATCCTTGTATTTCAATGTGTTGTTTTCAAGGTTTTAAATGTGCTTGAATTGTGTATAAAGTGCTGGAAAGTTATTGAAATTGTAATAGCACTTTATACTTTCATAATAAATCGCTATCTGACTGAATAGTTTGTTTTTTAGACAAAGAAATAAAATAAGTCGGAGCGACTCGAGCGAGCCTATTTTGCGTTCGCCTTTCCTGCAAAATTAAATGTGGCTGGGCTCGACCCGTAGTTTTTTTTTTTACCTGTGCCATCTGAGAACAGTGTGCGCGTGTGTGTGTCCAACATGCCAGGAGACTGTCGTTTTAATTAGCTCTGGCTTGGAGATATAAAATATAAGTCATGGTTAAAAAGAGGAGAAAATCCCAGAGTAGCCGTGTGCAACATATGCAGTTCAGTTCAGTTCAGAGTTTTTATTTGCCACATGGAATAATACAATCATAGTTTCTTCATTAAAAAATCATAAATAGCCATTCCATGGACAAAAGGAGCAGGAAGAAGAACAAATCTTATAATTGCCTGCCCCTTATTCCTAAACTAACATGTATTTTCTTAATGGTCGGCGTATAACCTTATTTACACAAATAATCATTTATACCATTATAAAAGAAACACAATCCACAGTTAAACAAGACAAATTTAAATAATAATAATAATGATAAAGAATAAAAAAGAAAAGAAAGAGAAGAGAAAAAAAAAATATCTCACTATTCAGATCACATTTTGATTTTCATACTGACTAAATATTTTTTTTTATAAATTTTTTTGAATTGATAAACACTGTTACATCCCTTAAGCTCGCTATGGAGAGAATTCCATAACTTTACACCAATAACTGAAGGACACATCTGTTTAAGTGTGGTACGTGCAAACTGATGTTTAAAATTGTATTTTCTCCTACTAAACTCACTTTCTAAATGAAAAAGATTTTGTAGTTTTTCTGGCAGTGTATTATTTCTTGCCCTAAACATAATTAACATTTTTTGAAACTTAACCATGTCTTCAAGTTTAATTATTCTAGATTTAATAAATAATATATTTGTGTGTTCTCGATAACTCACTTTATGTGTGATTCGTACAGCCCTCTTCTGTAGTATATATAATGGTTTTATATTTGTCCCATAAGTATTCCCCCATACTTCAACACTATAACTGATATAAGGTGAGATGAGTGAGCAGTAGAGTGTTCTCATTGCCTCATACTCTAACACATCCTTTACTTTATTCATAACAAAAATACTCTTGGACATCTTTTTTTTAACGTGTGCTATGTGCGATTTCCATGTTAATTTATCATCCATAATCACACCAAGAAAACGAAATTCATTAACTCTCTCTATATCAGCTCCATCTATGGTCAGTACTATATTTTCATCTAGTTTTCGATTGCCAAAAATCATAAATTTAGTTTTTTTCAGATTCAGTGATAGCTTATTTACATCAAACCATTTCTTTAGCTTTGTCATTTCATACACAATATATTCAGCTAGTTCCTTTAAATTATTTCCAGAACAAAAAAAATTTGTATCATCAGCAAACAAGACAAACTGTAATAGTTTTGAAACATCACAAATATCATTAATATATAAAAGAACGAGTTTGGGCCCCAAAACCGAACCGTGCGGTACCCCACATTCAATCTTCATGAGCTCAGATTTGACATCTGCCAACTGCACATATTGTTGCCTATTGTGGAGATAACTACTCAACCATTCAAGAACCATTCCTCTCACACCATATGAACGTAATTTGGAAATTAGAATATTATGATCTAAGGTATCAAATGCCTTTTTTAAATCAATAAACACCCCTATTGTTAATTTCCTTTTATCTGTTGCTGTTGTTATTTCTTCAATAATATTCATTAAGGCAGTCGCTGTTGATCTGTTCTGCCTAAAGCCATACTGGCTTTCGCTCAGCAGTTTATTCTTTTCCACAAAACCATCTAACTTATGCGAAAACAGTTTTTCAAGCACTTTCGAGAACTGTGAGAGCAATGACACTGGTCTATAGTTAGTGAAGCTGTGCTTATCTCCTACTTTGTAAAGTGGGATCACTTTTGCTACCTTCATCCTGTCTGGAAAAATACCTGTCTGAAAAGAAAGATTACAAATATAACAGAGAGGTTTGATTATACAATCAATTGTCTTCTTCACTATAATCATATCTATCCCATCACTGTCAATGGATGTCTTATTCTTTGACTTTAATACAATGGACATGATTTCCGCTTCACTGACATTTCCTAAAAACATAGACTGCAGTACTTTACTATCTCCTCTCCATCCTTCCTGTAATGGTTCATCGTGTTTTTGAATGGCATCTGCCAAATTTGGCCCCACATTCACAAAAAAAGAGTTGAATTCATTAACCACCTCATTCATGTTTCATGCAGAAAGGACTTGCAGATCTTTACCATCTTTCGAGCCACATGAAAGGTGAGCCAATGAGCATGGATGTTATTAACGTGTCTCGGCCTGGCTCGCCGAGTTTGAGACTACAAGACTCCACACCTGTCTCTGTAAATGTTCGTTATAAAAATACCACTTCAATAATCGAAATAGTCAAGTAACAGGCAGAATACACTATTGGAATTACAAACTCGAGCAATGGGCTAACGTTAGCTGCTAACCAAGTTATCCATGAGGACTATGCTAAGCTAACTAGCATTAGCTGCTAACCCTGGAAAATGCTCAAAGCGGACTCCACAACACTAGTTCCATTCGTGAGGAAAGGGGGTGGGTTATATTGACAATGCTTGACAACAGAAGTTTAAACATAACTTCATATTTATTGGTTATTTGTTTCTTTATATCATCCAGTTTCCATCTCCGTGTGTTAAACTCTTCCTGTTTACATTCGAGTGTGACATCATCACCTACGACAGCTTAGACGATCAAAACGCGAACCTAGAAAAAACCTGGGGGGGGGGGGCTGGCTCTCTCGTTCGTTCTCGCCCCCTCTCTCTCTCTCTCTCGCTCTCTCTCTACATTCAATGATTTAAAGTAGCCAAACGTTACAGTATAAATACTAACTGGATAGTTGATGATATAAAAATTTAATTTCATTATCTGAAATATTCTAAAATCATTAAGTCTGCTATAAGCCATTATCCCTTTGTGTGTGTGATTATTATTTTCTCACACTAGTGTGTATATATATATATATGTGTGTGTTTGGCTAAAGTGGATAGAAAACACAGTACTGTGCAAAAGTCTTAGGCACCCAAGAGTTTTTATATAAATGGTCTTAGATGTAAATACATTTTTTTATTAGTGTGTCAGTAGACTACTCTAGGTACGTTTTCATTAAATAATTTTTTTAAGCATCTTCATGGTTTAATAATGCAAACATATGTTGCAGGGACTTATTATAATCATCATATTGGTGTGACTGTGCATCAGAGGGTTAAATCAAGCATTTTTAAGTGCTTTAGAGGAAATGTCAAAATATCGCGATATATATCGTGTATCGTGATATGGCCAAAAAATATCGCAATATCATTTAGAGGCCATATCGCCCAGCCCTACATCAGGGTCCCCCATGTTTAATTCATCATGACATTTATGACATACACGACATACAGATATACAGTACGTTACTGCATAACACATCGGCTCAGCCAGGTTATATATGATGCCAAGTCTACATAATTTTGGTTGTTTATAGAACAATAACATAATAATTTTAAATAATCATTTTGAGTAAATATTTAATTGACCACAGCCGCATAAGATGCTGGAAAATCTTGAAAATGCACCTTGAAAATGCTTGAAAAGTGCTTGCATTTTGCCTTGGAAAAGGTGTACAAACCCTGATTATTGCCATATATTTTAACACCATGTAACATCAGGGTAATATATTATTATGTGTGGTGTTGTGTCATCTCCTAATCGCCTGTTTCTGTTTCCACAGATGCCACTCATCTCCCTGATTGGATTGGTTGCACCTTATTGGTGCATCTTCAGGCAGGCAGTGGAGATGGGTGGTTAAAAGAGTGGGAGGTGACACACATCGGGGCGCCTCATTCTGTCATGTGCCAGTGACCAGAGTGGAGTGAGGTTGCCGTTGGTTGCCACTATTGTGTGGAGCGATTGTTATGTTTACTTGTCACTTTGTGTGACTTACCCTATTGTGTGGGAGTATCCTATTGTTGGCTTTTTGTGCCTAATTGCTACTGTTCCACTGGAACTACTTGTTCACTGTGTTGGCTTTAGTGCTGGGTGATAACCCAGTGCCAACCTGGTTGGCTGGTGTCTGAGGACACAGCCCATATTAGCCTTAATTATTATATTTACTTGTCTGTTCTCCAACTACCTTTTTCCCTATTTGTTATATGTTTGTGGGATTACTTCCCCTCTTTTCCCAATAGCCAAGTGAAGGTTTGAATCCCTTCCCTGAGAATAAATATAATTTGAGTGAAGGTTTGAATTCCTTCCCTGAGAATAAATATAATTTGAGTGAAGGTTTGAATTCCTTCCCCGAGAATAAATATAATTTACTATTTGAAACAACGCCTTGTGTTCACTTTCTTACCTGCTCGGGACCTTGCTTAATGCACTACTGGAGGGGCTGGTTTTCACATACGGCCCGCTCCAGCTTATATTCTATATTGTCTTTAGACATTACTATGTGACAACACACACAACACAAATATACACACACACAGTGGTTGCCTGCAGGAGGTCTGGGTTGATTATGAATCAGAGAGAGAGAGAGAGAGAGAGAGAGAGAGAGATATGGCCTGATGTCGCCGTCGGAGCGTTTCTCGTCTCTCCGAAGCGGCAAATTTGAAGACGCTAGACTACCGTGTTAAGGTGTGGGAACCCCTTTATTAAGCTTGAATCTTATTGGCTAATAATAGACCTGTCGCTAAACAACGCCCCCTTTGAAAACTCGGACAAACAAAGACGACCGTGAATGACTCGTTGATGATGGCCGCAGGCAGCCCCTTTCCTGACTGTGATGCAAGCCTTGCTTCACAGTCACGAAAGGGGCTAGGCCGCGGGAGATTTACCACAGCAGGTAATAGACCTGTTTTTTAAAGATAACACAAATATTTCATCTAGAAGCAGACAGAGAGGGTTACAATATGCAGTGGAAAAGTACGTTCATGAGATACACATTTACCTTAGACCTCCATGGTGATGCAAGCATTAGCTATAGATAACGTCTAAAGCATTATTTACAGTTGACTTGATTGAAGATTACAAGAACTATGACGATAATCCATGATTACTACTATTGCTGATACATTTAGTTTAAGGCTAGTGGTCCAACGCAGTATACAAGCTAGACCCGACAGTTGTGTCACTAGTCACTAGAACAGGGGTCGGGAACCTATGGCTCGCGAGCCATATATGGCTCTTCTGGTGACAGCATATGGCTCCCAGAAATTTGTGAGTAAAAAAATAATAATTTTTTTTTTTTTTTTTTTTTTTTTTTTAATACTTGTGCTATTTCTTAATAATACTGTGTCATTTTAAAGTAAACAGAAATTAGTTTTGAAGATACAGCTAATAGTATCTGTAGCTGAAGATATAGCGAGCAGAGCTGGCGAGGGAACACAAGTGGACAGAAATTAAAAATCTTCAACCTGAAGACCAGCTGATTCTTAAAACTTGGAACGAGCTTCCTGTGACATACCACACAATGCAGCGTGAGTATTGCCGTATTGACCATGTTTGGCTCTACATATGCATATGGGCAGTCATTCTCGCATATGAGGAACATTAAGACCAACCTACGCTCACGTTTAACTGATGGAAGCCTCAACGCCTGCATGAAGCTCAACCTCAGCACGTATGAACCAGATTACAAGGCCATCAGCAAAACCATGCAGCACCAGAAGTCGCATTAAAAGTAAGACATATTTAATTTATTATACGTTAAAAATACTATATGGCTCTCAATGAAATATATTTAGAAATATTTGGCTTTTATGGCTCTCCCAGTCAAAAAGGTTCCTGACCCCTGCACTAGAATGAGGAAAAAAGTGAGAGCTGTCACTTGCCAACAATCCTCCTCCATAAAGGGGTGAGACGTCAGAGAATGGTATGCTGCACATCCTAGTGTACATCAGGTCAAATGATTGATTACACTAACTATAAATGTATAGTGATAGAGACCAAAGTAAAAATACCTAATAATAAAATAGACCTAATAGGGGGCGACAGTGGCTTGGGAGTAGAGCAGTCGTCTGGTAATCCGGAGGTTCCCGGTTTGATTCTCGCTCCTCCCGGGCAGCGTGTCGAAGTGTCCTTGAGCAAGACTGATGAGCAGGTTGGCACCTTGCATGGTTGCCTCCACCGTCGGTGTGTGAATGTGTGAGTGAATGGGTAAGATGTGAGAACCAAATTGTAAAGCGCTTTGGATAAAAGCGCTATATAAATACAGCCATTTACCATTTACCAAAATACCTGTAAATCACAGTATATGGTTACAGGACATAGCTTTTCTTATAACACTAAGTATAAGTTATATTTAATATAAATAAATGCATATACAACACATTCTCAAGATAGATCACTCTGATTAGAAAAGAAAACCCACACCTAGTGTACATAAATAGCCACTATTTTTAATATATACAATAAATATACATGGATTTAGTTACACAAATGGATGTACGATATAAACTGGAATAGCGAACAATATCATGTGTTGTTGTGATACATCTATGGTAATTTAACATTATATTCTTGTAGCCAAATGAATGCTGTGACGAGGCTTAAAATTGATTTTGTCCCAACCCCAGACCCATAGTTCACAAATCGAATTAAAATGTTATCGCTGGATGCACATTGTCAATCTCCTGACCCGTTAGTCATAGTCACAACATTTGCTGTGATTATTGATGACCCTTGGAAGGAGAAACATGTTGATTTTGGTTACCCTGTAACCCCTCTTCTAGTACCTCCATTATGGATTAATAGCCTGGTCTGTTGACATTTGCAATATCAGCAACTGTTGATGAAGATTAAGTACTTTAACATTTTAAACCAGCAATCTGAGGGACACAGAGCAGCATAACTGGACCACTTTAACAACCTTCAGGTCAATATATCGAGGGTTGAATGCACTGAAATACAAGAACACCCTATAGAATATGTACTGTACTTTTACTTTTGAAACTTAATACAGTACTGTAGTGATTGTAATGGTACATAATTCACCCACGGACCTATTGTTAGGAACATTCTAGAAAATTAGTGACGCCCGAACATTCTGGAACGTGTGTGATGATGTTATGGCAGTACATTCTAGAACCTTAGTTCTGCCCGATCATTCTGGAACGTTGGTGATTATGTCATAGTAGTCCGTTCTAGAACCTCTAACATTCCTATTTAAGCATTCTGTTTAGCTTTCTTGTAATGTCCACCTTCCATTGGGGGAGCCACAGGCCGGCACTCCTCATCTGGAGTAAGAGGGGTGATGGATAAGGAGAGAGGGGTGATGGATAAGGGGAGAGGGATGAGGGGGAGAGGTGAATGAGGAGAGAGGGATATTATTCAGTTCATCAATTACATGATTGTAAAGCTGCACACATTCCATGATGCTCACTTTAGTCCAAAAACATAAATCAGACCTCTTTCATTGTCACTCATGTCCTGTCTTGGGTTGACCTGTGTCGTCTCTGTGAGGGCAATAACATCTCCAGAACACCTAATTCTGTGAAAAAAAACACAAAAAGCTGAGTATTAGTGTGGAGGAAATATGCATAATTAACACTATTATAAACACTATTATATTAATATTAATTTATTGTAATACCATATCCCTCCACTAGGACATAAAAGGTCATATTAAAGGTCACTTGCAGACATGCCTGTCTTTGAGTGTCAACAAGTAATGAAATGCAATGTCATGTTGTTGATGCAAAATTGAATTCTGAAGTATCATGTAATTTGGCCATATTGTAATTTGGGATAGTATGTCATCATGTGTTGACGGGCCAATTACAAGGTATAATGTAATATTGTGAAGGGATGTCATCATGTGTTGACCGGCCAATAACAGGGTATATGTCATCAGGTATTATTGACATGTTGAATTCTGTGTCAAACTGATAAGAGATTTGCTTTTGGGATAAGGAGCAGAGCCTTCAAGCTGATTGGTTTAATGATAATTTACATCATGAATCAGATGTCCAATAGGCCACAGGATAAATTACACAAGGGTCATTGATTGGTTAAGATCAGTTTAGTACGATAAGAATAACCCACCTCTTTGTTTTATAAGCTGATGTTATTGTGATGTTTTTTAGTCTCTCCTCCAGAACTTTATGAAACACTGGAGGTAGTGAGGTTAGAAACAGATAGTTATCTCTGTTGGACATAGCTGCAATGGGCAGAGGTAATGATGCGATATCTCTGATTAGCAGAGACCCAGAGACTCAGTTACTGTGTGAAATTGTCGGTATCTTTAATAATAAACTTCTTCAAATTCACTTTAAGGTAAGACTCTGTTTTTATATTATGGCTGTGTAATTATTCTCACCGTATGGGTTCTTAACTGTGATTTACATAATTGTGTAGAATGGGTTTACATAATTGTCACGACAATTTGCTAAGCATAGACAGATAATAATAATAGTTCATTTATGGAGCATCTTTCATACATAAAATGCAGCTCAAAGTGGATTTTATTGACAACAAACATAACAACTGTGACAGATCAACATTTGTATTTGCCTTGTCAGGGATAAAACGAAAAGTCCAGGACTTATTTACTAGCCCTGCTATCAATCCAGTCCAGAGTATAAGCTAACGTTATGATACAGAAAGCTAACGTTATGATACAGAAAGCTAACGTTATGATGCAGAAAGCTAACGTTATGATGCAGAAAGCTTATGTTATGATACATAAGGCTAACGTTATGATGCAGAAAGCTAAAGTTATGATGCAGAAAGCTAACGTTATGATGCAGAAAGCTTATGTTATGATACATAAGGCTAACGTTATGATACAGAAAGCTAACGTTATGATACAGAAAGCTAATGTTATGATGCAGAAAGCTATCGTTATGATGCAGAAAGCTTATGTTATGATACATAAGGCTAACGTTATGATACATAAGGCTAACGTTATGATGCAGAAAGCTAACAAGGTTGTCATTCGAGAGGTAGGGTCTGTGTCTTTTCAGAGCAGATACGAGAGCGCGGATATACGCTAGCTAGTTGGCAGTCAAAGTAAAATGTTAGCAAACTAATAGTTTGGTCTACGTTTCTAATACATGCCGTCAAATATTATGTCTTTATGAATTTACCTTACCTTTGAGCAAACATAAGTGTCCTTGGTAATGGTCTTCACATTCAGTTGTGTATGTGGTCGACGACACAGCAGAATCCATCACTTGCATTTGTCGAGTTGTCTTTTGGGCTTCGGAAAAGGTATGAAATATACTCCTCCATCCAGTCTTTCAGGGTACCTGGTGTCCGAATTACAGGTACCCCACGCACAGCGTTTCACCATCAGATATTAGGTAGATAATAACATATAAACTGAACTCTTCACAGTGGTTTCGATCACAGCCGTCTGGTTTGATACAGCCCACAAACCTAGTTGACCGAGGTTTCTGTAGCGAGGATTTTTGCTGTGATATGATTGGACAAATTCTATTTTGGGGCGTGGTTTAGCGACAGGTCTATTGGTTCTGGACTCCACAACCATGAATCACATGGTGGAAGCTAGACAAAGACACCTCCCCCACTCCCCTCTGCTCTCTGTTCTCTATTCTGCCTGACTGAAGCTGCAGTGAGCACAGAGTGACTGCCAGCCTGCCTCAGTGAGTCTGAGTGTTAGAGTGAGAAGGAGAAGAGGGAGAAAATTCAAAAAATAATTATAACACAGAGATGAAAAATAATGATGTTTTATTATTATTGTAAACTAAATTAAAAAAAATATATTATTTTTATTTTTATTTTTAATTTAAATTTTTAATTTAAATTTAATTTTTTTACTGTTCATATTTGTCTAGGGCTTCCAGGAAGATTCGCCACTGTCTTGAGGTCACATGTACAAAAAGTCTAAGGAAATGAATAAAGGGAAGATGATTAAACAGAAAGTTTTGTAGATACAGTACTGAATTCTCCCATCCGGACCAATGCAATTTGAAATATTATTATAGAATATAGAACAGCAGGCCTATCAATGACTTTATTATAGCCAATTCGCACATTTATGGATTGGGCCAAATCTTCTCTTTCAAATGGCCGAGTTCAATTTGTATTTAGTACCACCAGGCGTGCATGAAGAACAGATAATGAAATCTACTGTACTGTATGTACAGTAGGTTTTTTATTCTTGCAAGAGCTCCGCCATTTTGAAACTGATTTCAAATCGGATGGTTGCTAAATGCTCAAAATAGGGGAGACAACCTAACTATATATGCCAATAATGTTCAGTTTTGTGGTATATAATCCAGAGTAATAAGGGAAATAAAAAATAATAATCAGGAAGTAATTTGCTTGCAGAAAGTTAGAAGCCTTTGGGAAGTGTAGTTTTGAAAAGTTCCAACGCTCATTGAAAGCTCTGGATGATGTCCTCTTCTCAAAATGATTTCAACACCAATTTTTTTTAAACTATAATCTCACTAATAACACTTTAACCTATTGGTAAACAAACATATTGATGAAAATCTACATTATAACTGCTGTTGTGACATGGTTATGATGTTTATTGTTGAATACGTTTGAAAAGAAAAACGATAATTATGTCAGACAGTCTGGAGAGCTTGATTTATGACATGATGTCATTTGCGGCACCGGACCGGAGGTTAAGTGTTTTTTCTTTTGATCAAATACGTGTTAAATACCTCTATAGTCTGACAGCCATCACTGATATAGTGTTTGGTCAATAACATGGGTATCCCAGTCCCTCAGCTGTGCAGTAAACAGAAATCTTTATCCAATTAGGAAAGATAACTTTATTTTTTTAACTTATTTCAAGAAATCTTGCCAAGCCATTTTCTACCGTTTCTTTCCAGTGTGGAGTTATCTCTCCTGATTGGATAATATGTATTTTTGTATTTACTGCAGAGTGGAGGGACTGGGAGACCCATGTCACTGACCAAACACTCACTTGGAATGTAGAGCTATTATTTTAACATGTAGACCACTTATTTGAACAAATAAATACTTACAGCACTTACAGCACCTTTAAACTGCTCAAACAACACTCTGACACCCCCCTCCATTACAGTAGGAAAGCAAAGGAAGAGTAGAGCTTTGACTCTGGTAATAATATGAACTACCTGTATATACTTAAAAGTGGTCCGAATATGAACTATATACACTTACAAAATACTAAAATGAAGTCTGAAAATCATCCCTGGACCAGAATTTAAACAATCCTCACTGCCACAAAGTAAATTGGAAATGATGCCATGCACAGAGAGGCATGTATTGAAAATGAAGTGGTGCATATAGTAACCTTTTCTCAAGATTGTCCTGCATAAATTAGCCAGTAAATTATATCCCCTTTGTTTTGTAGAAGACGCAGAGTGATTTCTCTTGATTTGTTGGGCCCAATCTCATTCTCCATCTATGCCATCCATATCACAATGAGGGGTGCGGCCCTGCACTAATCCAGTAATGTCTCCTTTATTGTAAGACCGAGGAAGATAGTTCTACCCTTAATCACCTTAGTGCAGGAGTGGGCAGGAGAGGTGGTGTTTGTGTGTGTGTGTGTGTGTGTGTGTGTGTGTGTGCGTGTGTGCGTGCGTGCGTGCGTGCATGGGTGTGTCTCGAACAAGCCATTTGGACATGATCTGATATCACTGGATATTATACACAAATATTCATATACTGTATAAGGTAAATAATTCAGAGATGAACAATACAGTGTGATGCACTGGCGTGCTTTCTTCCTATTAACATGTAGTCTTTCGTAGCAGCTGCAAAAGCAAGAAGGACATGGTAACATTGACCTACTATGTGTGAATGATGGCTAAACACACGGGCCTCTATATTGGTTTCAGCGCCGGGAGTTCCCCAGTGCATACAGGCTAAAGCCGTTAGGCTATTAGTAGAGTGCAAAGTTCCACTTCTAACTAAACAACCCAATAGTAGGTCATCAACTGTACAGAGGAGGTCCCATTGGATGAAACCTCTTACTTTCAAGTACTCTTCTGGAGTAACATGCACGTTGGGAAATGGCTAGATACACATAGCTGTGTGTTTGGACACTTTGTGACATATTGTAAAGACCTGCTGATATAGTGTACTATAGACTCAAGGGTAGGCTAATAGGGGGCTTTCAGCATGTTGATTTGTCCTCCAAGTGGGAAGAAACAATGATGCTGTGTTGTCATAAGAAATATATATTTTAACTAGTGGTGGTACTTGATTAAATTGTTTTATCGAATTAATTCGAGACTTTATAGTTAATTAATCTAAATTAATAACATTTTAATTGCATATCAATATTTGTTGCGAAAAGCAACATTTTTCAATTCAAATTAATTTTGGTATACGAGTGAATCAATGAATATACATTATACATACGTTTTAGGAACAGGAAAATCCTGTATTAGCTACAACACAGACCAACAGATCAATGCAATTTTTAACAAAGTGCAGCAATTTTAGGAATTATATATATAGCGCAAAGGACCTTTGTACTTTCAAGTACATTCCAGTTGACCATTGGAAAAAAAAACTCTTGATTGATCTCAATTTCTCTTATTTAATTTTTTTTTATGAACAAACCAGACTAAGAAAAAAAGTTATTTGCGATTTATTATAAAGGGATAAACTTATAGCACATGCATGAGTCTGGTCTCCTTTGAAAGGTAACATTCTTACACAATAAAGAAAAATCATCATGCGATTAAATGCATTTTACTTTTAATTCTTTCTGTAGTTAATTAATCGAAATTAATGCAATAAAGTCCCAGTGCATATTTTGTAACCCTGACCTTAACCAGGACCATAACCGCGCCAGAGGCTTCACACCTAATGCTAAAACAAAGACCACTTGCTGAAATACAGTGAATACTTGATTGCAGCTGAACAGTTGTGGTGTGTTTTCCTTTCGCATTTACCAACCTGATGGGGAATCTGTACCTGTATATATCTATATCTGTACATATGATATAGATATATACAGTCTGTATATATCTATATCATATGGGTGGTTGAGTATTGTGGAGTATTTAGTGTCAAAGATAAGTAAATAGTGAAAAAATATGAGAACATGTTATATTGCACAGAACATTTTGTTTTATATGAATGCACAGCGCATTTATGCTAATATTGTTCCACTTATTAAAAAATGTCAGCCAAATTAGTAAAAGCTCATAGGTGTGATTGTCCCACGACATTTCACAAAGTTTGATTTTGAATAAAAACAAGAAAAGTAATGCATTTGTTATTTATTTAACTACATATTGACAACTCAGATGTCTGAGTGTGATATTCTAAAAGTCCAGGCATAATATTTTTAATGCTCCCTAAAACAGATTTTTTTTCTAGTTCTTCTTTCTATGTTCACAGAAAGGTAAAGAAACAATATACTAGGGATGCACCGATATGAAAATGTGCGGCCGATACCGATTGTTCAACTAACACAATCGGCCGATTCCGATATTTGTGGCAACAAATTTATTAAAAAAAAGGTAAATTTATTTTAATTTAAATTTTTTATGAAACTACTGTATATTTGTATGTCTCTAAATGTTTTGATGAATTGAAAATGGAGGACCCTTATGTAAAAAAGCCGAAAGTCTTTTTCTGGTCTTCATCCTCCAGTCTTAGCACTGTTGTTGTATTGAGCTGTACTGTATTGTACCCATTCTGCAATCTGTTAATAAAGTTTTCAATCAATCAATCAATCAATCAGACAAATGTATAAAAAAGCTTTTATTATAACCATATAACAAAAAATTATATTATTGTTTATGAAAATGTGTTAGCCCTATGCTTGACTATTATTTTAGGCATGGCAACAAATAAAATAATAATAATAAAATGAATAAATAAAATATTAAATAAATAAATAGGCTACACGACTCTCTTTTTGTGTTACAAATTGTGCTCACCGATATCAACATAGGCCTCTTTACTTACTTAAAAAAGGAAACATCAAGAAATATGTTTATGGTATTCCATCATGCCATGTGTGTTTTTTATATATTTTATAATGCTCATGATTATTGCTGAAGTCTGAGTCATACAATACCCACTGGCTTTCATCTTCAACAGACTAACTTGACTAAAAAGACAAAAAAGTGTATGAGTTTTAAAAGTTTAAGAGACAGCACTCACTGTATCTCTCAAACAAAGCTCCATGTTCTCCAGTAATATCTCCATAATTAGATTACTATAGTAATCTATACTATTTATTTATTTATCTGAGTTTGCAATGCAGGTGTCGTGTCAGGTACAACTAACCTCATTCCCAGCTTTATCAACAGAACCATTTTGATTGACAGTCGATTCTGCCAATTACGTCACACCGCTAGCACCCACCTCCTGCTGTTCTTACCACCAATCAGCAAGCGCCTTTACTTCCGGGAAGTCCGCCATTGATTTTGACGAGAGCTCAACAACAAAGCTAATAACTTTAGCTCCCCGCGGCCCACGAGTAGATTACCAGCGCCCCGCAGGAGTACTAAACGAGGCATAATGATTTTATTGCAACGAATGTTATAATAAAAGCTTTTCTATACATTTGTCTGATTGAAAACTTTATTAACAGATTGCAGAATGGGTACAATTCAGTACGGGCTCTCTGAGCAAAGGAAGGAACTGAGATATGAATGAGTAATGCTTGCTATCTGGTCGGGTAAATAATATGCTGATGCTATTGAACGTGTAACTATATAACGTTAATGCCACAAAACTAATTCCTTTGTTAATCATAAGTAACTTTGATGCAGTAGCGTGTGTGTGTGTGGGGGCGGCGTTGTGCAGGTCGCTTGACTGAAACTTTTTTCAAAGTTTGAACGTGTGGGCCAGATTGACGCAACACAAATTGATGGATATTTATTGGCTACTGCCATCGGCACATTTGAGCTTATCGGCCGACAGGCCGATGGCAGTCAACAAGGCACTTATCGGCCGATACCAATACCCGACCGATATATCGGTGCACCCCTACAATATATGCTGTATTTTATGGCAATAACGTTTAGGTTTGTTTGACCCGTGAGATATAAACACTGTCGGCAGCCACTGTCGGTGTAGTTTTATCAAATAGTCGGTGTAGTTTTTTCTTCTTCTCACGTCTAATTCGCCTGTTTTCCGGTCCAATGCGCCAAGCTTACTTCTAAATCATTGCGGAATTGTAAGAGGTTATGATGCCGTTTAAATGCGGTGACAGTAACGTTATTTGAACATACTTTTCAAATAACGCTACCACACACTAACATTCTAAATAAACGAAAAGTGAACGTTTATCCACAGAGGCTATGTGTGTTATTTACCTTTATAGGCGTCGCTCTCCCACTCTCCCAACGACAATGAAAGCACTCGTCTTGATTCGCATGCAAATTAAATTCTGCCCCCATGCATTGCATTCCGTCACACGGAAACAGCCTTTTTTAAACAAATAATTGTTACTATTAGAGATACTATAACTGTTTGCTTTTATATTAAATGTGTTCTTAAACATTCAAACTGTGATAATATGCAAAAAAACTAAAAACACCTACAAATTCAGAAAAAGTATTTTATTGTGATTTGCCGTCTGTTAAATGTAAGTAATAATATGATTGAATATAACTGCACAAGAGGGCGCTATAGGCGTAAGGAGACGCAGCTACTGTATAGCAGCTGACGTCAGGTAGCAGGTATAAGGGAATGTTCCCTCCCCCTCTGTCTCTCTCACTCTAGCTCCCACGGAGAGCAGGTCTCGTGGTGGAAATGTACATATGAAATAAACCACGCCAGTTAAGGCTAAAGAGGACCTCGTTGTCATGACCAGTTATTTTGCTCCCCAGGTGACTCTGCCAACACCGTCATTTCACTTCCGCGACTTGCGGGCAATACCGCTGGGCGTGGTCACATATGGTCATCAGTTTTGTTACATATAACCTTGGCGTTGTTTCAGGGTGGTGAGGGGAGTGGGATTGACTGTTTTGTCTTGAGGAGTTGCTACCCATCGTAGCAGGACAGGGTCGGCTCACAGTGAAGGAGGTTTTATCCTGGAGTTAGATCAACATGGCGATAGGGAGAAGGAGGCAAGGAATGATACAAGGGTAGGGACGAGGAAAGGATGGGGCTGCAAGTGGTGAAGGGAGGTTGGAAGGGGGGTATGGTTGGTGGGGAAAGAGGAATGTGAAATCTAGCAATGGTACTGCAGGGAGAAAGGGGAAAGGCTTGGACCAAGGAGAAGATAGGGCACAGAGGGGGATTTATAAAAAGGAGGAGTGGAAGAGGGTAGTCCTAGTAGGGGAAAGGGGTGGGGAGTGGAGGATGGCCTATACTATAGGACAGAGACACATGCTGGAGGAGCTTGGTGAGGGTGGGGGTTTGAGGTGGTGGGATGAATGGAATGAAATGTGTGGGGTGCGGAGGGATGGGACACCAAGTGGACATTCGTGGGGTTTGAGTAGTTTGAGTAATGTGTGGAGTAGGTGTTAGTGGGGTGTGGACAGCCCAGAGAAGGTGGGGGGGGGGGAGTAGGTAAGGTTTGGATGTGTCAATCTCTCCGCTATGGGACACTGGTGGCCCACTGTGACTGCTGCAGATCAGAAACTCTTCTCGGCCTGGAATGATATTTAGAAATCTACAGCTGGTTCTCAGGCAATGCCAAGCCTCATCTCCTCTCCTTCCAGCAGCTTCCTGTAGGTGGCGATCTCAGCATCCAGCTTCAGCTTGATGTGCAGTAGCTCCTGGTAGTCTAGCAGGTACTTGCTCATCTCCAGCTTGGTCTCACAGAGCTGAGCCTCCAGCTGGATGATGATGCCCTCCAGGCTCCCCACCTTCTCCATGTGGGACACCTCCATGTCCTCCAGTTTCTGTTCCAGGAATGCGTTGCGAGCCCTCAGGCTGTTGATCTGGTTTTGGAGCTCTGTCACCTGGTTGTGGAGGTTGGTGATCTCCTCCTTCATGGTCTTCATCTGGTCCTCGTGCTTGCTGGCATGCTCCTTGAGGGCGTCAAACTTGTCCTTGTACAATCTCTCTGCCTCCTGGGCATTGCGGGCAGCCACAGCTTCGATTTCTAAGCGCATGTTGTGCAGGTATGCAGCAAGGTCGGGCCGATCACCGTCCAGTTCGGCAGTAATCTTGGAGTCCTCGATCTGCCTCATGAGCTCAGCCACCTCTTCATCGTGCAGCTTCTTGAGGAACTCGATCTCGGCGACCAGCTGCTCAACGCGCTTCTCCAATTCCGCCTTCTGCAGTGTGGCGTTGTCAACATCCTGGCAGAACTCCCTCAGGATCATCTCTGCTTCCTCTTTGAGTGCCAGCTCTTCCTCCAGCTTGAGTCTCCACACTTCAACCTCCTCTTCAATATATCCCCTCTCAATGTCAGCAGCTCCCTTCTCGTTGGTGAGGGATTCAATCAGCTCCCGCATCGCCTTGAACTTCAGCTTGTATTCTTCTCCGATACCAGCGGCACCTCCCTTGTAACAGGCTTGCAGGGCAGCAAGCTCAGCCTGAAGAACAGCATTTCTCTGCTCAAGGGCCTGGACTTTGTCAATGTATCCCGCAAACCTGATGTTCAACTCCTGCATCTCCTCCTTCTCATTGGCATGGTGCTGGTGGATCACAGTGCCTACTTCGACAGCAGTGCTCTGGAAACCTGATCGACCTTGGCGTTCAGTGTACGAGGATCCACGGCACCGAGATGGGGACAAACTCTGAACCCTCATCCTGCTGTTGGAGCCACTCACCTGCAAGCTCGTCTGGGTATAAGATGCTCCTGGCATATTGTGTTTTGTTGGGTAAATACTGGGTTTGGCTGTTTCCAATTAGAGAAGGACAGTTCCAGTACTTTAGGGGTGGCCTCTTTGTCTCTTTTCTTCTCCTTGTTTCTCTTTACTTGGGCCACCTTGCAACTGATGCTCTCTCAGACCGGGCCCAGGGGTTTTTATGGTGCCGGAAAGAATGTCTCAGACAGCCTTGAAACTCTCACAGGGTTTTGATATGTTTTAAATGCGGATCATGACAGTCTTCCAGAGAACTGCACCGACAGGTCATTCTTCATTAGCCGGCGGCCAGACGGGTGGCATCCACTCCCTGGCCCTTCCACCAAGGTGTGAAATAGTGATCAGAGCATTCAGGCCACTCAGTGTGGTTATGATGAGGGCTTCGTAAGGGAGAGAGAGGGCACCAGAAGCATTGGGAAACATGGCCATTGTGCTTTGGCAACAGGTTTTCATGTACAACCTTCTGACACAAGCTCCGGTGCAGACTCCCTGACCTCACTCCACTGCACATCAATCAAGACGTCAGACACCAGGGGAAACATTCTGTATCTATTATCCTCCTCCTGATGTTAAGTGTAATAAGACACCACATTATGAGGTGCTGGTACTGGCAGCAAGATTTTATTTAGAAGGGATACTGCACGAGGCGGCTGGGTGGCGCAGCGGACTAAGCGCTCGTCACCAACGCGAGAGACACTGGTATCAAATCTGGCTGTCAGCGTTGCCTCCGGCTTGGCCGGCCGGCATACTGGCTCAATTGGCAGAGTCAGCGGGAGGGAAGCCGGTGGGGTGGTATTCTGGTTGTTGTCAGGGCGCCTGCACAGCGAGGGAGGGAGATGGTGAGGGTAGTGTGACCTCCCACACGTTACACCTCACCAATGAGAGTCCGTGCTGGCAGGTGAAAAGATGCTGCTGGCTGTCTCCTATGTCTCGGAGGAAGCATCTGATAGACTTCAGGGCTCCCTAGACTGACCAGTGGGGGGCACATGTGAGCAACGACCAGGAAGGGGAGGGGGGAATTGGCATAACGACTAAATTGGGATGGGAGAAAAACACAGAAAAACAGGAGTAGAAAAAGGAAAAAAAATAAAAAGAAGGGATACCGCACACCCGACACAGCTCCATCCAGGCTCCCCAGCCATGGCGACCCCACCAGGGCACCCAAGCATTTGATCCATGGGTGCTCTTTAAAAACCAGTACATTTACATTTAGTAATTTAGCTGACGCTTTTATCCAGAACGACTTACAAGTTCTGTACGACAAGTCATCAGGAAGGGTACAACTCTATCAGCTGAGTAACAATGTTCATCAAAGTGTTGCGTGCTACAGTGTACGTTAGTTTATTAGGACAAGTGCATGATAGTAAGGTTAGTTAGGGTTAGATTATTATTATTTTTTTTTCATATAATGGTTGAAGAAGTGCGTCTTTAGACGACGGCGAAAGATTGGACGGGTTTCAGCTGTCTTAACTGGGTTGGGTAGTTCATTCCACCATTGTGGGGCAAGGACTGAGAATAGGCGACTTCTCTTTGATGACCCTCCCGGAGCTTGGATAGGAGTAGGTCTGAGGCAGCCAGAAGATGCAGAGTGTAGGGGTCTTGAGGGTGTTTGGTTAGAGACCATTGACCGGAGGTAGGCGGGAGCGGTTCCCTTCGCCGCACGGTATGCTAGGTCGAGGGCCTTGAAGCGGATTCGTGCAGCAATGGGGAGCCAGTGCAGGTCCCTAAGAAGTGGGGTAACATGGGCCGACTTCAGTAGGTTTGAGATCAGGTGGGCCACTGCGTTCTGAATAAGTTGAAGAGGCTTGGTGGCAGTGGCCGGGAGGCCAGCAAGCAGTGCGTTGCAGTAGTCGAGGCGGGAGATGACTGTTGATTGAACGAGGAGTTGGCTGGCTTCTTTTGTCAGGAAGGGGCGGATCCTTCTGACGTTGCTCAGGAGGAATCTGCAGGTTTTGGTTGTCGCTGCGATGTGAGCAGAGAAGTTCAACTGGTCGTCGAGGACAACACCAAGGTTCTTGGCGGTCGGGGACGCGGTCACATCTGCATTCTCGACTGTGATGGAAAGGTCGGTCAGTGGGGAGGATTTGGCCGGCGGGTGTAGCAATTCTGTTTTGCTTAGGTTCAGTTTGAGGTGGTTGGTCGTCATCCAGGCGGAGATGTCGGACAGACAGGCCGAGATCCGCTCAGTCCGGTCCCAGTACAAATGTTTACACAAAGACAGTCCACCGTGAAAACACTGGTGACCAGGGGAGCTCCAGTAGCTCACCACGTACCGCGAGTGCTATTTCAGCGCCGTGGACAACCGTGCTCGTCACGGATCTGGGGCTGAGCGCGTTCGAATCCCGGACGGCAGCCGTGCCTTTCCCAGAGTGTCTTCCCCCCCATCTGAACCCTTTCAGCCTGCTTCTGTCGGTCGAACTTGACCAAGTATGAATGCGATGAAAAAGCGATAAACGCTAAAAGAACCAGCTGACTGGTCAAAGTTTAAAAAAAAGAAAACACTGGTGACCAAATAACCAAAATAGAGCCATACCAAGTGCGTGGCACTCATCCCCATCCCATTTATCCATACATTTTTTATTAAAATGTTCAGGAATCTTAAACAAACAAACAAAACAAAACAACTTAACCGCATTTTTGCCGATCAACCAATTAGAGGTCTGCAAGGGCCTGAAATTTCGGCCCCAGCCCGGCCCAAGCCTGTAGCATTCAGGCCCGGCCCTACCCTAGCCCGAAAAGTTAAGCAATTATTCGGCCCTAGCCCGACTTAAGCCAGAGGCCAATATTATGATGTGATGACAGACATCACACACACACACGCACACACACACACTACCTACGTTACACACACAAATGCTACATTACGACAAAAAATGCACAATGCAATAACGACATACAGTAGCTCTGCGGCTAACAACAGCAACAATTACATGCCCACAGACTAAAACATTAATACCATGACACTAAAGCATACCGAATACTCATAAACCAGCAGCCAATTAATTTGAGTAAATCAGGATGGACTCACCACTTCACTGTTAGATGAACGTCAGCAACAAAAACGTCTTGCGTTGAATAACTTCAACAAAACTCACAAATCTTTGCCAACCGGCTAAATCCAAGAACAATCATGAAAAACGTTTTACAGTTTATTCCACTCTGCTATTCATTCGCGTTCATAGCAAAGGCAGCTTTTCCATCTCCGACATGCACCATCTCTCAATGGTCTAGCTTGTTGCTTTGATCGAAACGGCACGTGACGTGACGGCGCGCTTGTGTGTGCGCGCATGATTCGCGGAACCCTATCTATGCATAAAAGAAACGGCCCGAGCCCGGCCCCAATTTGTCCATGGTGTCGGGCCCCCTAGGGCTTGCAGACCTCTACAACCAATACATTGTTGGAAAGTTGAATTTGCCGCCTTTCGATTGTCACCACACTCAACCTAATGCGTGATTCCATTCTCGAGTTACAAGACGAAACCGACGAGCGTCATTTGACAAGCCATTCGGACGAGTGACCACGTCCGGTTGTGAATGGTCCTGAACTGACCAGTCACCACTGATGGGGAAAATTATTGACCACCATTGTAGGAGCGTCTGCTCTGAAAGCGATCACAGATGGGCGCTGAGAGTGGGGGAAGGTGACACAAGAAGATGAAGAAGACCATTGTTTTGACAAGAGCCTCCGAATAAATGGGAGCGGACAGCCATTTTGGATAATCATGCCAAATCTTTACTGGTACACACATTACAAAAACCTTTGTAAAACATACATTTTCCGTGGAAATTTGATAAACCTTGGACCTGTACTACATACGACTTCAGGCTATGGAACCATTATGTTGTCCAGCTCCTACCTCTCAGCTGGAATTTAAAAACAGGCATCTGGCAACCAGTAAAAATAAATGTGAGTACACAAATATTTTATTTCAGTGGGTTCTAACTAGGGATGCTCGATATTGGCTTTTTTACCGATACCGATATACCGATATTGTCAAACTATTAATTTCCGATACCGATATCAACCGATATCAACCGATACCAATATATGCAGGGTTTCCCCCCCCAAAAAATGGAATAATTTCAGGTAATTAACATTACATATCTCTTGTTGTGGAATTAACACAACATTATGCATACTTTTGACAATAAATAAAATTAGAATTTGTTCTTACTTGCTTGCCTGGGTAAATAAAGGTCATAGAAATGTAAAAAAAATAAAAAGAAAAAAAAGTTTTTGAAAACCGATATCACATTTTAATGCCGATATCGGCCGATAATATCCGTAGGCCGATAATATCGGACATCCCTAGTTCTAACCTCTGTTACTCTATTTCATTAGCACTCAAAGTGATTTTTCTTTATTGTGTAAGATACTTCAGAATGTTAGCTTTCAAAGGAGACCAGAACCATGCATGTGTATAAGTATAAAGTATAATAAATTGCAAATTACTTTGGGTATGCAATCGTAAAATAAAAAATAAAACTAGCCCCATTTTTGACCGATGCGGGGTCGGACCTCGCTGTTTGCACCCGCAAGCGTCGCTCATTTCAGAAATCGGTCAAAATAGAGAAATGGCATTTTTGAGTGCTTTGAGATGTTATATATATGTCTCCTTATTTGCAAAACTTAATACGACTTGTAAAAAAGTTAATTGTTATTAGATTGTAAGGCTGTTTTTCCCCGTAATAGTATGAGAGAACTACAATGTCGAGGGGAGGGGCTGATTTAAGTGTCGGGGGGGGGGGGGGGGGGGGGGGGGGGGGCTAACCCACACTGTTCATTGTGCTAAGCTAGGCTAACAAGCAGCCAGGCCCAGATAGCTTTCTACAGAACGAGTGATTGATTGATTCATTGGCAGAACAATGAATGAATCACGCTAGAAATAAACACCTACATGCTGTGCGTGTGTGTGTGTGTCTCTGTGCATTCAGTAGAAAGCTATCTGGCTGCATGTTATTCGCTTCCATTCATTGTGCTAAGCTAGGCTAGCATGCAACCAAGCTAGGCTAACGTGATAAAGCCCTACATCTATGCCCAACAGACAGTATAACTCTGTTATTATGACTCTGCCAGACAAGATCAAAGAGTTCTGTGATGATAAAGCCCAATACATCACATGCTATATATATATATATATATATATATATATATATATATATATATATATATATATATATATATATATGTACACATCCCTTACCTACTCTTACTAGTTACTATATATATCTGTCCATATCCCTTACCTACTCTTACTAGTTAGTATATCTATTTACTAGTGCTGTCAGGCGATTAAAAAAATGTATCTAATTAATTACAGGATTTGTAATTAATTAATCTAATTAATCACATTTGAATCGCATAACCATTTTAGGCCTGATATTTTATATTCTATAATCATATTTCAAATTGCATGTGTCCGGATGGCAGAATTCAGTACTGTATCTACAAAACTTTCTGTTTAATCATATTCCCTTTATTAATTTGCTTAGATTTTTTAGGTCTGGTAAATTTTTGCATGGTGTTATTCACAGTCAAAAAATTAAGAATTTAATTGATATTCTCATTTGGTTCATTACAATTTACTCAAGCCTAGTAACAGACACAGTATTTCTGACACTGGGAATACATTCCCTGAGATCCATAGATGTCCCTAGAATCAGATACCAAGAACATGCAAATGGACCATTTAAAAAAAAAAGTTTGTAAATGTTTATTCTACATTCTTATGGAATGAATGAGATTAAAAAATATATATTAAAAAAAAAAATTCATTTTGAGTTCATTTTCATAACTAGATAATTTGCTGTGTAATTAATTAATCTAATTAACGCGATAAACGGACTATTTACATATCCCTTACCTACTCTTTGTTACGTTCTGGACACCGACCTCGGTCGGTGACCACCCACATTCCTGGCATATGTCACTGGGCTTGTCACCTGTCATTTCCCTGTCAATTAGTGCTGTCACTTAGGGGTGGTTCCTGATTGGCTGTCACGGGGGTGTGTGTGGAATGTTGGTATTTGGTGTCTATGTAACATACCTCTCTTCTGCTTGTCCATTGTCAGGTCTTCACTAATTGCGTTCGGGGATAACGCGGACGGTTCTACTCTGGACCTCCAATAAGCTCCCATTTACCTTATTTTCCACTTGTGCTATTAGCACTTGTTCTCTCTTAGAATTTACTCTGTGTTCTTACTATTAAAGTCGAACCTGTTCAAGAGTAAACACTCTCTGTCTCTGTGATTGCCTTCACCCATTGGAATTCACCTACCTGCATTCTGACAGAAGACCTGACCATCAGAATTCCATGGAGGCCATCATGGAGATGCTCCGGACGCAGGGAGCAGCCCAGACACGGATGGAGGAACATCAGCAGCTGGTCAGCGCCGAGTTAATCCGACTCAATGGGGTCGTCGGATCATCCCAAGCGGTGGCGCAGTCGGCGTTGGCCACAGCCCGACAAGCCCAAGAAGGAGTGGCTGGTGTTCAGTCGGCGGCGGGAGAAGCAGCGCTCCACGCAGAGGAGAGTCGGGGGGTGTTCGGAGTCCAGGAGCGGTCCCGCGAACCACATCTGCAGGCGCCCGCTCGCTATGACGGATCACCGGATGGTTGTCGGGAATTCATCACCCAGTGTCTACTCGTTTTCCGGCTGCAACCACGATCATTTCCATCGGAGACAGCGCAGGTAGCGTATATTATCACACTGCTCACCGGTCAAGCTCTCTCCTGGGCTACGGCGGAATTAGAGGCAGGGGCGATAATCTGCGACAGTCTGGACGCCTTTACCCGGGAATTGAGAAGAGTATTCGATACTTCCCGGGTACTCTCGATCTTCGAGGCTGGTGGTCGTCTTCTCGACTGCCGGCAGGGCCTCCGCACGGTCGCAGCTTATGCTATCAATTTTCGGATCTTGGCTCGGGAGACAGCTTGGGCGGAGAACGTCTGCGTGGTTCTGTTCGTCAGGGGACTTTCAGCGCGGATGCGAGATGCGCTCTCCGCGCGTGAGATCCCCGAGCAGCTGGAAGTGCTGATCAACACCACCATCAAGATGGACAATCGGCACCGGGAGAGGGAGAAGGAGCATGTCAACAACACCCAGCCCCAGGTATGTTTTCCTTCTTCTCCTGGTGTTGATAATTCCATGCATTACACGAGTGGGCCACTGGGTGATGAATCCATGCAGCTTGGAGCGCTGTCGCTCTCGGACGACGAGAGGCAGCGCTTCATCAAAGAGCGACGCTGCTTCCGGTGCGGCCGCACCGGTCACCGCTTCGGCAGCTGTCGGGTCCAGGCTGTATCGGCTCGGCGCCAATCGGGGATGGAAGGTGCGCCGTCGGGCTTCGAAAAGGCGCCAGCAGGTGGGCTCATTCCTGCCAAAACCACGGATTCTCGTACATTTTTTGAGGTGGCGATCAACTGTGGGGGTGACATTAGGGGAACTAAGGCTCTCATTGACTCAGGGGCGGCGGGCAATTTTATTCACGTGGGATTGGTGAAGGAGTGGGGAACCCCAGTGGAGGATTTAGGGGTTCCCTTACCAGTTTATGCCCTGGACGGTCGGCCTCTGGGCAGTGGGAGCGTCACCCAGCGCACAGTTCCCTTACACATCCGGGTGGAGGGTGGGGAGTGGGAATGGGTTATTTTTTTTGTCATCTTTTCCCCCTATTCTGTCATGGTGTTGGGTCATCCCTGGTTGTCGTCATGTGTTCGTGTCATTAATTGGAGCACGGGCGAACTCTCAACGGCGGCCGACGTCAAGTCGATCGTCAGCGGGAGTTTGCCCAAACCCTTGTCTCCCCCCCCCTCTTCTCTTTTGTCCCTCTTTCTCCAGGATGGTGGGGAGCGTGGCAGATTCTGATCTACCCTCTAATCCCGATTTAATAGGGGTGCCTGAGATCTATTGGGACCTGGCGGACGTTTTTAGCAAGACGCGTGCTAAAGCACTTCCGCCTCATAGATCATACGACTGTCCCATTAATCTTCTACCCGGTACCTCCCCGCCTCGCAGGCGAATGTTCTCTCTCTCACGCCCCGAAACCTTGGCCATGAACACCTACATAGAGGAGGCATTGCTTGCGGGGCACATACGCCCTTCCACTTCCCCTGCCGGCGCTGGCTTCTTCTTTGTTGATAAAAAGGATGGGGATCAGCGCCCATGCATTGATTATAGGGGATTGAATGACGTTTCCATCAAGAACAGATATCCTTTACCCCTCATGGACACGGCCTTTGAGTGCTTACAGGGGGCACAGGTCTTTTCTAAACTTGACTTACGTAATGCATACAACCTGGTCAGGATTAGAGAGGGAGACGAGTGGAAGACTGCATTTAACACACCCAATGGGCACTATGAGTATTTGGTCATGCCCTTTGGTTTGGCTAATGCTCCGGCAGTCTTCCAAGCCCTGGTTAACGACGTGCTGCGAGACTTGATTGGGGTGTCGGTGTTTGTCTACTTAGATGATATCCTGATTTTTTCTCGCGATATGGTGCAACACCAAATGCACGTTCGGGAGGTGCTAGACCGTCTCCTCAAGCATCAACTATTCGTTAAGGCTGAGAAGTGTGTGTTTCACACGGACACCGTGTCCTTCCTGGGCTTTGTGTTGACGAAGGGCGATCTGCGCATGGATCCAGCCAAGGTGAGTGCAGTTTTGGACTGGCCACGGCCTTCGTCGCTCAAGGGGTTACAACGGTTTTTGGGCTTTGCAAATTTTTACAGGCGCTTTATTCGCAATTTTAGCGCCTTAGCCAATCCCTTAACAGCTCCCACTAAGGCCTCTCTCCCTGGCTTTGAATGGTCGCCTAGGGCTGAGTCGGCCTTCTGCGATCTTAAACGTCGTTTTACATCCGCTCCTGTATTGATCCGCCATGACGCGGAGGTTCCGTTCATTGTGGAGGTGGATGCCTCTGACGTCGCGGTGGGGGGGGGTGCTCTCTCAGAGATGCTTAAAGGATGGGAAAGTGCACCCGTGTGCTTTTTTTTCTCGCCGTCTGTCACCAGCCGAGCGTAATTACGACGTGGGTAATCGGGAGTTATTGGCGATCAAATTGGCACTGGAGGAGTGGAGACATTGGTTAGAGGGGGCGGCACATCCTTTCATTATTTGGACTGATCATAAGAACTTGGCTTACATCCAAGGGGCTAAACGCCTTAACGCTCGCCAGGCCAGGTGGACGTTGTTCTTCACATGATTTCGATATACCATCTCCTATAGACCCGGCTCCAAGAATATCAAACCTGACGCGTTGTCGCGCCAGTTTGATCTTCCTGGTCGGGAGGAGCAGCCCCATCCCATTATTCCACCGGCCTTGATTTTGGCACCCATGTCTTGGGGCATAGAGAAGGTGGTAAGGTCGGCGCTAACGCGGGAGCCCGATCCTGGTGGGGGTCCTCCGGGACGGTCGTATGTTCCCAAGGTGGCGCGCTCACGCTTGCTACAGTGGGCACATGCGTCATCCCTCACCAGCCACCCAGGGGCAACCAGGACCCTGGAATTTATCCGTAGGAGGTTCTGGTGGCCGACAGTGGAGGGGGATACGCGTTCCTTTGTGGCGGCCTGTCCGGTGTGCGCACGTAGTAAGACCTCTCGACGGGCACCGGCGGGTCTCCTCCGACCACTTCCTATTCCTAAACGACCCTGGTCACACATATCTCTGGACTTTATTTCTGGTCTTCCCCTTTCGGACGGATTCACCACCATCTTGGTGGTGGTGGATCGGTTCTCTAAGGCGGCTCACTTTGTCCCTCTCCCCAAGCTTCCTTCGGCCCGGGAGACTGCTGATTTAATTATACATCATGTCTTTCGGGTCCACGGGCTGCCAGTAGATATCGTGTCGGACCGGGGTCCTCAGTTCGCCTCCAGGTTCTGGAAGGCGTTTGCCGCCGGCCTCGGCGCCTCTGTCAGTCTGTCGTCTGGGTTCCATCCACAGTCGAACGGGCAGATGGAGAGGGTCAACCAGGATTTGGAGGGGGTCTTGAGATGTTACGTTGCCGGTAGTCCGGCAACGTGGAGTAGGAGGTTGGCTTGGGCTGAGTACGCGCATAATACCCTTCTCTCCTCTTCTACCGGTATGTCTCCCTTTCAGTGCCAGTATGGTTTTCAACCTCCTCTGTTTCCCGAGCAGGAGCAGGAGGCGGAGGTGCCCTCGGCCCAGGCACATGTGGCTCGCTGTCGCAGGACGTGGAAACAGGTTCGGAAGGCGCTACAGAAGGTTTCGGTTAGTACCCAACGGCAGGCTAACCGTAAGCGTCGTCCGGCTCCAGTTTACCGTCCAGGGCAGCGGGTTTGGCTTTCCACCCGGGATCTCCCTCTCCGGGTGGAATCCAAGAAGCTGGCTCCTCGCTTTATAGGACCATTTAAAGTGATTCATCGGGTTAATCCAGTGGCTTACAAGCTACGACTTCCGAGCTCTATGAGGGTTCATCCGACGTTTCATGTGTCCCTGTTGAAGCCATTCCTCTCATCGCCCTTGGCCCCGCCACTGCCTGTGGTTCCTCCGCCCCGGTTTATTGGCGGTCAACCCATTTACACGGTGCGGAGGATACTGGGTTGTAGGCGGAGGGGTAGGGGGTTTCAGTTCTTGGTGGATTGGGAGGGGTACGGGATAGAAGAGCGTTCTTGGGTGCCTCAAAGGGATATTTTAGATCCCAGCCTGATCGTTGATTTCCGGCGGCTGAATCCCGAGGCTCCTAGGTGAACGTCTGGTGCCGTTCGTCGGGGGAGGGTACTGTTACGTTCTGGACACCGACCTCGGTCGGTGACCACCCACATTCCTGGCATATGTCACTGGGCTTGTCACCTGTCATTTCCCTGTCAATTAGTGCTGTCACTTAGGGGTGGTTCCTGATTGGCTGTCACGGGGGTGTGTGTGGAATGTTGGTATTTGGTGTCTATGTAACATACCTCTCTTCTGCTTGTCCATTGTCAGGTCTTCACTAATTGCGTTCGGGGATAACGCGGACGGTTCTACTCTGGACCTCCAATAAGCTCCCATTTACCTTATTTTCCACTTGTGCTATTAGCACTTGTTCTCTCTTAGAATTTACTCTGTGTTCTTACTATTAAAGTCGAACCTGTTCAAGAGTAAACACTCTCTGTCTCTGTGATTGCCTTCACCCATTGGAATTCACCTACCTGCATTCTGACACTCTGACACTGATACTATATCTATATCTCTACATATCCCTTACATACTCTTACTAGTAACTATATCTATATCTGTATATATCCCTTACCTACTCTTACTAGTTACTATATCTATTTACATATCCCATACCTACTCTTACTAGTTACTATCTATATCTGTACATATCCCTTACCTACTCTTACTAGTTACGCTGCTGGCCAGTATGACTACGAAAAAACTATTGTTTTTATACTTTACTGTATCACTGTACATATTGATGCTACAACTCTGTACATACATCTGATTAGCACTACACCCATTAGTACTAATTTATATATTTGATTATAGTTATAGTTTAAAGTAGTTCAAACTATTTTCCTGTGGGATTCTTTTTTTTTTACTAGAATGTCTTGCTACAGTAGTATCAAGGCTAACAACCATCTAAAAACTAGTTAGTTAGCCAACAACAATCTAAACTATAGCTTTCCCTTCACACTTTGTAAGGGAACATTTGTTCATTATAAACCAATTGTGTAAAAGCCTAGAAGAAAAATACTGAGGAGCTGAATATTTACAATTACACATGAAAAACACAAAAGGTCCTCTCACCTCAAGTTCAGCTGTCTTACTCCAAAGAAGACTATGTAGGTGAGCTCTGATCCCAATTCTGGACATTTACATCCAAAAATATGGGAGACAGCACCTTTTGGTTGTGAAATATAATGAATGTGACAACCTACCTGTGTGACAACCAACCCTGTGCTCCCCTACATACTACATTCATGTGATATAACTGAGTCATATATATTCTGATAGCCCAGGTTGTTCTGAAAATAAATATGTACATCACTTCATTGTACAATACATTGTTTAGGTTTTACAAGCAGTTTATTAAAGTTGACTGTGAACTTGAATTTTGTATAAAAATACAGAGTAAATATATATCGTATACAAATAACAATATATAAGGTATAGAAAATAACATTTCTAATGACTCTGCACCCTATCTTTATCAACAAAACTCTCTCTGGGCTCTTGGGTCAAAATACAGTAATTGGAATAACAAAGGGATGACAGACTGGAAGCTGGGCCTTTGTTCAGGTGTGAATTGGTGTGGCAATATCACCTCCTGGTTTGGGAATAGCACCGCACAAGACCGCAGCAGACTACAGAGAGTGGCCCGTTCAGCCGAACGCACAATTAGAGGGGGGCTTCCCACTCTCCAGAACATTTACAACAAGCGGTGCATGGGTAAGGCTAAGAGAATTATCAAAGACTCCAGCCACCCAAAAAACTGCCTCTTTGAACTGCTGCAGTCAGGCAAGCGATACCGGAGTCTCATGGCAAGCACAGAAAGACTCAGAAGAAGCTTCTATCCCCAGGCCATCAGGTTGCTCAACGAACAATAACACTATGCAACAACCATCAAAAGCACTCACAGCACACACATCCACACGCACACACTCACTTTAAACAAACAACTCACTGCAGCACCCACTCTATACACTTTAGAACACCTAAACACACTTTATATTTATTGGCAAAGAATTTGCACTACAACCCATACCTCAGTACACCTTACTGTAAATTGTACCTAAATTGTACCTCATCCCATTTCTGCTTTGCACTATATAGTATATTGTAATTAGTATATTGTATAGTATATTGTATGGTAACTCAGTTACTTCTACTCTGCATTGAACATTGTACATATGTACATACTGAACACTTGTGTCTACGTACGTGACTTGTATTTTATACTTGCTATTCTTATTTTATTTTATACTTATCCTTGTCTAGCACAGTCTCTGGAGCGTAACAGAAAGAAGCATTTTGTATAAAAGTATTCTGTACTTCTGTATGACAACTAATAAAGAAACTTGAAACTTGAGTGAATAAAATCCTGGGAGTGTAGTCCTTTCATCAAATAGCTGAATTGTATTTCATTCTTTCAGAGCCCTGAACTGAGATTTGGTTAGAATGTTACCAGAATGTTTCATAGGACATTGATTCAAAACTATCGGCTAACATTTTACAATTGATGGCTTATTTTGAAGATATGAACCCAGGCACGTGCACACATAGAGGCCAAGGGGTACTGCCTTTTTGAGCCTCATCAAAAAAGTGCCCTTTTTGAAAAATAATTAAAATATATATATATATATATATATTTTTTTTTTTATTGTTACGCATATAGACTGCCCTTCCAACTGAAAAATGTCAGGATAGAATCAAAATATTAGGTAAAGAGAGAGAGATGCCCCATATTCCATTGCAGTTTGCACGGCCTCCTCAGCGTGCCTCTCCGCGGAAAGAAACCGCTGTGGCGCATAGAGTTGAATGCTGGTATTACACTCATTGAGGGACACGAAGAAGTCAAGTCCGATGGGATTTGGGAATCTCAAATACAAATCGGGATTGGAATAAAAAATGCATTTATATTAAACAATACAGAATATACAGCACTTCTTGGGGTCTGTAGGGTAAGCACTTATTCCCTCCCCCCTGAACATTTATGGAGATGTATGGGCCTTTTAAGTCAGTGATAAAAGTGTCTTTCAAGGATAAGTGAGCTCCTGCACTGCTTATTATAGTTCAATATTCAATATTTGATCACCAAAACCCCCCAAAAAGCATAAAAAGGGGGCCGCTCGGTTAATATATACACACAAGTGTACTTGCCCTTTTCAGCCTTTGAGCACCTGTCGCTCTAAAGTCCTGTGCACGTCCCTGTATGAACCTATAGTTTCATATTGTGTAAAAAAAGAGAAATGTGAAAATCCCCAGAAGGGGAGGGGTGAAAATCACCCAGACTCCCAATTGTTAAGAGGTTAAATTGATTAAATACACGTTATTGCATTACAGATTGTTGTGTGGTGTGATTCATCATATGGTGTGACAGCATATAATTTGGTGTGACTTTCACAATTATGACATTATGAAGGCTTTTTTGTAAGAAATGTAAATTTCAATGGGACAGATGAATAACAGTGTCACCAAATGTTTCTAGCATTTTGGTGTTTTTATAAGAAGGTTTGCCAAAATTAATTAGAAGTACATAGTACAATGTTGTGCAATCGTCTTACCATGAGTTTGTATTACGAAAAAGAATGCAAAATGTAACTAATTTGCACAAGGAAGAGCTAGACATTTGTATAGTAGTGATGAGGAATGCTGATAAATAGACATACAGAATTAAAATACACTACTTTTAAATTGTTTACAGAATAACCTTCATGTCACACCATATGACAATTTTACTCATAGCACATTATACTATATTTTTTATATTAGATTCCGTAAAACAGAACTGAAAGATTTCCATTACTCATATCTGATATAAAAAAATGTAAACGTTTTTTCATCCTAAAATGTCAACCACCCATATATCTATATCTGTTTATATATATCTATATCTGTATACAGATCCAGCTCTTAAAAATCGCACCTCTACTGCAAGGGCGCAGTATCGTTAACACCTCATTAACAGCACTGCCAGGTTAATGGTGCAATTGGTGCATGATTACCGCAGTAGTAGAGCCCAGAGTCCTGCGAAAGAGCTGCATCTGTATATATCTATATCTGTATATATCTATATCTGTCTATATATACATGTATATATCTATTAAAATAAATAAGACTTGTGCACATCTAGTTGGACCCCGACTGGAGGTGCAGGTCAGCGCAAGAGAGATATATAAAACTAAAAGTTGAATACCTTCAAAAGAAAGAAGGGGCCGCACACTGCTTTTTGCTTTTTTATTATTATATTATAAAAAAAGCAAAAACCAGTCCTGAAGAGTGTGCGGCCCCTTCTTTCTTTTGAAGGTATTCAACTTTTAGTTTTATGTATATATCTATATCTGTATATATCCCATACCTCCTATTAGTTATACCACTGGCCAGTATGGCTTACTACCGTACTCATACTGTATCACTGTATATAATAATACTGTACATACATCAGATTAGCATATTACTCAGTAGATTCATTATATATATTCCACTTGTTTACATTTAATCACACTGTATATTGTTAAAGCACTTTACTGTTACCTTGCACTCTGGTTAGATGCCAAGTTCTTTTCTCTGTACTGTACGACGACAATAAATCTGAATCTAATCCAATCTAATCTAAATGTACATCCCGGGGAATGTGCAAAATCCCACATTTAATTAAACATGTACAGTATACGTGTAGACTACTTGAAAAACGTGATGCCTACTCCTACAAACTCATTGTTGAAAAGTGAGACTCACTGTGGAATGTTATTGAAGTTATTAGTTATCTTTATAAGATCCTTCAGAAGAGCGGCTGGGTGGCGCAGCGGAGATTGCGCTCGTCACCAATGCAAGAGACTCCGGTCTCGAATCCGGGTGTCAGCATTGCCTCCGGCTTGGACCGGCCGTCATACTGGCTCAATTGGCAGAGTCAGCGGGTGGAAGTCGATGGGTGGTAATCTGGACGTTGTGGATAGCGACTCCTACAGGTTGGTTGGGGGCAGACCAGGCTGCAGAAACAAATGAGTGGGGGGGCATAAAATGTTCTCGGGGGGGCAATGATTTTTCAACATAACAGGTTCCCTTTCATCTGTTTCAGCTGGGACAGCGGCGCTGTGGCTTGCTTGGTGCTGCACACTAAACAGCAGAGAGGCAACTGAAAAATCAAATTTCTCTCTCTCTTAAGAACATTCACTTAAACAAAAACAGACTGAACGAATATATATCTTTGGAGGGTCTCCATTTATTCAACACTTTTGAATTCACTGACAAACTGAACTGAACTAACAAAAATAAGGTGCATAAAAAAGCAAACAAAATTCTTCCACAGGCTACTCACCCATTATTAGTAGAGCCGAGCGGTATGGAAGCAAATGAGTGCCAGAAGTATTTGAATTTAATCAGACACCGCATTTATAGCATTGAAAATAATAACTTTGAAAACATGTATCTGAATTTGAAAACATGTATCTGAATTGTTTTTTGTATCATTTTTGTATCTGAATTATTTCAGACACCGCATTTATAGTTTCAGACACCGAATTTATAGCATTGCAAATAAATACTTTGAAAATCATGTATCAGAATTTCTTTGCTCCGAATTTACCTATGCGAAATAAAAATGCAGTGTTAATAAAACAATTCGAATGCATAATAAAAAAAAATTCGACGCAAAAAAAAATATTCAATGCATAATTGCGGTGTATGGAATTCGATATAAAAAACCAACCCGGGTATCCAGCTGCAGAACCACAGAACCACCACAGCAGCAGCAGGCTGAGGCCCCTCGCTTCCATTGGCTGATTTGGGTGAATGAATGAATGAATGAAAACTTTATTTAACAGATTGCAGAATGGGTACAATACAGTACGGCTCAATACATACAATTGTTAAGGGGATGCAGACCTGAGAAAGACGTTTGTCTTGTTTCTGTTATGGTTTGTAACCGACCCCAATCGCACAACACAAGACAGGTATGAGAGTAAGCCAAAACAGGGCATTTATTCATTACATAACAAAAGGCGGCACTGTCCCTTTAAGGGAGAACACAAAAACACTGGAGTCAAAGAATATAGGGAAAATGCGGCACTGTGCCTTTAAGAGGCGAGCAGGCTAAGGGGCTAAGGCTAAGGGACAGGGCCAGGGCAAAAAGTCAAGGACCAGGACCAGGGGGCACTGGAGAGGGGGACAGGGACGGAGGCCCGGAGAGGCGGGCTGGAGACAGGGACAGAGAAACAGGTTTAAGGCCTTGGACAGGGCGAGGGCCAGAGCTGCTTACAGGGATGGCAGGGTTCCGACGGCGGAAGCCTGGCACGGAGAACCTCCTCGGAAGCTGCCGACGGGCAGCGCAGAACACTGGGGTCCCAGATGACCGGGGCGAAGAGACGCATCCTCCCGTGGAGCTAGGAAGCGATGCGCGCCGGCTTGACGTCAGGAGTGGAAGCGCGCCGGCTTGACGTCTGGAGTGGGAGCGCGCCGGCTTGACGTCTGGAGTGGGAGCGCGCCGGCTTGACATCTGGAGTGGGAACACCACTCCCGGCCTGGCACGGAGATCCCCCCTCGGATGCTGCAGACGGGCAGCGCGGAACACCAGGGTCCCGGGGGACCGGGGCGAAGAGACGCATCCTCCCGTGGAATAGGAAGCGATGCGCACCGGCTTGACGTCTGGAGTGGGAACACTGGAAAACCTCCCGTAGAGGATTAGAGAGCGCAGACGGTGTCCCACTCCAGGCAAACGGCGACAGGTGGTGATGGCTGGGACGTCGTCTCACGCCGGAGACGCGGCAGGTGATGGTAACGTCCAGGACTCCATGAACACTGAACACAGATAAAGATACAGGGTCCAGAACACCGAACCAGCATACAGAACGACCCCAACCAGGACTGGAGGGGAGGTCCAGGTATTTAAAGCCCTCTGGGGCGCTAATCATAAACTAATGACAGCTGTGAAAGGTAGTCCAAGGGTGGGGGCTGTTGAAGAGCAGAGGAGAGTAAAACATCGCAAGGGTGGGGGCTGTTGAGGAGAGTAGACAGGGAAAGTCCAAAGGTGGGGGCTGGTGAGGTGAGGAGACAGGGAATTAAAGGTCCAGGGAACAGGCGAAACCTCACAGTACCCCCCCCTCCACGGGAGCCACCGGGCGACCCAAAAAATCAGACAGCGGGGCAGGGGACATGACAAAGCAACAAACAAAAAAAATTGGGCCATGCTAGCAGGGGAAGCTACACCTAAAGTGGGGCTAGCAGAGGGACAGGGTAGCTGCCAGGGCACTGCTAGCTACAGGGCCTATGCTAGCTGTACTGCTACATTAACATATAGGCTGCGCCAGCTGCCGGAGCCAGGCTAGCAGACAGGGCTGGACCAGCATGAGAGAACAAGCTAGCTGGAAGGACAGTCCTAGCTGTGGGGAAACTGACCTTGCTAGCTGAAGGGGCAGTCCTAGCAGTGGGGAGAACAGGGTAGCTATCAGGGGAGCTAACGAGGCTAACAGGGAAGCTAACAGGGGAGTCAACAGGGGAACTAACAGGGGAAACTAAACAGGGAAGCAACAGGGGAACTAAAAAGGGCAAACTCACATACACTGTCTGTGCTGGCTGGGGTCGTCGACGGGTCGGGTCGTACTGTTATGGTTTGTAACCGACCCCAATCGCACAACACAAGACAGGTATGAGAGTAAGCCAAAACAGGGCATTTATTCATTACATAACAAAAGGCGGCACTGTCCCTTTAAGGGAGAACACAAAAACACTGGAGTCAAAGAATATAGGGAAAATGCGGCACTGTGCCTTTAAGAGGCGAGCAGGCTAAGGGGCTAAGGCTAAGGGACAGGGCCAGGGCAAAAAGTCAAGGACCAGGACCAGGGGGCACTGGAGAGGGGGACAGGGACAGAGGCCCGGAGAGGCGGGCTGGAGACAGGGACAGAGAAACAGGGTTAAGGCCTTGGACAGGGCGAGGGCCAGAGCTGCTTACAGGGATGGCAGGGTTCCGACGGCGGAAGCCTGGCACGGAGAACCTCCTCGGAAGCTGCCGATGGGCAGCGCAGAACACCGGGGTCCCAGAGGACCGGGGCGAAGAGACGCATCCTCCCGTGGAGCTAGGAAGCGATGCGCGCCGGCTTGACGTCAGGAGTGGAAGTGCGCCGGCTTGACGTCTGGAGTGGGAGCGCGCCGGCTTGACATCTGGAGTGGGAACACCACTCCCGGCCTGGCACGGAGATCCCCCCTCGGATGCTGCAGACGGGCAGCGCGGAACACCGGGGTCCCGGGGGACCGGGGCGAAGAGACGCATCCTCCCGTGGAATAGGAAGCGATGCGCACCGGCTTGACGTCTGGAGTGGGAACACTGGAAAACCTCCCGTAGAGGATTAGAGAGCGCAGACGGTGTCCCACTCCAGGCAAACGGCGACAGGTGGTGATGGCTGGCACGTCGTCTCACGCCGGAGACGCGGCAGGTGATGGTAACGTCCAGGACTCCATGAACACTGAACACAGATAAAGATACAGAGTCCAGAACACCGAACCAGCATACAGAACGACCCCAACCAGGACTGGAGGGGAGGTCCAGGTATTTAAAGCCCTCTGGGGCGCTAATCATAAACTAATGACAGCTGTGAAAGGTAGTCCAAGGGTGGGGGCTGTTGAAGAGCAGAGGAGAGTAAAACATCGCAAGGGTGGTGGCTGTTGAGTAGAGTAGACAGGGAAAGTCCAAAGGTGGGGGCTGGTGAGGTGAGGAGACAGGGAATTAAAGGTCCAGGGAACAGGCGAAACCTCACAGTTTCCATCAGGGTCCCCCATTTTCAATTCATATAGACATTTATGACACAACATACATGACATTTATGGCATAGGGACATATAGGTATTTAGTACTGATACATTTGTGACATAAACGGTATTCCAATATACAGTACTGTTACCCCTAGATCCTGACAGAGTATATATGATGGGGAGGGGACTGTACATTAGGAGGGGGTGGGTGGGTGGGAGAGAAATATACATACGGCGGGGAGGGAATATATACATGCGGTGGGGAGGAGACTGTCTATTAGGAGGTGGTGGAGGTTTTGGGCATTTACGGTGGCCAGTTTCGAGTTGCAGCCTCCCGTAGGTGCTCTTTAAGAGCGGTTTTGAATGTGGGTAGTGATTCACATTCCTTTACAGCTTTGGGTAGGGCGTTCCACATTGTTGTGGCATAATTGCGAAACGTGTTTAGTCCCTTGTTTGAGCCGAATCCGGGTTTTACATGATTTGTTGAGCTTCCTCTGGTGTAGTGGTTGTGGTATTCACTGACCTTTGGGAAGTATTTTGACATGTACATGGGTACCCCGGTCATATAGTGTATCTTGTAGACCAGGCCCATTGCAAGTTGCTGTACTCTGTCGTCTACTCTAAGCCATCCTAGGTTGTCAAAGTGGGCAGGGGTGAGGTGGGTTCTGGGGTTCAGGTCAAGTAGTAGTCTGACCAGTTTGTTTTGTGATGTTTGTAATTTTGTTTTAAGCGCCTTTGAGGTGCTTTGGTACCATGAGGTGCACGCATAGTCGTAGTACCCTTGAATGAGTGCTCCTGCCAGAGTCTTCAGGGTATTCTTGTTTACCAGAGAGGAGATCCGGTACAAGAATCTAGTTCGTTGGTTGACTTTTTTTATTACATTGGATGCCATTTTGTCACAGGAAAGATTTGCCTCTAGGATGGAACCCAGGTAGGTAATTTTGTCTTTCCTTGTGACAATATTGTCACCCACTGTAACTGAGAAGCCGTCGGTCTTGCTGAGTTTGTTATTTGAACCGAAGAGAATGGACTCTGTTTTGCCCATGTGTAATGATAGTTTGTTATCAGCGAGCCATATGCAGATTTTGCCTAGTTGATTTGGGTCACGTGACTGTCCCACCCAATGGCTGAATTGGAGTATTGCACTGCGGGCATTGACTGATGCACTGCGGGATTGATTGATTGATTGATTGATTGAAAACTTTATTAACAGATTGCAGAATGGGTACACGTGACCGCCACAGGTCCTGATTGATTGATTGAAAACTTTATTAACAGATTGTAGAATGGGTACAGTGACCGATTGATTGATTGATTGATTGATTGAAAACTTTATTAACTTTTTTTCCCTCCCCCCCTCCCTCCCCCATCTCTCTGAGTGCCCGTCTCCTGGCGCTGACTAAGGTGATGGATGCCTCTGGGTCTTGGCCAAGATTGTAGTGACTGCTCTACATGCACCTCCGAGGCCTTGGATCAGTTATTTACCGTCGTCTGTCCGTGGTCCTGTCAACTGATTAACAGCATTAACAGACTGTTAACAGATTAACAGTCAACGCGGTTTCATTGCTGGGTTAAGTACTTCTATTCTATTCACATAATATGCTTACTTCATATATCTACTCCATTCACATATTCACTTACCACTTGTATCTATTGCTATGTCCACCCACTACAATCACATGAGCTGTCTAACGCCTGTCCCGTCTCCCTGTCCCCCTATGACTTGCTGTCCTGGAGTGCTGACCGGAGTGTCGGACATCCCGTGATGAAGGCCGGGAGGTTGCGACCCCCTCTGCGTGCCCCCCTGTCTCCGGAGGTCTCGTAGTGGTGACCGGAGTGCCGGACGTCCCGCGATGATGTCGGGGAGTTCGCGACCCTTTCTGCGCCGCCCCCTATCTCCCTGTCTCCGGCTGTCCCTGAGCAATGACCGGAGTGTTGAATGTCCCGTGACTAAGACGGGGAGGACATGACCCTCTTTGCGCCGCCCCTGTGCCTCAAATAGATCCGCTATCAGCTCTATCTTTAATCTTTCAAAATGTTCAGTTGCTATCGCTATTTGCTTTATCTTTAATTTTTCAAAATGTTCAGTTCCTATTGCATGCACTCATCTGTGTTTCACTACACACATGAGTGCATGCTTACCAACTGTCCGTCTGCAACACTACTATCACCAACATCTAAGAAGGGAGATCCCCCCCATGAATGGCCCTTCTAAGGTTTCTCTCCTCCACACTGCCTGTGGAGCTTTTTTCCCTATTGTTAGGTTTTAGTGAGTTTTTCCTTACCTTCGTGTGGGGTATGTCTGGTGCTTGCATTCTTTAATTTTTAATTTTAATTTTTTGCATTCATCTAAAAATGTTTGGACCTTATGGTGTTCTTGTTCTGTTCTTGACTTATTGTTATGTTTTCTTCTTGACTTATTTAAAGAAGACCTGTACGGCCCATGGGGACATTAAAGGGGAACTATCTTATAAATGGCCTTTTTGAGTGTTTAGCATTGTTTCCTAGCTATGTGAACTTATATTAATATGATCTATGTCTCAAAATTCTCATATTGGCGCATTCTTCCAATTCTCCTCTCACAATATTCACCCTCACTGAACTGAGTCATTTGAAAATGTGCCCTGTATGTGATGTCATAAAGACACTGCTGCATGTTAATGTTCAGGCGAACCAGAACGCGCAGTGGTTTAGGAGCCCAGGCTCAAAACAGCTCGAGATCTTGAGGTAGAACAATGCTGTTTTTGAGGACTTGATTAGAAATACAAAACAATGAATAAAAAAAAAATGTATATTACAGAGGTGTTCCATAGACTCACAGGAATTGTGTAAAAGTGCCCAAATAGTGAAAGAAATAGTAAAATAGTTCCCCTTTAACGTGTGTTGTCGGGCCTTATAAATAAATTTGATTTGATTTGATTTGATTTATTAACAGATTGCAGAATGGGTACAGTGACGTCACAGGCCCGGATTGATTGATTGATTGATCTGATTGATTGATTGATTGAAAACTTTATTAACAGATTGTAGAATGGGTACAGTGACCGATTGATTGATTGATTGATTGAAAACTTTATTAACAGATTGCAGAATGGGTACAGTGACGTCACAGGCCCGGATTGATTGATTGATTGATTGATTGAAAACTTCTGGGGCTCCCACTATTCGCGGGGTCGATGTGGAGCACTTCTGTTCCCGAGTTGTTTTGTAGAGCTAATCTTTGCTTGTGGGCCTCGCGCAGGGTTTCGCAGTAAGCGGCGTCCTGCGTGTTAGCCTTACCCCACTGATCCATTTCGGCGGGGGTCAGTTTCTTGTATGCGTCGCACCGTGACTGCCAGTGTCCGCTGCGGCAGTAAGTACACCAGGGGGGGGGGTAAATACTCTTCTGTTGTGACACCGACTCGGCCTGGTACATCACTGTGATGGGCCTACTTTGGTCTTCTGGTGGGCGCTTGTTGCTCTCGTGCAGTGCTTCGAGGTGGGCGCCGTCAGACTTGCTACACTTCTTCTTAAGGCGGCATTCTGCTGCCATGTGGCCGTGCGCGCAGCGGAAGCAGCGGCGGTTATCTTTAATCCACTGACTTACTTCGGCGGTGGTCAGTTTCTTGAATGCGTCGCACTGTGACAGCCTGTGTTCACTGTCGCAGTATTGACAGGCAATCTTCCATTTCTCCTTGGCGTGGGGGTTGTGACTCGTCTGCCGTGACACCGCCTCGGCTTGGTGCATCACGGTGATGGGCCTGCTTTGGTCTTTAAACCTCCTCGGTCCCTCTTTAATGTTCGAGCCACCCCATGCGAAGGTGTCAATTCTTAGGCTGCTAACCTCCCTGGCTAGGAAGTCAGCAAGGTCCAGGAGTGACAGTTCTGGGCCATTCGGGTCACGGTAGTTTCTTTGCCGCCGAAAACGTTCTTGGCGGAATGGGGGGAGCTTCTCCAATATACGCTCCACGTTGGAGTTGGCGTACAACTCGTACATCCCCTTCTCTCGTTGGGACCCGAGCATCCCTACCAGGGATTGTACTTTGACGGATAGGTCGTCCAGGGCTCGGTTGTCTCTAGCCGGGGGGAGACGTTCAATCTCACGTATCTCCTGAATGACATAGTCCCATGTACGCCCGTAACGTGCGTCGAGGGCAACCAGGGCGTCAGAATAGGGAGTTTGTGAATTGGAGTATGCCAGCGCTATGTTGTGCGCTCTAGTTACCTTGAGGTGCTTAAGGAGAATGGCATACTTGTATGACTCGTCCTGTACTCCGGACATAATTGTCTCTAGGCACATACGCAGCTCGGTATACTGCGCTCGGTCTTCTCTTGTGAAGTCTGGGAATGTGGGTGTCCCAATGTAGTGTGCCATGGATGGCTGCAACACTGACGCACGTGGGGGAGAGGCATCCGTGGCGAGTCTCCCTGTACGTTGGGTCGTTGGGTCGTGCTGGGTGGGAACCAGGGGCTGGGTTCCCAGGCACTATTCCTCGGTGCCGTCTGGTGTTTGAACTCCCCACTGGGACGTGTTGGGGGTTCATAACGCAGCGTGTCGGGACTGAGACCGGGGCTGCACTGTTCCTCCTGGTCTGAGATGGGTTCGTGCGGGTGGGCTTTCTGTCCTCCCTCGTCCTCCGTTAGGCTTTGTAGTCGCTCGGTTAGCTGCTCTGCAACGTAAGCAGGTTCTTCCCGTAGGCTGGGTAGCTTTGTCGGGGAGGGGAAGGTGCCCTCGACCCGTGTCGTGATGATCTCCGGGAGCTCCGGGTGGAAGAGTGGGGGGTCACCCTCTGGAGCGCTTGCTCCATCATTTGTGTTTGTAGGCGGTCTCGCTCCGCCTCGCACTGTGCATTGGCTGCTTCGTGCTGCATGTTTTCTTCAGCCTGGAGGCGCCTCTCTTCCAGTCTGAGATGTTCTCGCTCACTCTCTCGTTGCGCCTGGAGACGTCTCTCTTCCACTCTGGAATGTTCACGCTCACTTTCTTGTTGCGCCTGGAGGCGGTCACGCTCACCCTGGAGGCGGTCTCTTTCCGCTGAAGCGGTTAGCGTGGCGATCAGGACTTGCGCTAGCCTCTGGTCGGCCTCGCTTGGGGATGACGCTGATGATGGTGATTTGGAGTTGGCAGGGCTTGGCGGTGACCTGGTCTCCTTACGCGCTCCGAGGTCCATCTCGGGGGCGCTGTACTTTGTCTTCTCCCGCGCTCTGAGGTCCATCTCAGGGGCGCGGTGCTTTTTACTCTGGTGCGCTCCGAGGTCCATCTCGGGTGCGCATTCTTTACCTTCTTGCGCCCCGAGGTCCACCTCGGGGGCGCTGTGTTCTATGGGCATAGTCAAGTCATGTCCCGCTTGTCCCCCCCCGTGAGCTAAGTCAGTTTCACTTAAACTAGCTTGGGTCTCTACCCCTGGGGTTGACAGGTCGATAAGGTTGGGCATACTTGAGCTACTAATGTTATCCTTGCTTAACGTCCTCGTAGATAAGCTAGGAGGTAGATCTACAGCGTAGTTCTCCAAGTGGGGAGGGGGCTGACGCTGGCGCCTAGGGCGCTCTAATGGGGGAGAGCCGATTGGAGAGTGTCCGCCGCTGGCCATATTATTACTAATATGATTATTATTACTGATACCATCCGGCTCGAAGGACCAATTGTAGCTAAGGGGCTACACAACCCGGACTGTATTAAAGATTGTTTAGATTAAACCACTACTAAAGATTATTAATAGCCAGACAGTATGGCGGACACTCAATTGACGGCGCGGGGACAAGGATACCAAGTTTACAGTATTTTAATAGTCATAGCAACATACATATTAATTATCACGGTTCTCCTTTAATAATAGAATGTCAGGGTATCAAAGTCAGCGGTAATGAATAGTTCCTAGGTTACGAATACTCGACCGGAGCTCTGCAGGGAGTGAGAAGAAACGAGGCGATACTGGGAAAAGCAAATGGTACTGTAGCTGGAGACGATGGTTTCCCTCTGGAGCTCCAAGCTCCGGAGGAACGGTAGACCGGTCGGATAATCCTGTCGTCGCTGGAAGAAAAGGGGTCTCGTACGGAACCGGTCCTTGTAATCCTAGCGCCCGATGGCAGGGTTAATAGCTATTAATCCAAAGGCCCGTTGGCATAGATGGTAGCTAGCTAGCTTCGTTTGTACTGGAAGCTAACCCGCAGACGGTCTTCAATGAGTAGTTATATCCAAACGCTGCTGGGTTTAACTATACGTTTCTCCACGTTACTTCGCTTACACAAGTTACTATACTGCGCCAATAATGGCTCTACAATATTATAGTCGTATCTAAGTAGCCATTAGCTCTCTGTAACGATACACTGCTTGTAGGTCTGTGTACAACTGTACCGGACGTATCACGTTCTCGCTCTGCTACTTCTCCTGTTCTGTTACTGCCGCGCGGCTGCTTGCACCATCTACAATATATATACTCAAACTGATCCCTATGGGGCTCAGCCGATTTACCTGTCCAGAATCAATGTGCCTGCTCTGGGCAAGTCTGAACTTGTCTGAACATGTCTAGAACCATGTCTGGGGGGCTCGTCTCTGGTGCCTCCAATGTCAAGGGTGGGACCCAATGAGGCGAGCGAAGAATACTATTATGCAAACAGATGGCGTAAAGATATATATCTTATATAAACAATATACAAGTTATACAAAATAATAAACGCAGACTTTCAGTGTTAATCTGGACCTTCAGAACACACCGTGTGTCACTTCATGCTCTTTTCATAATCGTGTGTAACTTCATGCTCTTTTCATAATTAACACAATGTACCCAAACCCTCTCATGCATTAACAATGTCACTGTCCCACCTATAGTCCCCATCAAATTAGTCACTCTAACATCTTGTTAGCTTCAAATCCGAGCGAAGAGACAGATCCCAATTGTACATGAGAGAGAAGGGGCGGGAGAGAGAGAGTGGGGGGGTGGAAGAACAGAGAAGAGAGACAGAGAGAGAGAGGGGGAGGGGGATGGAGAGAGAAGGGAGGTGAAGAGAGAGAGAAGGAGAGAAAGAGACTAATCTGCAAATATTAGTGGCTGTGTATAATGATACTGATTGGGAAGGAACATTAATTAAGTTACAGGTGAAGGGAACTTTTTCAATTACCTTGGGCATATTTACTCTGCCAGGCAGTCCGTCTAGTGACAGTCATATAACCATGTCAACTTATTACACTCACAATTTAGCCTTCTGTACCCTCCGTTGATTATCTGTCCTTGAGTGGTTCAGATCCTACCTCACCGGAAGAACGGAGTATGTCTCCTTGGGAGAGGCAGGGTCTGACACCCATCATGTCACCTGTGGTGTCCCACAAGGATCAGTCCTCGGCCCCACCCTATTCACCCTCTACATGCTCCCCCTTGGCTCTGTCATCAGCCGGCATGGAATATCATTCCACTGCTACGCTGATGACACCCAACTATACCTAAAAATAAACCCCACCCCATCCACAGTTCTGCCATCTTCCACGCTGACCACATGCCTGGAGGAGACCAAGGCATGGATGAAGCACAACTTTTTACAGCTAAACAGTTCCAAAACTGAAGCCATTATCATTGGCACCCCACACCAGGTTCGTTCATCCACCATCACCACCATCACCTTTTCCTGCCAAAACATCACCAACAATAACCAACCTAGGGGTAAAAATGGACCCTCACCTGACCTTTGAGGCACACATAAATCAACTATACAAAAATTCTTTCTACCACCTTAGAAACATCGCCAAACTACGCCCCTCACTCACGCTGTCAGATGCCGAAAAGCTCATCCACGCCTTTGTTTCCTCCAGGCTGGATTACTGCAATGCACTCCTCATCGGGATTCCTAGCAAGAACATCCAAAGGCTACAATGTATCCAAAACAGCGCTGCTAGGATCCTGATGAGAGTGCGGAAATACCACCACATCACCCCCATCCTCAAGTCCCTTCACTGGCTCCCTGTCTCACTCAGGATTGAGTTCAAGGTCTCCCTGCTCACCCACAAATGCCTCTACGGAAACGCCCCCCCTATACCTCAAAGAACTCATCACCCCTCACTCCTCCTCTCGACATCTCCGCTCTGGCCAGGCAAACCTCCTCCAGCGCCCAAGGACAAATCTATGCACTATGGGAGATCGGGCTTTTTGCTCCTCCGCTCCCAGTCTGTGGAATGCTCTCCCTGACTACCTGAGAGCACCACAGACTGTGGATGTTTTTAAGAAAGGCCTCAAAACCCACCTTTTTAGTAGAGCCTTCTGTTGACCTTTTATAAATTTTTTTGCTCCACACATTTTATGTTCTTTTACCAATTTATTTTATCAGTTTTATTATTCTATGTTTCTCTGCTATTTTATGTTTTAGTCTTCCTATTTTTATATTCTTTCTTTCCTTTATTCTCGCTAGCTTTTAAGTCCCTTTAACTGTAGCGCTCTGAGAGTTGCCCCGCAACTGTAAAGCGCACTACAAATGAAATCTATTTTTATTATATTATTATTATTATTATTATCATTCAAACAGTCATTTCTTTAAAATGTAATTTTTTTTCAAATTAATTTATTTCAAATTAATTACATTTGAAGGGGAACAAATTGAATTATGAGAAAGTCAATGTTTCCCTGGTTACTATAGTCCAGAACAGCATTCAAAACACTAAGACCTGCATTATTGTTCTATTCACGGCCAATAATCCAAACAGTGTTGCTCGTTCTGTAAATGTATACGCTGTATTATCCTAAATAGAACAGTGTTTCCAGTGAGCAAGGGAGGATCTGTCAACAGCTCCTACTGGACATACAGTACAGCCTTAGCAACACTGACTTATGAAGCCTGAGGTTACTTATGAAAGAGTGGCATGAGTCCGAATCCAATTATAACTCATCTTCTTTCTTAACCCTTTCACTACCACACTACAGAAGCTTAACCTTTCACTACCACACTACAGACGGTTAACCGCAATAGGGGCAACACAGCAATAGGGGCAATACGGCTTGGACTTGGAAGTGGTTTTGTAGCGAGCAGGAGTGTTGGTCCTTCTTGGTTGGCTTGGGTGCATCACACTGATAAAGTGCTACAGCTCGACTTGAGAGGCACTTAGCTTGTGACTTCATCTGAAGCCAGGCTGCCAGGGTGTATGTCAGGTCTGACCCTGTCCGGAGAATGTCGCGGCTTAGACAGTATTCAATGAATCGGTCCCTGACTGAAGGAGGCATCTTGCTTAGGAGCCGGGATCCACATCTCAACTCATACCCGTTTGGACCTTCAAGTGTCCCAAGTATGCCCACCAGAGACTGGATGGACAGGGCGAAGGAGTCAAAGGCTTCAGTGTCACCAAACTTGATGGTAGGTGAGTTGAGAATGGCACCTAACTCTGACTGGACGAGCTGCCTGGGTTGACCATACTTGTCTTGCAGGGATTGCAATGCAGCGGTATACAGCCAAGGGTCTATTGTAGGCTCTTGCTAGGTGGAGAGCACTGCGAAGTTTCAAGTGGTCGAGGAGCACCTGGTACTTATACTGTTCATTCAGGTGCCCATGACTGCCCATCAAGTTATCCAAGGCTATCTTGAGTAGAGCAAAGTTACTTTCTTAGTCACACTCAAAGACTGGCAGCATCGGCTGTGGGATGCCTTAGGGAGAAGTAATCAGCATCTCTGATCCTGGATGCTGTGAATGTCTCGATATAACCTGTGGTGGGATATGAGCCATGTGATGTGCAGCAGGACTCTAATATGGTTGAACTGCGGTAGAGATGGTCACACCATAGGTAGAACTCTGGATCTTCATGTAAGCTTGTAGATTGCTCGATTGGACCAGGCATGTTGGAAGCTGGGTACCATGACATAAGGGGATCAGCAGAGCGAGACATCACCTGTGCTGGAGGTTGCATCACTGGAGTGATGACGGCTGGATTAGCCTGCAGGGGATGCATGTTCTGTGGTATGGTAGGAAGTGCTAGAGGCACGGGTGCCATTACATGGTGCTGCAACCCAGGTGGTGGATAGGTCGGCTCAGATACTGCTGCATGTACAAAAGGGGGTGCAGGGTGTAGATGAGAGATGGGTTGGTGTGGTGAGCCTGCAGGAGCATTGGCAGATGGAGCATTCATCACTGGTAGAGAGTAGACTCCTGGGAGAAAATGCACCACTACGTAGTCTCTCCATCTCTGACTCTTGAAGAAGTGAGGTGACCAGTTTGGATACTTGAAGTTCCTTCTCTTTCTTCTTAACCTCTTAAGCCCGACGGGTCCGGTACCAGACCCAAGCCATAAATCAATCTCTCCAGACTGTATGACATAATGTTGCGTTTTTTCTTCTTCAAATGTAGCCAAGAGTAAAGACCCTAATCCTGTCAAAACAGCAGTCATAGTGTATATTTTCAACAATACGTTTGTTTTACCAATAGGTTAAAATGTTATTAATGAAATATCAGTTTAGGAATTGTATTCATATGCTAGCGAATAAATGCGAGCGGCCATCTTGTTATAGTCATTATGATGAAGGAAAGACAGGGCTTTCAATGAGCATCGGAATTTCGAAAAACGACATTACCCAGCTCATGCCAGCTTCTGTCAATGAAATGACTTGTGGAATAACTTTTTTTATTATTCTCTTATTCTTCGGGATTATCTACCACCAAACTGAACGTTATTGGCATAGATTGGAGCGCAGTTAGTTTGTCTACCTTCTGTGAATGTTTAGCAAGTATCCGCGTTGCAATCCAATTCAAAATGGCGGATCAGTTTCCATAATAGAAAATAACTGTATTTACTGTAGATTTCATTCACGGTTCTTGCTGCACGCCTGGTGATACTGAATCCAGATTGAACTCTGCCATTGGAAAGAGTAGATTTGGCCCGATTTCTGAATACATTCCCTGAGATCCTTAGATGTCCCTAGATACCAAGAACATGCAAATCGACCTTGTAGAAGTGGAGCAATCTTCCATTTACTTAGGTATGTATTTTTAGGCGGATTTTCCGAAAATAGGGCTTAACAGGTTAAGACACATCTGCCTGTCAAGGTGTTTGGTGATAGCTTCCCATGCATCTTGTGCTTCCTGCTGTAGGCGTTGTAAGCGCTGACACTCCAGATCAGTCTTCTTGTACCTGGGACTGTAGTGTACACTTACAGATGAACGAAGGGAGCCAAGACCGGACCTGGTGGTGGTTCTAGGAATTTACTGACGTGAGGACCTACTACCTTCAGACGGAGCCCTTGCCTCACAGGTGTCTGGATGCGATCGACTGATGTGGTTGCTCGCTCCTCATAGATGGGGTCCTCGTCTCGCTAGCCCAGCATTGTGATGTATGGGATAGAGCCTTTGGAGGTTCATATTGTGGTTGAGGTTCATAGCCCACTTTAAAGTCATGTAGGTGGCATGGTAGGTGTCGCTCTCTGTGGGGATGATCAGATGTCTCTGTGGTGTCCTGGTCTGCCATAGCATCTTGAAGGAGCTCTATCCGGCTCGAAGACCAATGAAACAGAGGTCTAGGGCCTCCACAGATTGATAGAGCTGGCGTCTTGAAGGAGCTCTATCCGGCTCGAAGACCAATGAAACAGAGGTCTAGGGCCTCCACAGATTGATAGAGCTGGCTGACTCCAGAGCTATGTGGCAGGGCCTCAAAAGAGATGACAGACTACAAAAGCACCTCCCTCAAACTGAACAGTGACATCTCCTTAGCAAATGATCTCAATACCTTCTATGCGAGGTTTGAGGCTGGTAATAACAACACCAGCCTACAAGCCACGGCAATGGGGGGGGGGTCTGCTGATGGAGACTCAGTGTTCAGGGTAACAGAGCATGAGGTGAGGTGGACCTTTAAAAAAGTAAATATCAGGAAGGCAGCAGGACCGGACAGCATCCCCGGCCGCGTCCTAAAAGTCTGTGCCGACCAACTGGCCCCGGTATTCACTGACATATTTAACCTGTCCTTAGAACAGGCTGTCATCCCCACCTGCCTGAAGAAGTCCACTATCATCCCTGTACCTAAAAAATCCAAGCCTGCTTGCCTCAACGACTACCGCCCTGTAGCTCTCACCTCCATAGCCATGAAGTGCTTTGAGAAGCTAGTAAAGGGCTACATCTGCTCCTCCCTCCCCATCAACTTGGACCCCCTGCAATTTGCATACCGCCCCAACAGGTCCACGGAGGATGCCATAGCCCATGTGCTGCACACAGCAGCATCACACCTGGACAAGAGGAAGGGGAACTATGTGAGAATGCTATTCATCGACTACAGCTCGGCATTCAATACCATAGTCCCCTCCAAACTCATAGCCAAGCTCAGGGACCTGGGCTTGAACTATGACCTCTGCCAGTGGGTCTTGGACTTCCTGATGGGCAGACCCCAGGTGGTGAGAGCAGGCAACTGCACCTCCTCATCCATCACCCTCAACATAGGGGCCCCCCAGGGCTGTGTTCTGAGTCCCCTCCTCTACTCCCTGTACACACATGACTGTGTGGCTCAGCGGAGTAACAACACAATCATCAAATTTGCTGACGACACAGTAGTGGTGTGCCTGATCTCTGCAAACGACGAGAGGGCCTACCTGGAAGAGGTCAAGGTCCTGGCGGGATGGTGCCAGGAGAACAGCCTCTCCCTGAACGTCAGCAAAACAAAGGAGATGATTGTGGACTTTAGGAGGTCGGGGGTCAGGGACTACAGCCCCCTCAGCATCGACGGGGCACCGGTTGAGAGAGTGAACAGTTTTAAGTACCTCGGAGCCCACATATCCGAGGACTTGACATGGACCACACACATTGACAGTGTTGTGAAGAAGGCACGACAACGCCTCTACTTCCTCAGGCGCCTAAGGAAGTTCCAAGTCAGTCAGAAGATCCTTAAGAACTTCTACTCATGTACAATAGAGAGCATCCTGACTGGCAACATCACCTCCTGGTTTGGGAATAGCACTGCACAAGACCGAAGCAGACTACAGAGAGTGACACGTTCAGCCGAGCGCACTATTGGAGGGGGGCTTCCCACCCTCCAGAACATTTACAACAAGCGGTGCAGGGGTAAGGCTAAGAGAATCATCAAGGACTCCAGCCACCCAAACAACTGCCTCTTTAAACTGCTGCGGTCAGGCAAGCGATACCGGAGTCTCAAGGCGAGCACAGAAAGACTCAACTCAAATTGCTCAACGAACAATAAACACTATGCAACAACCATCAAATGCACACAGCACACACATCCACACGCACACACTCACTTTAAACAAACAACACACTGCAGCACCCACTCTCCACACTTTAGATCACCTAAACACACTTTATATTTATTGGTAAAGGATTTGCACTACAACTCGTACACCTTACTGTAAATTGTACCTAAATTGTACCTCATCCCATTTCTGCTTTGCACTATATAGTATTGTATATTAGTACATTGCATAGTATATTGTATGGTAACTCAGTTACTTCTATTCTGCATCGAACATTGTACATATGTCTATACTGAACACTGTGACCTCTATTTTTACTTCTATTTTACATGCTATACTATTTTATTTCATACTTATCTTGTCTAGCACAGTCTCTGGAGCGTAACAGTAAGAAGCATTTTGTATAAAAGTATTCTGTACTTCTGTATGCCAACTATTAAAGAAACTTGAAAACTTGAAACTTGACACTATGGGGTTGTGACTCCGATTAAATTATCACAGGGGCGTGCTTTAGTTTTAGGGTTTATATTCAGGGAATATTTGTGTGTGTGTGGTTTTATCTGTCATTGACTCACAATTTCCCCAAAAGGAGAGAGGTAACTGTAGCATACCATCAAACAGCTGGACTGAGACAAACTGGCCAAAGTTAAGAAAACACTCTTAAAGGGCCAGTAACCTTACCAGAAAACCAGAATGTGACACTAGCTGGAGCACATCACACACTGAATATAATGGCACACACTGAACACATTGGCATAAAATCAATCACCCTCTCCTGTCAATGAACAATGACAACATATTAAAGGTTTAGCTCTTTTGAGTTCCTACACGTTGTTTTGTTGTTTATTTGATGTTCGATTGCTCCAGCTATGATCAATTCCCATTTGTTTATTTTGTAGCTCTTTGTGAGAAACAACAATCTTCAATAGCTGTGTTCACCTCCTCTAGCATGAGATGTTCCCCAGCAGCGTGTGATGTTCAGCTAATGTGAGAATGATTGTGAAACGATGTTCCCTCAAAACAAACACATGTTTTACCTGGATTCTAATTAGCCTTTATATGTAAAACATTAGCCCATGGAGAATTGTACTGCATAACACATGCATGGCATATTTTTACACCACAGTACTTTCATCATAATTTATCTACTGCAGGTCCATAAACCTATAACTTTACACACAACTAAAGCCCCTGGCTGGACCCAAGCTGGGATGATTTGGACTAAAGCCGTTTTTTTTTACAGTGACACATGACAGTGTGAGCAGCACAAATCACTTGGAATCTGATCTTTTCAATTCTGATTTGGGCCACTTTAATTTTTGTTTGTTTGTCATTTGTTTTAATTAGCTGTATTCCACTGCATTCAACTTATAAATTAAACCATGAACATGTGTCCTCCATGTTTACATCCATTATCATTATTGTTAATTTGCATAATGCAGGTAATGACCACATTTAAAAAATAATGTTAACAACTAAACAAAAAAATTTGATCTGAGCAATAAATCAGAATTGAGGGCTAAGGTGTGTGTGAACACAGTGTGAACATAGCCTAATAGGCTAACATTATAAAGAAACATATTATGTCTGCCTTAAAAAAAATGTCATCCAATGATGACGAGTTACAGATAATGTAAAAAAAATCAATCAAGATTAAAAGTAATAATACAACAAGATAAAAACTTAGGAAATCATCTAAAATACAAGATACAAATTAAGATAAAACAAAGAAAGTCAGCTAAAACAATTACAGACTGATACACAGTGATTAGTGATCATGGCTTTGAACTATATGCATTGGTTGGAAGCAGTGGAGGTTTCTGTATGACTACTCATGAAGTAGAGCTTCACTAGTAATAGACAGACAAAAAAATACATATTATTTTTCCTCTGTGAAAAAAACAATGCCAGTGAATTTTTCTTCTTCAAAAATGTCCAAGTGACAGACAGCTCTTTGACCTGATCCCATAACACATTGATGTCCAGCTGTCAATCATTCACGAGTTTCAGATGCACGGGCCAGCCATTAGATTATAATAATCCAATCAAAATAGGCTATTTGAGCTTCAAATCCGTCATCTAAGGCGGGTTAGTGAAGCTGAGTTTACAAATGATTGATTGGCTTTCACACCGTGTTGACAAACTTGACAGCCAATCAGAGAATGGCGCCAGGCGCGATTGTTCTTAATTCATCACCACTGGCACTGACTGACTGTGTGAAACTTGACTTGAAAGAGAGAGAGACATCGAGAAAAGAAGAGATTCATTTGCCTAATATAATAATTCATATTTTAAGATCTTTATTCAATTGTTCAACTTATTGAGTTATATATATATATATATATATATATATATATATATATATATATATATATATATATATATATATATATATATATATACACACATGTTTTTTTTTTTATCTCAGTTGAAGTAGTGTAGTTGACGTGAACGTAACCTTGTGTTGCCGTCTTGGACTGTGTAAGCTAACGTTGTTGTAGCTAGCTAATAGCTATTCTAGCTACTAGCTTAGCAAGCTCCTGTCCTGCAATTTTTGTTTCCAAAGTCATCGAAACGTTCACCCAGAGGAAGATGGGATAGGTGAAACCACTTCCTCATACTCTGCATGTACTCTGGATGGACGAGAGAGAGAGAGAGAGAGAGAGAGAGAGAGAGAGAGAGAGATAGAGAGCATTCGGGAGCACTTGGGGGGGGGGGGGGGGGGGGGGGGCGGCTGCCGCACGGCACACACCTCCGAACGGGAGAGTGAGAGGGAGGGGGTGGGAGAGAGAGAGAGAGAGGAGAAAGGAGGGAGAAAAAGGAAGAGAGAGGGAGGAAGGGAGGGCCCCCCCCCCCACAAGTCTTTCTCTCTCTCTCTCTCTCTCTCTCTCTCTCTTCTCTCTCTCTCTCTCCTCTCTCTCTCTCTCTCTCTCTCTCTCTCTCTCTCTCTCTCTATCTCTCTCTCTCTCTCTCCTCTCTCTCTCTTCCTCTCCCTCTCTCTCTCCCCACCCCCTCCCTCTCTCTCTCTCTCTCTCTCTCTCTCTCTCTCTCCTCTCTCTCTCTCTCACTCTCTCTCTCTCTCTCTCTCTCTCTCTCTCTTAAAAAACGTACAGATGTCTTCAATAGACTCACAGGAATTGTGTAAAGTTGCCCAAATAGTGCTAGGAATAGCAACGCGTGTCCCCTTTAAAACGAATAATAACAATAAATAAGATGCGACCATCACTGTGAGTTTTGTTGAGTTACTTTAGTTAGTCTGGGTGGTCAGTGTGTGTGTGTGTGTGTGTGTGTGTGTGTGTGTGTGTGTTGTGTGTGTGTGTGTGTGTGTGCAAAACATATTATAGGCTTGTGGTCATTTGGCGGATGAGCCTTGAAGGGGGGGGGGGGGTTGTCCCACATAGTCCCTCACAAATATACCCTTTGTCCCACATTTGGTTTATTGGGATCTGGTCACCCGATTCCTCATGCAAATCAAGGATCGATTCACAAAAGACTGCTGTTTGTTGCTGAGAGTGACTGAGAGTGCAGTACAGTGGTGAGTCCAGGGTGTAAATGTGCCGTGAATTTTATAAGCTCTATTGTACAGTCTTGCTATGGGTTCTTCTATAATTTCCTTTGTTGTGAGGGACCAGATTGGGAGACAGTAAGATATTGGTGAAAGAAAAATTGCATGTAGATATGTGTTTGAAACAGTGAGGGTGAGAAATGGTGTGATCTGGCTGTAAACATAGTTTTTGATTTGCCTTCTTGACTAAGCTATTAATGTGATGTTTGTAAGTGCGGCGTGTGTCCAAGAGTTACTCCAAGGTATTTATTACTAGTGCCTGTTGTCTTTAACTGTAGTGTCTGTCTGCTGTCTTCATAACCACACTGTGTGTCTGTACTTCTTTATTACATTTCTTTTTATCTCTCCCGTCCTCCCCAATATTTGTAACTCACAGCCACCACTGACACACACATTGGGGGATGTTTTAAAAATATAATTTAACATATAATATAATATAATAATTTGTGCTTCATCAACATTTTTTGTCAGCAGCCGCCACTGGTTGGAAGTGTATTGATCTTTAAATGGGTGACAGTGGCTCAGGAGGTAGAGCAGTCATCTGGTAATTGTAAGTTTTCCGGTTTGATTGAATTGATTCCCGCTCCTCCTGGGCAATGTGTCGAAGTGTCATTGAGCAAGACATGTAACCCCGTATTACTCCCGATGTGCAGGTTGGCACCTTGCACCTTGTGTGAATGCGTGAGTGAATGGTTGAATGTGAGGAACAAAATTGTAAAGCGCCTTGGATAAAAAATTTATATAAATGTATTATTACATTACTGTATGATTTGTTTTTCATCTTTGGATGACAAGACAAGCCTTCCATAGCTGTGCACTTGAGAGGTAAGTTTGCTTCCTACTCCAGCCTGTGATAGTTATTTTATAGTTCATTAATATCTAATATCTTACATCCAGCTCCTCTGGTCAACCATGAGCACATATATCTCCCCCAATCTGGAATGTGGCTGTGGGGTCCGGTGACCAAGCCAAGCCAGGCACCCAGGTTTAGACTAGAAATACTTTGACCTGATGACCTGTGTGACCTGATGACCAGTGCATGCATGGCTGTGTCGGGCCTCCGGCCACAAGCCACTGAGGAGGAGCAGACCTGAACATCGCCAGACCTTATATGCCAAGCCTGTCGGATCGTCCATTATTAACCAGTGGCTCGCCAAATTTGGAACTCCCACATAGTATATAATGCCATGGTTGTTTGTATTCTGGAGGCTTCTAGCCCCCTGGAGGGCTGTGGTCTCCAGGACTGTTCCTCGTTCTCCGTGTGTTCCTGTTAATAAAAACCATCGATTGACTTCACCTTTGTCTCCTGAATCTCTGTTCAGCTGGCTCATACATATCAATCCCAAGAACTCAGTTTTTGAGACTATCACCTGCCTGTTATGAGCTGCTGCACTATTGTCACAACTGCAATGAGCAAAAGGGCAAAAGCATAAATACATATTGATACATACAAGGAAGTTACACCGTGAGTTCTGGGTAATTTCACTCAACAATGTGGGCTGTATTATAAAGTGTCACTGTCCAATCAGCCAGCTCCAGATCCCTCAGATCAAATCTGCCTTAAAATCCCACATTCAAGACTGGTGACGAAGGGAAACCGGCATTCGCAGTTGCAGCGCCGAAACTCTGGAACAAGCTCCCACTAAACATAAAATCTGCAAGCACTCTACGGACTTTTAAGGCCATGCTCAAAACCCACCTTTTCGCCATAAAAAAAGCATTGAGCTAGTTTTGTGTTGTAGTATGACTGGTGTATTATGTCCGTCTGTTCTCTGTCTGATTGGTTGGCCTGCATGTATTTTTTTCTGTTTTCTTATTGTTTCCTGTCTCTCTGTTTTTCTTTTTTTTCCGGGCTGCGCCCCGGGCCGATGTATCTATTGGTTGAGGGGCGCAATATAAATAAATGTATCATATCATATCATATCATATCAATCCTATTCTATGCTGCTTTTGAATTCGTAAAGCTTATATTATCATTGTGAAGCTCTTACCACAAACAACTGAGCGCTATCTCTGAAGTCCCTGTGAAATGATACTGTTGGGAAACCATACATTCTGGGCGGCAATCAGAAGGTAATGGGAATGCCGGGAGGCCTCTTGGTTTGACACATAGCTCCACCAGATGATTGAAATGATGGAATGTCTGCCTCCAAGACATGGGAAAATGTGTTGTGTGTGTGTGGATGTGGGTAATAGTTTTGGGGTGGGGTGTGTTTCTGGCTCTGTGTGAGTTGGTCCTTGTGTGTTAGGCAACAGAATGACAACAAGGCATGGGGCTCAGGGGACCCTAGACAATGCCTGCATTGTGCTCTGTCTGGCTCCCAGCATGGAGCTGTAGGCTTTGCCAATTAGGTCAGGTCTGATAGAGAGTTGCCCTATCGTGATTAGCCATCCAGGCTATAGGGGAGCCGCCGGTGGCTGAGCCGACACAACAGAGCCCCCCTTGTTTATCGGTAGTCACTGTTCACATGTCTCAGCCGGGCCACTCCCCGGCTCGCTGCGGTCTAGAGGGTTGGTTAAATAGTAGCCTAATGTTGAGTTTAGTCTGGTATTGTGGGTAATCAGAGCTTCCAGGGAAAACCAGGAGGCGGAGTTGGGAAACTGAATCACAATTAGAAATGGCTTCTTCATAGATCGAACTGAAATTCGGGAATGAGTCAACAGAACAGGGTGTTCGCCATCTGTTAGGAAAAATTAAATAAACTTCACGTTTTCCCCTTATTTCACAGTTCATCAACATTCATTTTGAAACATTTATTTTCCATTTCGCTCACAGCTGAAAGGTTGATATGATTCATAATGGTTCCACAGAACTACCAGAAAGAAAATATAGAATAAATTGACCTGAATTACTGCTAATCCTTAAATACACCATTTTCCCTGCCCATTTTAATTAACCGTGGCCCAGAGAGAGGGAGAGAGAGAGAGAGAGAGCGAGAGAGAGAGAGAGAGAGAGAGAGAGAGAGAGAGAGAGAGAGAGAACTGGGTAACTGGCAGCTGTTTTAAAAGAAAATTTCAAATGAGATACATGTTCTGCTGAGATAAATCACAGTGATTAGAGGTGATTAGTTAAATCAGTTAAGACTATGAAATATAGGAATATATATATATATATATATATATATATATATATATATATATATATATATATATATATATATATATATATATATATATATATATATATTTTACCGTGATGTTTCTCAGTAACCAAGCAATATTCCCTCCTCAAAAGCCATATGTCCTATAATGAGTTCTGTGTGTCATGATTATGAGCCGGGATCACACTTCTTCATGTTGTCAGAACATTGACACGTTTCAAAACAGAAATCCTGAACGTTTAAAAACATTAACTCAAAAGAATCCTAAATAAACAACAATTAAAACACTTTTATACTTTACCCATTGTCGCCATTCTGTAGATAACAAACAAACCCCTCATAGACAGTGTTACAGTCACAGCCAGGGCCTCTCTCGCACCTGCTGCTTCCACGCCCTTATATGGGCAGCTTCCTGCTCCTGTCTCCACACGCAGTCGCCAGTCAGCCAGGATCAATCTGCACACCTGAGACTCATCAGATCATCACCAGCTCTGATATGAGCCCTGCATCTCCTGCCACTCACCGTCCGAGTGTTGCTACACCTACCTAGGTACGAGGATGTAACCAACTTGCTACTCTGTCTGTTTCCCTGCCTTGCTCTAATCCTATCTCCCTGTGCCCAGGGCCCTGTTTCATGTACGTGGTTCAACTAAGTCGATCAACATGTCCATTATCCAGCTTCAGTTAACCCGATGTTCAAAGCCGGGATTTTCCTGTTTCACAAAGGAGGATTCAGTCTCGTTAACTCAAGCCAGACTTGAGAGTCAGGCTCAAGTCAGGCTAGATGCGCGCTCCCGTTTTAGGTGGAAAGCCAGCACGTATCGATGGCAGAGACCCTGATTCTCAGCGGCATTGATTGATTAATTGATTTAAGACTTTATTGACAGATTGCAATAGGCTCAATCGCCTCGCCGACAAGTTAAATGCGTTATCTATAGGCTAATTCTAAGTCCCTCATTACCTCAATCAATCAGATTATATTTCTTTAAACTTGCCTGCTGGATTGAATAATCAAATGAGATCTTGCTAGCGAAAATAACTAGTTAACTGTTATACAGAATTACGAGACGGCTTTCTTGCCCATTGATAGATGTATAGTCAATATTTAACTTATCTCCAATGTGGTCCAACGGGTTGTTCTTTTGACTTCCACACGGACGACCCGGGTTCAAGACCGGGGTTTTTCTTTTTGCAATATAGGAATAATTCAATTTGGTGCACGTTGAGAGCTATATAAAGAATGACATCCTCAATGCATGTAGATTTATAATATTTTAACTTAAAACCAGGCTACTTTGGCGTATAATCATTAATATTATATTCAAAAAAATCATATTGGAAACACGGGGATTTGAACCCCGGTCGGTGGATTGGGAGGCTTGAGCACTACCGCTGGGCCACTGGGCCAGATGGGATAAATTCATTGTTTATACATTAATGAACGAGAGACCCGTGTTTAGAATATCCTTTGTTTTGAATGAAGTTTATCTCTTTATCCTCATTCATTCATGTGACGTCAACGGCTCATTCAATTTCTCAAATCCGTCAAACAGCGCATCTCATCAGACATCTTAATCCCAGTTACAATTAAAATAACCACATCATGTGTACATCGCACGAGCGAGCGCCACCGTCGCCACGGTATATATAACGTGCATTATTTAGGACAAAGTGAATTCAATATCAGCATTTTGGGTCTATTTTACATTTCAAAAGCCCCCTCTGGAAGAATGGAGCACAAAAACGTAATTCAGAATGGTATAATGCAGATCGTAGACTGTGGGAATAGTTTCAGGAAACGGGCTGTCACTTCTTTGCGGGGGCGTGGCGATAGTTCAGGCTAACTTGAACTTGAACTCTGCTTTCGACCAGGCTCAAACTTTTGGATATGTTGTCATGGTGATTTGGAAAATCCAGGTACATGAAATCGGAAAGTCAGGCTAACCCAGTTATCCAGCTAAAGTTATCCGGCTAACTCGGTTATCCCGGTACATGAAACGGGGCCCAGGATCGCATGCCGTTCGGTCTCCCGAGACACCACCCGCCGGGACGTTCCAGTGGATCACGAGGAGTGCTCCTGCAGACACCCGTCGCACATTCCTGTTATTCTAAAACCCTGTCTGCATGGTACCTTGGTATTAAACAACCTAAACCGCCTCATTCTCCTTTCCCTGTGTTCTGCTATTGAGCTCTAGTTATCGCTACCCTAACAGACAGTGTATATTTCATGTTTTAACCAATCAATAATTAGCTGGGAGATCAGGGGCCCCCATGGAGATGCTTTGATCTGCCTTGTTTCGAGTGATAACAATAATAATAATAATAATAATAATAATAATAATAATAATAATAATAACAACAACAACAACAACAACAACAACAACACCACCACCACCACCAACAACAACAACAACAACACCAACAACACCAACAACAACAACAACAACAACAACAACAACAACAATAATAATAATAATAATAATAATAATAATAATAATAATAATAATAATAATAATAATAATAATAATAATAATGCAGGGCCTGTTCAGAGGTAAGTAAGTAAGTAAGTAAGTAAGTAAGTAAGTAAGTAAGTAAGTAAGTAAGTAAGTAAGTAAGTAAGTAAGTAAGTAAGTAATTATTTATAAAGCACCTTTCATACATGTTATGTAGCTCAAAGTGCTGTACACAAACATAGGCATATATAACGATAAAAGTAATAAAGTCACAGTGATCAGTTAAGATCAATGTTTAAAATAAAATAAAAGATTAAAATAGAAATAAATAAATAAAAAATAAAGATAAAAGTAAAATAAAATAAAAGCATCACATTAGTAAGACAACAGTAATAAAAGTACGGCAATAGGCAAAGTACAGTAAAATAACGTTTCAGTAAAAGATCAGTATCTTTAATTGGCATGCAATTATCCTCAATGTTAGCAGTTAGCACACACGGTTAGGACACACACACACAGGAACACACACGCATGCATTGTCTTTGTAGGATCGCCGATGCGATTAGTCTCTGCGCTTAACCCATCCCGTTGTCCTTCCCTCCAAGGGCAGCCGGGAGCAGACAGGCGTCGGCGAGGGCCGCGCCAGGGGACCAATCCAAGTGCTCCTGCCCGTCTTCGTCAAGGACGCCACAGCGTTAGCGATCTGTTGTTGTGCATGTTTTTCCATTGGGTTTATCTTATCGGGGGGGAAACCCTTGCGAGCAAGGGGAGAACATGCAAACTCCACACAGAAAGGCCTGGGAGATACCCCACCTGGGTACCTGGCATCATGGAAACCTGGTCCCCAAGCGGGAATCGAACCCTGGACCTTCTTGCTGTGAGGCGACAGTGTTAACCACTACACCACCGTGCCGCTCATTACACCTGGAATGAACTGCACGGAGACAGACGTGGTAGAGAGAAAGGATGTGTAATGATACGCAAATTTTAATATTCAGGGTCAGTGACGACGTGCGAATTGAGCAGCAGGTAAACAAAAATACAACAAAAAATACATGCTCCTGTCCTAGACAACCTCCAAAACGGAACACGCTGTCACGATCAGAGGAAAGAAACAGCGGATCAGTGTTTTATTTTCATGAAATTACTACTTTCTCCTCCAGTATATGCATGTTGGGGACATCAGTCAACATGCAAGGCGTGTTAATGAGGCATGAGTTCAGACTCTGGACCTTGATAGCAACCAAGCCGAGCTACGGGACGGCGAACTGGAGGAGGCTTCTCTGTGGAGTCCATTGTCTCGTTGGCAGTTATTATCTAAGACTCCTCTCTTCCCACTCTCTTCTTTTATATAGGTCATATATCCTGAATATGCAAGTAGAGAGAGTACCAGTACTGTATGTAAATGCAGCCCCAGCAAAGCCAATTATTTATTGGACCTAATAGTTTTTTGTTTCAGGGCTATGTCTATTCAGCAAGGCATGAAATCATTTGAGCATGCACGGGATGAGTGCATGCTTATTGGCGCCTGGTTTAATGACTCCTTCAGTATAGGGTTTCCTGATTCCTCGTAACTGCCAACGGGTGCAACGTAGTTCAAAGCAGACACAATAAACCCCCAATCCATTTTTTTTCATGATTGATACTCTATACCTGGTCCCCTGGTATTTTCACATATATCAAAATGTCAACAGACTAGATTCCAACACATGGGCCTCTCTAATTGATATTTGGGTCGCACGGTCGGCCGGTCACCAAACATATGATTTAGGGTCTAGGGGAATAAGAGGCAGCAAGATGTGCGTGTCACTGTGCCCCTACATCAAAGGGCTCCAATGGTCTGGGGAGAGAGACTTGTAGCCATGTATTCTACTGTATTGATTTCTGTGAATACTATGGCGGGCTATTGATATTCCCTGTGGTGGAGTGTATAGGACAGCCTGCATTTGGGAAAATGGAGGCAGATAGGCATGAGTGGAGAGGCCCTACACTCTGTGATATTGAGCTTGGTCTCAGAGGGGTCGTATGTGTGTGTGTGTGTGTGTGTATGCATGCATGTTGGTGCATGTGTATGTACGTGTGTGTGGGTGTGCTTGTGCATATGTGCGCATGTGGGTACACATGTGGGATGAATGCGTGCATGTGTATCTTGACGAGCCGGTCTCCAAGCATTTGCATTAATGTATGAAGGAACTGGAGAGGTTAATGGATGACGGGAATTGGCTGAAAGGAATTAGTCAGGAAGCTGACATTGAGTACGGCTCCAAGGTGACAAAGGAAAAGTTGTAAGTTATTGCAGAGCAAGGTGAATGCTTTAAAGCCCTGATTTGATATTCATTTACAATATAGATGAGGTATATATTCACATATGGCCCTGGAATATATATTACATTATAGGGCTGACCTCGACTAGTCAAATAGTCGACTAATCGATCGAAAGGAGCCGTAGTCGACTGCCAACCTCTTAAAAAAAATAAGATTATATATATTTTTTAATCATTCTTTCCAAAAGCAAAGAGGCCTAGAAGCATGGATAATGCTAATGGCGCACATACCAGCAAGGCTAACTGTCTAAGATGACGGGCACAGAGGCACTGAAAGAGGATTTCACCCATTAGACAAATATCAAGATGTATCCATCAGTGGACCAATTGCATGCTTTTGCAGAGGACAAGAAGCCTTCAGTCGACTCCTTCAGACATTTTTAATATATTTTTTGCATTCTGGGGGTTGTCGACTACCAGTCGACTATCGGCACATTTTGGCCAATCAAAGTCGACTATACAAATCCTTAGTCGGGGACAGGCCTATTACATACAGACATACATCGGGCCCAATTTCCCATGTTTTACACTCCACACACTACACACAGCCATGGGGTGAATAATGTTTGTTCGATCACAGAACAGATGCAAGGCAATTATTGGTACCCGAAACTTGTACTGTCCACCCTTGCCAGCAGCCATCAGGCTCCACAACAGTGGGCAGTGACTGCTGCCAGACATCCAACTACTAGGAACGTAGCTGACTCCCACCTTAGGCATACCACACTTTATGTGAATACTGTATATTTCATCAGATCATATATTTAGCATTTAGCTTTCTAGCATTTAGCATTTTTTTTTAATTATATATTAGATTTTGATTATTGGATTATTAGATTATATATTGCATATATTTAGCATTTCCTTTTTTTTAGATTATGTATTATATTAGATTTAGATTATTAGATTATATATTGTAACTATATTTATTGTAGGGCAATACATACATACCCTTATCTTGCACCTTGTTGCCCATATACGCATGTCCAGAGTTAATTATATTGTATATTGTTTACAGTGCCTTTTTATTCTATTTAAATTTTTACTTATCCACCGTACTATAATTATGTGACCTGTACATGTATGTCTTCTACTACCTGTACCTCCCCTCCCCCTAGCCCCTTTCGTGACTGCGATGCAAGCCAGGGGTTCACTGAATGGGTTCACTGAATGGGAAAATATTATTACACCAACACGGTATCACACTCAAAGGAAATAAACAGAAAGCAAAAGGGTGGGCCCACAAAATACCAATAAAAGTCCTATCTTAATGCCGGCATATATTGTTTGGGGTTCCCCTATTGAACGGTAGTAGCAACGTTAATTTCGCCCGCAGGCTGCACCACACTGTATACTGTATGATAGCTCGGGAGCATCAATGCCCATTTGTACTCATCCGAAATGGCCGCCTCGCCGCGCCACTGTTGTCCGGAAAGCAAGATGGCGTCGAACGCTCCCGGTGAGGATACTAGCAGGCGGAGCTGGGGCAGAGAGGCAGCGCCGGCTGAGAGCGTGTGCTGGGCGATGACGACCCCTGCTGGACGGGATGAACTCCCGTAGGCTGCAGGCAGCCGGGTGCAGATCTGGTCGCAGGTAACCGGGGCAGACTGATTGCAGGCAGCCGGAGCAGACTGGTTGTAGGTCCACGCGCGTCTCGGGGCTCGCACTCTATACCGTCACACTGTAACTACTATAACCCGACTACTAAGGACTTTGATATGTTGTTAGCCGCACGCTACTTATACCGCACACAGTAACTACTATAACCCGATACTGTTAGTGCTTGGCTCTGCACTGTTTGCTCACACACTATCGCTGGTACTTCTAGGATGTCACGTCAACTAGCAAGTACTTCCTATCACCCGTCGCTATCCCACGGGGCCCTCCAACATAACTTCTGCAACAGGGCTCTCCCGAGCACCCGTCCGTTGCGACTGTTCGTGTTCAAGTTCACTGCCGAAGAGGATCTCCTTCCGTCTTCCGCCTCCATATATCACGTCCCATCTCTCTCCGACACTCTCTGCCAGACACTGCCCCCTGCTGGTCCCGCCTACTAGTCACACAGGGAAGGATGTTGAATATGGTCCAGCGATACTGTGTATGGTCCATACTCCAGCCGATAGAAGGAAGAGAAACTCATATCATTGCTCGTGGGAATATCAATGATGTCTTTGTGTACAAAGGGGATATAAAACACAAGTCAGCAGTTCTGAATAATAGACAATATTTTCAGGCTGCTACACATCTATGATGCTTGAATTTTCCCAAGGGGATCAATAAAGTAATATCTTATCTTATCTTAATTACTGGTAAAAAGACTGTGTGGCTGTTCCGTTCAATGTTGATGAATGCACACGGAATTGACAGAACTTAGTAGACAAAACATAATACCGGTAACATAGAAACCTAGGCTGACTTACAACAATAAACACAATGCCAGAGCGCAGCGAGGGCTGCTATAACACACCAACACAATTTTCAGCTATAGGCTACACATTAATAATCCATTATGCTCAAATGTATTTGAAATGGCATTGGGCCTTTTCGTAATTTCTCAACTTCAACATCCCATCCCAGCAGTATAGCTACAACCACTAGCTTAGTATTTAGTTAGCCAGCAACCCTGTCAATCACATCATCCAAAGTCCAGCTTCAGCATCACTTTTTGAGTTACCAAAAAAATAAACGGCGTAAGCATGGAGGCAAAATACACAGAGGCAACAGCGGCTCAGGAGGTACAGTGGAGGTAGCGTAGAGTGGTCGTCTGGTAATCGGAAGGTTCCTGGTTCGATTCTAGCTCCAGCAGCAGCATGTTGAAGTGTCCTTGAGCAAGACACCCCTAACTGCTCCCAATGAGCAGGTTGGCACATTGCATGGTTGCCTCCACCATCGGTGTGTGAATAGAGCTTTGGATAACAGCACTATATAATGTCACTACTAGGAGTAGCCAGATCGTACTGTACGAGTGCTTCCCCCGTGTATCGACCTCTGCCTGAATACCTGACTCTTTTCAAATTTAATATACCTGCTTGGGTTTGAACAAGACCTGTCTACCATTGCTCTTCATCTGCATATTGGGTTAAATACCTCTGGTCGTGACATATAAAGGCAGTGCATTTACCAAATTGTCTTGAGACATCCCGTTCCATGACAATAACGTACATTATGGTGATGAAATGTTTGTTTTTCACTTCACTTGAATTAAAACTCTGTATACAAAAGAAACTTGATATTTACCTCTTCGTATAGTTTTATATTTGGCAGAGATGCTACTAAATTTGTTTACATTATGTTTGGATCACTGCTTGGGCATTTAACAAAGCTAGTATCCGCAGCGTCCTGGAACTTCTTTGTTTGTTTTCCATTAGCCAGCTATCAATATTACAGGCGGCTTTAGTGTAGGTGTACCATTATCACTTTCCCAGAGAGGTGTGACGTGACATCAGCAGAAACACACCTGTGAAAGTGTGAAATCGATAAAAGGCTGACAACAGTTTTAGGTGAAACATGGGGCCACAAAACCCAAAACGTTCAAAGACAAAACAGCATTTTAACACCATCTCTTCTGCAGGATTTAGTTTGATTGCACCCACTCGTTTGACGTGAACCTGATGGTTTTGGGTTCATTTGTTGCAGTAATACCCTATAATCTAGGTCTGCCCACCCTGGATATTCAATCCATCCTAGCATTCAATAACTATGCTGCATTTTCCCCACAGTTAGACAGCCGGAACCCGATCAATCTTTCGCCGTCGACTAAAAACACACTTCTTCAATCAATATCTGAAATGAAAAAATAATAATAATAAATGTATAACATTCTTACTGTCTGTCTTATACTATCATGCACTCAAGCACGATCCTCCTTGCGTCCCTCGCAGGAATGGGAGTGGCTGGCTCTGTGCTGACATGGCTGACATCATACCTCAATGACCGCTCCTACCAAGTGTCATAGAGAGGGACCCTGTCGGCCCCCCTGCGGAAGGGTGTCCCCCAGGGCTCGGTACTAGGACCCCTTCTCTTCTCCCTCTACACTAAATCTCTGGGTAACATTATCACGTCTCATGCCTTCTCGTATCATTGCTATGCCGATGATACTCAACTCTTCCTCTCCTTCCCTCCCTCAGATATCCACGTCTCTGAGCGGATCTCGGCTTGTCTTTCTGACATCTGAACCTAAGCAAAACAGAATTGCTCCACCTGCCGGCCAAATCCTCCCCCCTGACTGACCTTTCCATCACAGTCAAGAATGCAGCTTTGACCGCGTCCCCGACCGCCAAGAACCTTGGTGTTGTCCTCGACGACCAGTTGAACTTCTTCACTCACATCGCAGTGACAACCAGAACCTGCAGATTCCTCCTGAGCAATGCCAGAAGGATCCACCCTTCCTGACAAAAGAAGCCACCCAACTCCTCGTCCAATCTACAGTCATCTCCCGCTTCGACTACAACGCACTGCTTGCTGGCCTTCCGGCCACTGCCACCAAGCCTCTTCAACTTATTCAGATCGCAGCGTCCCGCCTGATCTCAAACCTACCGATGTCACCCCACTTCTTAGGGACCTGCACTGACTCCACATTGCCGCATGAATCCGCTTCAAGGCCCACAACCTAGCAAACCATGTGGCAAAGGGAACCGCTCCTGCCTATCTCCGGTCAATGGTCTATAACTACACACCCTCAAGACCCCTACGCTCTGCATCTTTTGGCCGTCTCAGACCCACTCCTATCCGAGCTCCGGGACCCTGCTGTGTTACAATCATATCATTCATTCATGGTTTTGTTACAGGGCCACCTGTAATAAAAGGGAGGGGAGGTGATGGGGAGAAACAGCCCGGTGTACAGTTGTTAAGTTGCTCTGTCCACTTGTCATGCCCTTACAAGCGTCAATGTTTTATTCTTCATCTGAATTTGGCAATATCCAACATTAAAGATCAAAGTAAGCCTCTACAGATATTGAACATTTTACAAAAAATATTTAATATGCAACCCTACAGTAGTTCCACCTAGTGTCGTCATATGGCTCCATGTACCGAACCGTGAGGTCCATGCCGTGAAGTAGTGGGATGAATACGGTGACACCCCTAGTAATAAGACACCAAATTATTGTGTTTTTGTTTATATATTTCTCATGAAACAACACATACTGTAGAAACTGTTGTTTTGCACATAGCAACCGTTGTCTCTTGCACAAAATGGCTTTATGCAAGTTACAAAAACCTATTGAATAAGTGTATGAGATGATGGTTACAGACCATAGAGAACAGCACTATGAGTACATTAAATGCATAAATGGAGGGCAGGGGTGGAGCAGTAGAGGGAAAGAAGCTCCAGATCTGTCCTTGTGGCTGGCAGAAAGTGACAGTAAAAGGCCTCAGAATACATTGGGGAAGGATGAGGTGCTTGATAAATGGACTGAAAAATATAAAAATATATTCTCCAACTCCAAACACCAACTCCATCCAAAGCGCTTTTTGTTCCTCACATTCACCCATTCACTCACACATTCACAGCGTCTCTTGCTCAAGGACACTTTGACACGCTGCCTGACGACCTCTCTACCTCAGTTCACAGGATATCAGTAATCCTATCACTGAGGAGAAGGGGGAAAGCACTGTAGGAGGGGATGTACTGTAGATGGTACTGAGGCCAGCGTGCCGGTCAGAGAGAAGAGCTGTGGGCAAACAGGGATTTGAAATGGTGTTAGATGGGCTTAAAAGAACAGTGGGAAATAAATGAGAAGATGGGAGACTTGGGATTATTTATGAATATGCTGCTGAAAGATTTGTAATCATTGAAAGAAAGAGGGTGGAGAGATTGCAGTCAGTTCAGGCGGCAGAAAGAAATAGAGAAATTAGTGAAGTAGAGGAGACAGCTAAGAAAACAGTGAAGAAAGGCATCAGTGGATGAGAAAGAGGGAATTCATGTTTTGCAGGAAGAGCTAAGAAATTGGTTAAAGGAATGTTCAGCGAAGGAGGGAGGGCAACTCAAAGCTTCTAATACCACCGATTAGACCACCAAGGTTGAAGGAAGTGTGGAAGCTGTAGTAAGGAGTGCAAAGGCTTCTTCAGCCCCAGGGCTGAATGCAGTCCCATACTGGGTTTATAAAAGTGCACCTGATGTACTCAGATTATTGTGGAGGTTATTGAGAGTAGTATGGGATAAACAGGTTATATCAAGAGCTTGGTGTAGGAGTAATCATAATTCCCAAGGAGAAAGAGTCCTCACTGTTAATCCAGTTTCGGACCATATCCCTCCTGAGTGTAGAAGGCTAGATTTTATTTTGTATAGTGGCACAGAGGCTACTGTGTCAGCTGTGTTCTGAGCCCCCTCCTCTACTCGCTGTACACACATGACTGTGTGGCACAGCGGAAAAACAACAACATTTTCAAGTTTGCTGACGACACAGTCGGGGTGGGCCTGATCTCTGCAAACGACGAGAGGGCCTACCTGGAAGAGGTAGAGGTGTCAGGAGAACAGCCTCTCCCTGAAGGTCAGCAAAACAAAAGAGATGATTGTGGACTTTAGGAGGTTGGGGGCCAGGGACTACAGCCCCCTCAGCATCGACGGGGCACCGGTCGAGAGAGTGAGCAGTTTTAAGTACCTCGGAGTCCACATATCCGAGGACTTGACATGGACCACACACATTGACAGTGTAGTGAAGAAGGCACGGCAACACCTCTACTTCCTTAGCCGCCTAGGGAAGTTCAAAATGAGTCAGAATATCCTTAAGAACTTCTACTCGTGCACGATAGAGAGCATCCTGACTGGTAACATCACCTCCTGTTTTTTACTCAGTTTGAGTGAAATGTACTCAGTTTGAGTCAGCGGAATTTACTGTGTACCCAGTATTCTGCCAGAGCTACTCCACTATCTGCCTATGACCGTACATTACCGGAAATACAGTAGGAAATGGTTGATTAGTAATACAATGCCACATATTTAAGGACCCTTCCCTTTACCAATGGAGTATTGGCATGTCCCTCATTGAAAAATTCAGAAGTTTACATGCTGTCTCTTACCTCACTGAAATATATTCTCAGTACACAATATACATCATTCTGCAGTGAAGCTCAAATATCAAGTAAAGTAACAATTACCCTCATACATGCTACTTTTTCCAGTTAAAAATGACAACTTGAATAGATATTTAAACATTTATTAACAAAAAATATCACATTCTCCTCTCTGAACCCAACGACAAAGCCTCCAATGAAATTAACCCATTGTTCCCCTGCAACAGCTTCTCCCACAGGGGATCTTTGATTAAACACCTGATATCAGTAGAATATAGACAGTCAGAAAAAAAGTTCACTGTTTACTACTTAAGTACATTTAAAAGTAGAAACTTTGACTTTTACTCAAGTGTGTACTTTCACTTAAACTTTCATGTTAGTCTAGCTTAGCAAATTTTTTTTGGAGAATTAATACAAAAACCGAGTGATATGGCCGTTCAGTTGTAAATGAAAGCCTGCATTTAGTAAGACGTTGTTTATAAATGTCTTTTGGTTTGGTTATGAATGAATGACAGCATCTCTATAGCACAGCTCTATTACTAGGACATAAAGTGCTTTGGAATGACTGCATACATCTTTCACAACGGGTGGCCCCAGCAGGAATCAAACCCCTAACCGTGACAGTGTTAGTGCCATGCTCGGAGTGCCAAGCACAAGACCCCAATTTTATGCGGGGCTCTGCTCATAGGCGGGCGGCTCGTGGCGTGGCTCGTAGTCCTGGTTGTAGAAGCAACCGTCGCCCTCCATGGAGCCCCCCCTCCTCCCGCGTCACCCCAGCGAGGTGGCGGGTGGCGACCCTGATGGGGTGAGCCATGGTGGGGTGGCGGGGGGCCGGCAGGGGGAGGTCCCTGCCCCGGGGGGGGGGGGGGCTCCGGAGAAAAGCGCCAGGGGGCCGGGCCGGGAGGCGCCCCTGGGGCACCCCGGGAGGCGTGGGCATAGCCTTACGGACCACGGGGGAATAGGTGATGTGGGACCATGGGGGAATAAGTGACGTGGGGGCGTGGCGTGGCGGGGGTCTGGGGGAGCCGTCGCCGGCCCCGGCGAGGCGTGCTGGTCCCCAACGTGGAGGGGACGGGACTTCCACTCACCGAACTACTGCCCTACACGAAAAGTGAAAAAGGCAAATAAAAAGAACGAACCACAAATTCAATGACAGAACGAAGACAGAAGAGAAGAGGATGAGATAGAGAGAGAGAGAGAGATGGAGAGAGAGAGAATAGAGAGAGAGAAGAGAGAGAAGGAAAGCAAGATAACAAAATACAACAAGAGCCACAGTATGGAAGCAAATGAGTGACAGAAGTATTTGAATTTGATCAGACACCGAATTTATAGCATTGAAAATAATTACTTTGAAAACATGTATCTGAATTGAATTTATAGCATTGAAAATAATTACTTTGAAAACATGTATCTGAATTTTTTCAGACACCGAATTTATAGCATTGAAAATAATTACTTTGAAAACATGTATCTGATTTTTGAATTTTATCAGACACCGAATTTATAGCATTGAAAATAATTACTTTGAAAACATGTATCTGAATTTTTTCAGACACCGAATTTATAGCATTGAAAATAATTACTTTGAAAATCATGTATCTGAATTTTTTTGCTCCGAATTTACCTATGTGAAATAAAAATTCAAAGTAAAAAATTCGAATGCATAATAAAATTCAATGTAAAAAATGCTATGCATAATTGCGGTGTATAAAATTCAATGTAAAAAATTCGATGCATAATTGCAGTGTATAAAATGCAATGTAAAAAATTCGATGCATAATTGCGGTGTATAAAATTCAATGTAAAAAATTCGATGCATAATTGCAGTGTATAAAATTCAATGTAAAAAATTCAATGCATAATTGCGGTGTATAAAATTCGATGTAAAAAACCATCATCCGGGCTACCCAGACAGGATAAGCAATTGAGCCAGGATGCAATCGAATTGACTTCTGGCCTATCACTGCACGGCTTTGTCGTCATGTGATCACACCAACCCGGGAGAAAGATGGCGGTATATATACATACGTTGGGGAGATAATATACATACGGTGGGGAGGAGACTGTACATTAGGAGGGGGTGGATCATAGAGAAATATACATACGGTGGGGAGAGAATATATACATACGGTGGGGAGGAGACTGTACATTAGGAGGGGGTGGGAGAGAATATATACATACAGTGGGGAGGAGACTGTACATTAGGAGGGGGTGGGTGGGAGAGAAATATACATACGGTGGGGAGAGAATATATACATACGGTGGGGAGGAGACTGTATATTAGGAGGGGGTGGGAGAGAAATATACATATGGTGGGGAGAGAATATATACATACGGTGGGGAGGAGACTGTACATTAGGAGGGGGTGGGAGAGAATATATATATACGGTGGGGAGGAGACTGTACATTAGGAGGGGGTGGGAGAGAAATATACATATGGTGGGGAGAGAATATATACATATGGTGGGGAGAGAATATATACATACGGTGGGGAGGAGACTGTACATTAGGAGGGGGTGGGTGGGTGGGAGAGAAATATACATATGGTCGGGAGAGAATATATACATACGGTGGGGAGGAGACTGTACATTAGGAGGGGGTGGGTGGGTGGGAGAGAAATATACATATGGTCGGGAGAGAATATATACATACGGTGGGGAGGAGACTGTCTATTATATGTATATTTCTCTCCCACCCACCCCCTCCTAATGTACAGTCTCCTCCCCACCGTATGTATATATTCTCTCCCCATCATATGTATATATTCTCTCCCCACCGTATGTATATTTCTCTCCCACCCACCCCCTCCTAATGTACAGTCTCCTCCCCACCGTATGTATATATTCTCTCCCCACCATATGTATATTTCTCTCCCACCCACCCCCTCCTAATGTAGTATCCTCCCCACCGTATGTATATATTCTCTCCCCACCGTATGTATATTTCTCTCCCACCCACCCCCTCCTAATGTACAATCAGAGAGCGTCAGTCAGTGCCAATCAGAGAGCGTCTCCGAGAAATGCGGCTTGGTTTGGTATACACGCAGCCCGGATGCGTGTATCCTTTCGGCAACTGGCTTGTCCTTCCGCGTTCCCGTTTGGCGCTCTGATTGGCCAGGTCATGCACATGTGACATGTGCGCCCAATAGCGTGTTTGCCCATTTCCGCGTCAAACAGCCTGCAAACTACCTGGCGTTCTATCGCCATGCTCTAAGACAAACTCTAACCTTAACCAACTTCTAAAGAGTGCCTAAGCTTAACCGTCGAAAGAACTTGCCGTCACGCTCTAAGACAAACTCTAACCTTAACCAACTTCGAAAGAGTGCCTAAGCTTAACCCTGCAAAAACTTGCCGTCCCACGATTGGCGCTCATGTCACATGACCTGGCCAATCAGAGCGCCAAACGGGAACGCGGAAGGACAAGCCAGTTGCTGAAAGGATTCATAGAGCCCGGATGATGTTTTTTTACATTGAATTTTATACACCGCAATTATGCATTGAATTTTTTATATTGAATTTTATACACCGCAATTATGCATCGCATTTTTTACATTGAATTTTATACACCGCAATTATGCATCGAATTTTTTACATTGAATTTTATTATGCATTCAAATTTTTTACATTGAATTTTAAACACTGAATCTTTATTTCACATAGGTAAATTCGGAGCAAAAAATTCAGATACATGTTTTCAAAGTAATTATTTTCAATGCTATAAATTCGGTGTCTGATAAAATTCAAATACTTCTGTCACTCATTTGCTTCCATACCACAGCAACAATAATAATAATTTTTAACAATAATTTGTGATGCCATCACACAAACTGGCATTTAAAGGGTTACAATTCAAAATGTATTGAATATGTTTTTTTTTTTTTACATCACAAACACTGGAATTTAAATGGTAAAAATTCAAACATTCCTGCACCAGAATGCAGGAAATTAAGTCTTTGTAACAAAATAATGGTATTAGGAATACATTTGCCTCCTGCGTGAACTGTGTTTCAAGTTTCAAGTTTCTTTAATAGTTGTCATACAGAAGTACAGAATACTTTTTTATACAACGGCATGCAAATTTCTCGATTCTGATTGGCTGAAACAGTCATTTTACACGTCTTTATTGGCAACAATTCCACGCTGCTGGCCCAGGACCCGCCCACAACCGACCCACATCACATCACTCCGCCGGATCACAAGAAGGTGGCCAATAATCTTTACAAATGGATATGTTGATGGCGACTAAACGACTAAATATCAAGCGATTCTGTCACAGCGAATGTCTTAGTCGTTTAAACAATGTTGGATGATGTAATTGATGGGTCTTGAATCATTCTGTAACAAAAGAAAAATCGCGGATTGATTGATGGATTAATTTGCGATTTTTTTTCAATTTCTTTTTCCTTTCGACTGTCAGCGCTCGCTCTAGTCTCCACCCACCGCCACACACCCCCCCCCACACACATACACACACACACACACACACACACACGCACACACGCACACGCACGCACACACACACACACACTCTGCCTGCAACGCGGGGGATAGTCAGAGAGCTGGGTGCTGCGCTGTTCTAAGTGAGCATGGCCTATTGAGTTGATTGATTGATTGATTGCTAATTTTATTACTGTACGCTTGGTTTCCAACTGGTTAAGTTTAGGCCCTCTACAGTAGGTTTAAAAAAATAAATAAAAAATAATAGGGCGAAGAAAACGTTTTTTTTCCTATAGGGCAAAGAAGACTTTTTAATTTGTTTTACCTACTTTATATAGAAGCGTCTAAGAATGAAGTTCTATGGAAAGTAGGTCTGCATTCCCTTAACAATTGTGTGTATTGAGCCGTACTGTATTGTACCCATTCTGCATCTGGTAATAAAATTTTCAATCAATCATTCCAATAATACACAGTTGGATGTGTTAGTTGGTTGGATGCACTTCAAGCTGCTTCCACATGAGGCAACTTCTCTCAATCATTCCAATAATACACAGTTGGATGTGTTAGTTTGGTTGGATGCACTTCAAGCTGCTTCCACATGGAGGCAACTTGTCTTTTTTGTAGTTGTGGGAACTACTTTTTCTGGCGGATGGTTTTTTCAATAAATCTTCGATTAATGTGTGTTTATTGTATAGAAATAAGGTTGGATGAATCTGGCAGTTGTATAAAAGCTTTACACCACTTGCAGTTGTGATTTGTGAACAATAAACCATGCCTAGGGGGGTCTAACGACCCTCGGCTGCGCCTCGGGCCTAACAACCACCCCTAGGCATGGTTTATTGTTCACAAACCACTCCTGCGCATGATGTAATGCTTAATTATACAACGGCATGCAAATTTCTCGATTCTGATTGGCTGAAACAGTCCATTTACACGTCTTTATTGGCAACAATCCACGGTCCTGGGCTCAGGACCCGCCCACAACCGAATCACATAATCACTCCGCCGGCTCACTCCGGGAGAATGTTGATAGCGCCAGAATGTTGATAGCGCCATAACGACTAAATATGAAGCGATTCTGTCAAGGGGAATGTGTTAGTCCTTTAAACAATGTTGGATGATGTAATTGATGGGTCTTGAGTCAATCTAGAACAAAAGAAAAATCGCGGATTGATTGATTGATTAATTGATTGATTTAAATTTCTACTTCCTTCCCACTGACTGCAGCGTTCACTCTCACACTGTCCGACGCTGGCGTACCCACAAACACACACACACACACACACACACACACACACACACACGCACACACACGCACACACACACACACACACACACACACACACACACACTCCTGTCTGCAACAGCGGGGGAGTCAGACTGAGAGAGAAGCAGCGCTGTTTTAAGTGAGCATGGTCTATTGAATTGATTGATTGGTTGATTGCTAATTGTATTACTGTACCCCTGGTTTCCAACTGGTTAAGTTTAGGCTAAAAGAAATAAATAAAAAAATAGGGCGAAGAAAACGTTTTTTTTCCTATAGGGCAAAGAAAACTTTTTAATTTGTTTTACCTACTTTATATAGAAGCATCTAAGAATGAAGTTCTATGGAAAGTAGGTCTGCATTCCCTTAACAATTGTGTGTATTGAGCCGTACTGTATTGTACCCATTCTGCATCTGGTAATACAATTTTCAATCAATCATTCCAATAATACACAGTTGGATGTGTTAGTTGGTTGGATGCACTTCAAGCTGCTTCCACATGAGGCAACTTCTCTCAATCATTCCAATAATACACAGTTGGATGTGTTAGTTTGGTTGGATGCACTTCAAGCTGCTTCCACATGGAGGCAACTTGTCTTTTTTGTAGTTGTGGGAACTACTTTTTCTGGCGGATGGTTTTTTCAATAAATCTTCGATTAATGTGTGTTTATTGTATAGAAATAAGGTTGGATGAATCTGGCAGTTGTATAAAAGCTTTACACCACTTGCAGTCCAGTGGCGTCGTTAGCCCTGGGCTTCCGGGGCTTTAGCCCCGGATGTTTTTCTCCTAGCCCCGGATCTAAAAAAAAAAAAAAAAAAATTGTTTACTTTTTTTTTTTTTTTTTTTTTTTTTTTTACTTTTTTTTTTTTTTTTTATGTCAGCATCCCCATTGTTTTTGCTGAATGTTTGTTAGTGTTTGGTATTTTTTGTTGGTTTTTAGTACTTTTAAACATTTTTAGTAAGTAGTTTTCATTTGATCCTATAATTCATTCACCGATTTGTGGACTTTTTTTTAGTGTCCTGAAAGGCGCCTTATAAATCAAATGCATTATTATTATTATTATTATTATTATTATTATTATTATTATTATTATTATTATTATTATTATTATTATTATTATTATTATTATTATTATTATTATTATTATTATTATTATTATTATTATTATCATCATCATCCAGGAGGGAAAAGACACTTTGGATAGTAGGGACTGCATCTCTGCCTGTCCTGACCAGGAAACACTTTGCAACTGTGATCTCCTCTGGCAATAGTTGGATATTGTAATGTGTGGCGAGGGGTTGCAGCAATTCCACTGAGGGAAACTGGTCTGAGGCTGGATAACATGCCTGTATGCCTCTCATAAGTTGTTATCCAACTCATGAGAACCTGCTCTCAAGCTCTGGATAGAACAGTCTCTGTCTCAGCTGATCTCCTGAGCTGAGGTCTGAGCTTGTGCCACAAGATGCCATTACATATGGCCTTTGTCCTGTCATACATGTCCACTGCCATCTCTGAGGTGTGATAACCTTTGAGTGTGTCCTGCACTGTGCTTTTAAATAGTACAGATAGGTATTGAAGATGTGCACTTTAACGCAGCAGCACCTGGAGCCTCCATACCCATGTCCAGTGTCCACTGACAAAGACATGCTCATGATACTGTGATAAACTATAATAAGCTTTAATCGAACCCTGGTTCATTTCCTCGGATAGTCCGGTTGGTTTGGGGTGGTGTGAAAGCTCATTCACTCTTGCAAGTGAACCCTGCATTTGAGATGTGAATGCAAAGCGGACCAAAGGCAGGAAAATACCCAAAAATCTAATATCTTTTTTATGAGACTTTTTTTTTCGATTGCTTAAGCATGATTTTTAAAACGGGGCCCGGTGTTTCAAAACACACAATTAGCACAACCACACACACAATTATCAGAACACCTCAGATCCTTTGCTAAATTAAACACTTGTCAAAACCATACACTAATTTAAAAAAACTACATTTTGTTACTATATGAAACACACGTTTTATATGACTTAATTCTGTTTGAACCAGTTACTCACACTGCTGTGCTTAACCTAAAACACATTTAGCTATTCTACTTCTCAGTGATTAGAGTACTGTAAGTGAAGTACGCAGAGAATGTGCAAATATACAATAAATTCACCAAACACTACACAAGACCAATGCTGTAGACTGATGAAAATATTATTTATTTATCTACATATACCCAAATCAATGATGCAGACTGCTGGAAAAAAAACATTTTCTCTCCATATACCCAAATCAATGATGCAGACTGATGAAAATATAAATGTTCTCTCCATATAACCAAATCAGTCAACATTTCAACATGGAGAATCACAACAAAACATGTCCCAGTTTTCATGCTACTATGTGCATAACACTGTAAGCTCAGCAAATATCAGACAAACATAAAATACTGTATCCAGTAGGCCTACAGGTTAAAATTACAGTAAAACAAAAACAATTTTGAAAAAATTTAAATAGAGTACAGAAAATACTAGACATTATCTCTTTGCCTAGCTGGATCTGGCAAGATACTTTTTTGCTCTGTGTATTGTTTTGCAAAAAGTGTGAGGCTGACATTGTGCTTATAGAGGTGCAAATCTGGGCCTATGTTTTGCTCCTTGAGTGTAATGTTTTGATAATTGTGTAATACTTTTGATTTGAGTGTTTATGCAATTGAAGAAAACTGTAAAGACTAGAGATTAACTGTTTATTTCTTTTGTACATAGGCTGTGCATATGTTTGTTTGTTTGTTTGTTTATTTGCTTATGTGTATGATTCTTAACTGTTTTTATTTTGTTATTGGTGTATATGTGTGTATGTATGTACAGTATATGTATATATATATATGTGTATATATGTATATTTGTACTCCTGTTGGGGCCTCTTGGACCAGATCAATGTTTTATCTGGCTAAATAAAGGTTAAATAAATAAATAAGAAACTGATGATTTGGTCCTGTTAACTTTGAATTTTCTATGGGGACTGCCCAGATCCCTCTCATGGACATGGACCTCACTTTGAGAACCTCTAATGATTCTAGTTCTTCAGTATTCATCTCTAATTTGCTAAATTAAACACTTGTCAAAACCATACACTAATTTAAAAAAACTACATTTTGTTACTATATGAAACACACGTTTTATATGACTTAATTCTGTTTGAACCAGTTACTCACACTGCTGTGCTTAACCTAAAACACATTTAGCTATTCTACTTCTCAGTGATTAGAGTACTGTAAGTGAAGTACGCAGAGAATGTGCAAATATACAATAAATTCACCAAACACTACACAAGACCAATGCTGTAGACTGATGAAAATATTATTTATTTATCTACATATACCCAAATCAATGATGCAGACTGCTGGAAAAAAAACATTTTCTCTCCATATACCCAAATCAATGATGCAGACTGATGAAAATATAAATGTTCTCTCCATATAACCAAATCAGTCAACATTTCAACATGGAGAATCACAACAAAACATGTCCCAGTTTTCATGCTACTATGTGCATAACACTGTAAGCTCAGCAAATATCAGACAAACATAAAATACTGTATCCAGTAGGCCTACAGGTTAAAATTACAGTAAAACAAAAACAATTTTGAAAAAATTTAAATAGAGTACAGAAAATACTAGACATTATCTCTTTGCCTAGCTGGATCTGGCAAGATACTTTTTTGCTCTGTGTATTGTTTTGCAAAAAGTGTGAGGCTGACATTGTGCTTATAGAGGTGCAAATCTGGGCCTATGTTTTGCTCCTTGAGTGTAATGTTTTGATAATTGTGTAATACTTTTGATTTGAGTGTTTATGCAATTGAAGAAAACTGTAAAGACTAGAGATTAACTGTTTATTTCTTTTGTACATAGGCTGTGCATATGTTTGTTTGTTTGTTTGTTTATTTGCTTATGTGTATGATTCTTAACTGTTTTTATTTTGTTATTGGTGTATATGTGTGTATGTATGTACAGTATATGTATATATATATATGTGTATATATGTATATTTGTACTCCTGTTGGGGCCTCTTGGACCAGATCAATGTTTTATCTGGCTAAATAAAGGTTAAATAAATAAATAAGAAACTGATGATTTGGTCCTGTTAACTTTGAATTTTCTATGGGGACTGCCCAGATCCCTCTCATGGACATGGACCTCACTTTGAGAACCTCTAATGATTCTAGTTCTTCAGTATTCATCTCTAATTTGCTAAATTAAACACTTGTCAAAACCATACACTAATTTAAAAAAACTACATTTTGTTACTATATGAAACACACGTTTTATATGACTTAATTCTGTTTGAACCAGTTACTCACACTGCTGTGCTTAACCTAAAACACATTTAGCTATTCTACTTCTCAGTGATTAGAGTACTGTAAGTGAAGTACGCAGAGAATGTGCAAATATACAATAAATTCACCAAACACTACACAAGACCAATGCTGTAGACTGATGAAAATATTATTTATTTATCTACATATACCCAAATCAATGATGCAGACTGCTGGAAAAAAAACATTTTCTCTCCATATACCCAAATCAATGATGCAGACTGATGAAAATATAAATGTTCTCTCCATATAACCAAATCAGTCAACATTTCAACATGGAGAATCACAACAAAACATGTCCCAGTTTTCATGCTACTATGTGCATAACACTGTAAGCTCAGCAAATATCAGACAAACATAAAATACTGTATCCAGTAGGCCTACAGGTTAAAATTACAGTAAAACAAAAACAATTTTGAAAAAATTTAAATAGAGTACAGAAAATACTAGACATTATCTCTTTGCCTAGCTGGATCTGGCAAGATACTTTTTTGCTCTGTGTATTGTTTTGCAAAAAGTGTGAGGCTGACATTGTGCTTATAGAGGTGCAAATCTGGGCCTATGTTTTGCTCCTTGAGTGTAATGTTTTGATAATTGTGTAATACTTTTGATTTGAGTGTTTATGCAATTGAAGAAAACTGTAAAGACTAGAGATTAACTGTTTATTTCTTTTGTACATAGGCTGTGCATATGTTTGTTTGTTTGTTTGTTTATTTGCTTATGTGTATGATTCTTAACTGTTTTTATTTTGTTATTGGTGTATATGTGTGTATGTATGTACAGTATATGTATATATATATATGTGTATATATGTATATTTGTACTCCTGTTGGGGCCTCTTGGACCAGATCAATGTTTTATCTGGCTAAATAAAGGTTAAATAAATAAATAAGAAACTGATGATTTGGTCCTGTTAACTTTGAATTTTCTATGGGGACTGCCCAGATCCCTCTCATGGACATGGACCTCACTTTGAGAACCTCTAATGATTCTAGTTCTTCAGTATTCATCTCTAATTACTCTAAAATTGCGTATTACTGTGTTTAAAAAAAAAAAAAAAAAAAAATGGGGGGGGGGGGGGGGGGGGGGGGGGGGGGAAACCCCCCTCCACCCCCCTGGGCTGAAGCCCCCAATGTTTTCTAACCCTAAAAACGCCCCTGTTGCAGTCGTGATCTAACGACCACCCCTAGGCATGGTTTATTGTTCACAAACCACTCCTGCGCGTGATGTAATGCTTAAATATACAATACTATGCAGTGTACTAATATACAATACTATATAGTGCAAGGCAGAAATGGGATGAGGTGCAATTTAGGTACAATTTACAGTAGGTGTACGAGTTGTAGTGCAAATCCTTTATCAATAAATATAAAGTGTGTTTGTGTGGTTTAAGTGAGTGTGTGCGTGTGGGTGTGTGTGCTGTGTGCATTTGATGGTTGTTGCATAGTGTTTATTGTTCGTTTAGCAGCCTGATGGCCTGGGGATAGAAGCTTCTTCTGAGTCTTTCTGTGCTCGCCTTAAGACTCCGGTATCGCTTGCCTGACCGCAGCAGTTCAAAGAGGCAGTTGTTCGGGTGGCTCGAGTCCTTAATAATTCTCTTAGCCTTCCCCCTGCACCGCTTGTTGTAAATGTTCTGGAGGGTGGGAAGCCCCCCTCCAATTGTGCGTTCGGCTGAACGTGTCACTCTTTGTAGTCTGCTACGGTCTTGTGCAGTGCTATTCCCAAACCAGGAGGTGATGTTGCCAGTCAGGATGCTCTCTATTGTACATGAGTAGAAGTTCCTAAGGATCTTCTGACTGACTTGGAACTTCCTTAGGCGCCTGAGGAAGTAGAGGCGTTGTCGTGCCTTCTTCACAACACTGTCAATGTGTGTGGTCCATGTCAAGTCCTCGGATGTGTGGGCTCCGAGGTACTTGAAACTGTTCACTCTCTCAACCGGTGCCCCGTCGATGCTGAGGGGGCTGTAGTCCTTGACCCCCGACCTCCTGAAGTCCACAATCATCTCTTTTGTTTTGCTGACGTTCAGGGAGAGGCAGTTCTCCTGACACCACTGTGACAGATTCTCTACCTCTTCCAGGTAAGCCCTCTCGTCGTTGGCAGAGATCAGCAAATTTGATGATTGTGTTGTTGTTCCGCTGTGCCACGCAGTCATGTGTGTACAGGGAGTAGAGGAGGGGGCTCAGAACACAGCCCTGGGGGGCCCCTATGTTGAGCGTGATGGATGAGGAGGTGCAGTTGCCTGCTCTTACCACCTGGGGTCTGCCCGTCAGGAAGTCCAGGACCCACTACCAAAATGAGAGTTTACCCAAATCAAAAACCCTGGGTAGACAAATCCGTCCGTGAAGCTCTGAGAGAGCGCACCAAAGCATACAACGACGGCCTAGTGGCAGGCAACATGAATGACCACAAGGTGGCGCGATACAACGTAAGGAGGACAGTGTCAGAGGCGAAACGGCGCTACAGGGATAAAATTGAACTCCAGTTTGAACAAGCTGACTCTAGAGCTATGTGGCAGGGGCTCAAAACGATGACAGACTACAAAGGCGCCTCCCTCAAACTGAACAGTGACATCTCCTTAGCAAATGACCTCAATACCTTCTATGCGAGGTTTGATGCTGGTAATAACAACACCAGCTCACAAGCCACGGCAATGGGGGGGGGGGGGGGGGGTCGGCTGCTGATGGAGGCGCAGTGTTCAGGGTAACAGAGCATGAGGTGAGGCGGACCTTTAAAAAAGTGAATATCAGGAAGGCAGCAGGTCCGGACGGCATCCCCGGCCGCGTCCTAAAAGTCTGTGCCGACCAACTGGCCCCAGTATTCACTGACATATTTAACCTGTCCTTAGAACAGGCTGTCATCCCCACCTGCCTGAAGAAGTCCACTATTATCCCTGTACCCAAAAAATCCAAGCCTGCTTGCCTCAACGACTACCGCCCTGTAGCTCTCACCTCCATAGCCATGAAGTGCTTTGAAAAGCTAGTAAAGGGCTACATCTGCTCCTCCCTCCCCATCAACATGGACCCCCTGCAATTTGCATACCGCCCCAACAGGTCCACGGAGGACGCCATAGCCCATGTGCTGCACACAGCAGCATCACACCTGGACAAGAGGCAGGGGAACTATGTGAGAATGCTATTCATCGACTACAGCTCGGCATTCAATACCATAGTCCCCTCCATACTCATAGCCAAGCTCAGGGACCTGGGCTTGAACTATGACCTCTGCCAGTGGGTCTTGGACTTCCTGACTGGCAGACCCCAGGTGGTGAGAGCAGGCAACTGCACCTCCTCATCCATCACCCTCAACATAGGGGCCCCCCAGGGCTGTGTTCTGAGTCCCCTCCTCTACTTCCTGTACACACACGACTGTGTGGCTCAGCGGAGTAGCAATACAATCATCAAATTTGCTGACGACACAGTGGTGGTGGGCCTGATCTCTGCCAACGACGAGAGGGCCTACCTGGAAGAGGTCAAGGTCCTGGCGGGATGGTGCCAGGAAAACAGCCTCTCCCTGAACGTCAGCAAAACAAAGGAGATGATTGTGGACTTCAGGAGGTCGGGGGTCAAGGACTACAGCCCCCTCAGCATCGATGGGGCACCGGTTGAGAGAGTCAACAGCTTTAAGTACCTCGGAGCCTACATATCCGAGGACTTGACATGGACCACACACATTGACAGTGTTGTGAAGAAGGCACGACAACGCCTCTACTTCCTCAGGCGCCTAAGGAAGTTCCAAGTCAGTCAGAAGATCCTTAAGAACTTCTACTCATGTACAATAGAGAGCATCTTGACCGGCAACATCACCTCCTGGTTTGGGAATAGCACTGCACAAGACCGAAGCAGACTACAAAGAGTGACACGTTCAGCCGAACGCACAATTGGAGGGGGGCTCCCCACCCTCCAGAACATTTACAACAAGCGTTGCAAGGGCAAGGCTAAGAGAATCATTAAAGACTCCAGTCACCCGAACAACTGCCTCTTTGAACTGCTGCGGTCAGGCAAGCGATACCAGAGTCTCAAGGCGAGCACAGAAAGACTCAGAAGAAGCTTCTATCCCCAGGCCATCAGGCTGCTAAACGAACAATGAATGAACACTACACAACAACAACCACCAAACGCACATAGCACACACATCCACACGCACACACTCACTTAAACAAACACACTGTAGCACCCACTCCACACACTTTATAGCACACACCCACTTTAAACAAACACACTGTAGCACCCACTCCCCACACTTTATATTTATTGATGAAGGATTGCACTACAACTCGTACACCTTACTGTAAATTGTACCTAAATTGTACCTCATCCCATTTCTGCTTTGCACTAGATAGTACTGTACATTAGTACACTGCATAGTATTGTATATTATATGGTAACTCAGAACATTGTACATATGTCTATACCGAACACTGTGACCTCTTTTTCTTCTTCTAAATTACACGTATACTATGTTTGATACTATCTTGTCTAGCACAGTCTCTGGAGCGTAACAGTAAGAAGCATTTTGTATGAAAGTATTCTGTACTTCTGTATGACAACTATTAAAGAAACTTGAAACTTGAACACTGGCAGAGGTCATAGTTCAAGCCCAGGTCCCTGAGCTTGGAGGGGACTATGGTATTGAATGCTGAGCTGTAGTCGATGACAGCATTCTCACATAGTTCCCCTGCCTCTTGTCCAGGTGTGATGCTGCTGTGTGCAGCACATGGGCTATGGCGTCCTCCGTGGACCTGTTGGGGCGATATGCAAATTGCAGGGGGTCCAGGTTGATGGGGAGGGAGGAACAGATGTAGCCCTTCACTAGCTTCTCAAAGCACTTCATGGCTATGGAGGTGAGGGCTACAGGGCGGTAGTTGTTGAGGCAAGCGGGCGTAGATTTTTTGGGTACAGGGATGATGGTGGACTTCTTCAGACAGGTGGGGATGACAGCCTGTTCCAAGGACAGGTTGAAGATGTCAGTGAATACCGGGGCCAGTTGGTCGGCACAGACTTTTAGGACGCGGCTGGGGATGCCGTCCGGTCCTGCTGCCTTCCTGATATTCACTTTTTTAAAGATCCGTCTCACCTCATGCTCTGTTACCCTGAACACTGAGTCTCCATCAGCAGACCCCCCCCCCCATTGCCGTGGTTTGTAGGCTGGTGTTGTTATTCACAGCCTCAAACCTCGCATAGAAGGAATTGAGATCATTTGCTAAGGAGATGTCACTGTTCAGTTTGAGGGAGGTGCCTTTGTAATCTGTCATTGTTCTGAGGCCCTGCCACATGCCTCTAGAGTCAGCCTGTTCAACTTTATCCCTGTAACGCCGTTTTGCATAGCTGAATACTGTATTTTAACATCGGTCATATGGTGGTACTTGGAGAGCCAGCTACGTTCTCAGGTGGTACTTGGTGTAAAAAGTTTGAGACCAGGGTGAGGCCAGGCTATGGAGGGCTTTGAATGTGAGGAGTAGTGTTTTGAAGTTAATGCATTCCTTGATCGGGAGCCAGTGGAGGGAGTGGAGGACAGGAGTGATGTGTTCGCGGGACCGGGTGTTAGTGAGGAGGCGGGCGGCTGAGTTTTGGACCATCTGCAGTTTATGGAGGGAGGGGGAGGTGATGCCAGTGAGGAGGGAGTTGCAGTAGTCCAGGAGGGAGGAGATGAAGGCGTGTATGAGGGATTCAGCAGCAGGGGGTAGAGGCAGTGATGGATTTTGGCAATGTTGCGGAGGTGAAAATATGAAGTTTTGACAATGGAGCGGACATGGGGGTCAAATGAGAGGGTGGGGTCGAGGATGACACCGAGGTTGCGGACTAGGGGGGAGGGGGCGATGGTGGAGTCATTGATGGTGAGTGTGATGGGTAATACAATAATTTATACTGTAGCATTACAAACCATTTGACAGCCAGGTCCTGCACCTCCGTTCTTGTCCTCTAAGAGCCATCGCAGCATGGCCAAGACCTTCCTCATCCAGCATACTGTCCTTCTGAAGCTCTGAAGTCATTAGTGGCCATGAACCTAGAGAGAGAGAGAGAGAATACGTTAGTAGATAGTCTAAGGCCAGTGATTCCAGGGATTAAAACAAAAAAAATTCTCATGACTGAACTTTTTTTCAGGCCAAGTCATATTCTTATTTTAACCTCCACTGATTTTTTCTTTTCTTTTAAATAGCGTTAGCGTTTTAAGGGAGCCTACCCACCCCCCCCCCCCTCCTAATGTACAGTCGCCTCCTCATCATATGTATATATTTACTGTTAGGATCTCTGGGTAACAGTACTGTATAGAAATACAAAACAATGAATTAAAAAATATATATAATTACAGAGGTGTTCCATAAACTCACAGGAATTGTGTAAAAGTGCCCAAATAGTGAAAGAAATAGTAAAATAGTTCCCCTTTAAACCAATACTAGCCAGTCTGATTCCGTGATTCGAGCTGACTAAAGCACTGCCCACACCTTAAAACGGGGCTTTGAGAAGGAATAATTAGTTTTGAGTCTACATACTGGCATCTAACGTGAATCACGTGACAACGGCTGAACCATAGGTGACGTTATCCCCTCGCGGGATTGATTGATTGATTGTTTGAACATTTTATTAACAGCAGGCACATTCAGACTAATCCTGTATTCTATTATCAAACATTTAGCACTTTATTAGCCACTTAGTTTTAGCAGGCGGGACATTTATTGAGGACCAACAGCACAGCACACCACTGTGACTGTGGATATTATCTATCTGTCCAGGAGGAGCAAGTTTATTGACCAGGTAAGATGCAGTTTCTACTGTAGCTTGCATGCTAAGCTAGAGCTACTGTAATGTAACGTTATGGCTAGCTTGGATGCTAACTGAGTGATTGATTGATTGATTGATTGATTGATTGAAAAGTTTATTAACAGATTGCAGAATGGGTACAGTACAGTACAGCTCAATACATACAATTGTTAAGGGGATGCAGACCAGAGAAAGACTTTCGTCTTGTTTACATCAGGGTCCCCCATTTTCAATTCATCATAACATATATGACATACATGACATACAGATAGACAGTACTGCTACATCTATACATTTACGACATATCAGATTTTGCAAATACAGTACTGTTTGTGATACAAAAGTGTCCAGAAAAAGAGTGTATATACATTTGACGTAGAAACTGTACATTGGAGGAGGTTGGGTGGGTGGGGTGGGGTTGGGTGGGGGCTGTACATTGGAGGTGGGGGGGGGGGGGGGGTAGGGGGGGAACACACATTGTACACTGTACATTGGAATACTGACAAAGCCATGACTGAGTTGTCCTTACAGTAGAGGAGTGAAGTGTCATGTTTATTAGTCACATCCATGTGAAGGAGGAGTGAAGTGTCATGTTGCATGATGCTAGTAGTACAGTAACTAGTATATTGGTGCGTCCTAGGGTTAAATGCTACAGTATGCTAACTATTTGGAAAAATAACTGTTCAAAACTGTTCTCTTGGCTTTGTTTTGTTCATAGTAGTAACGCTGCCGAGCCATACTGTACATGGTGACTGCTTTGTTTGACTGGCAATGGCCGCCGAGCCATACTGTACATGGTGACTGCTTGGTTTGACTGGCAATGGCCGCCGAGCCATACTGTACATGGTGACTGCTTGGCTTAAGTAAAAAAAAAATATATATATATATATAATATATATATATTTTTTTTTAATAACTTTTTTTTGGCATCCCCTATTATTTTACCCACGCGACGCCACTGATGTAGCAGTACTGTCTATCTGTATGTCGTGTATGTTATGATGAATTGAAAATGGGGGACCCTGATGTAAACAAGATTAAAGTATTTCTCTGGTCTGCATCCCCTTAACAATTGTGTGTATTGAGCTGTACTGCAGGGGAGGAAATTAGGCCACTTTACTCGCCAAATGCGAGTATTTTTTACGTTTGGCGAGTGATTCATGAAGACCACTCGCCAGTCTGGCGAGTTGACAGTGCCACGAGTAGAGCTGCCGCGATAACCGCATTACCGCGGTATCGCTGTTGCATCACGCTCACCGCAGAGTTAGGCTGAATACCGCGTCACCGCTGTTTTTTATCATAATAATAAAGTTGGCTTGCGGCTTGCGGCTCTGCAGATATACCCTACTCGGTTCCAAGCGACCCTATTGGTCCAGCCTGGCTCTGCAGATACCCCCTACTCGACGCCTCTGAACGAAAACAGAACGCCGCCATCTTTACTGCCTCGCTAAGGATGCATTTCATTCAGGATTTGTTTGCGACAGAACCAAGTGCAATAAACAAAAAAGAATGGATTCACTGTGTATTCTGCCTTATTTATTGATGAAACAAAACCGACATCAACCCAATTTACCACCGAGCGGAGAGTTTAGTGTCACAACAAGATCGCTGATGTGTTAAGTTTGTTGTTGTTATCCGATATACACGAGAGGTAACGTTAAACCCGGGTTTGCTTGGTAGAATACACAATGAGAGGTAACGTTAGCTTTGGCAGAATAGACGCAAAGAGAGTCTGGTTAATGTTGTTATTGATTGATTGATTGAAACTGTGTTAAACTCTGGCTTGCTGCAAGCCCTCGGACATCTATGCCCACGGAGCTTTCAGTGTACACAAGCGAGCGGCGGCGGCCCCGCCTGCATCCCCATTCCCCAAACGGAGTAGTACCTGGCTGCAGTGGAAAAGGAACGAAGTACCAGGTGCCTAAAGCGGGTCGAGTCGAGTAGGTAATATGCAGTGGAAAAGCGCCATTAGACTAGAGGCAGGCTATAAGAGTAGACTACTAAAAAAAAAAAAAATGCATTCAAACTTTTTTTTTTTTTTTGTGCGCACTGTGCGGTAATTACCGCGGCGGTAGGAAATATTGCGCAAATTCGTGCGGTAAGGAAAATATCAATACCGCGGCAGCTCTAGCCACGAGAGCACTGCACAAGACCCGCGGACATATATAATGTTTAATAAAAGTTCCCGCAGTACTGGCCAACCCGCGGACATATATAATGTTTAATAAAAGTTCCCGCAGTACTGGCCAACCCGCGGACATATATAATGTTTAATAAAAGTTCCCGCAGTACTGGCCAACCCGCGGACATATATAATGTTTAATAAAAGTTCCTGCAGTACTGGCCAACCCGCGGAAATATAGAATGTTGAATAAAAGTCCTGTGGTACTGGCCATCAGTCAAGGAAGCACTCGCAAACAGATAACGTTAAACACAGAAGATGGAAAACAGACAGACTGAGCAACGGGGAACTGCATCCAACCCTAGTACAACTCTCGAGTCCAAGGCAAGGACACATTTAAATTACAGAGGTGTATGTTAGTCTAGCACCGGACTACGACGTAAGGTTAGACATTTTATTTCATGCTCAAAAGCCCCTGGCTTGCACATCGCAGTCACGAAAGGGGCTAGCTCAACCAGTGCACAACAGCAGACCAACCCAACTGACGTTACCACAACACTTGACTTCACAGCACTGTCGTAAGGCCACCGTGCCATCTTAAAGGCACAGTGAACACTCGGATGCATACACAACATTGACGTGGCTTGACAACCGAGGTTCAAAGTTAACTTGATTGACTGATTGAAAACTTTATTAACAGATTGCAGAATGGGTACAATACAGTACGGCTCAATACACACAATTGTTAAGGGGATGCAGACCAGAGAAAGACTTTCGTCTTGTTTACATCAGGGTCCCCCATTTTCAATTCATCATAACATATGACATACACGACATACAGATAGACAGTACTGCTACATCTATACATTTCACATCTATCTATCTATACACTTCACAACATACTTCGGTTTTTTTCTTTCACTGCCAAACCCAGTCCAACCCAGCATCTTTCACTGCCCAGTTCAGCCCAACCCAGTCCAGAATAGATCCCTCTTTCATGTTAATATGTGTTATGCTAATATTGTGAAGAGTAGAGACTGTTATTAATGTTTTATGCTAATAAATATTTTAAAGAGTAGAGACACGGTGTGATTATTACTATGATTGAAAATCAATTTAGACGAAGACATACAAAGAAGTAATTATCACAATTAGCGATTTTTTTTGGCTGGTAAAAAATCAGTTTGTCTGGTAAAAAAAATCAGATACTCGCCAGTTGGCTGGTAAGCCAAAAAGTTAGTTTCCTCCCCTGCTGTACTGTATTGTACCCATTCTGCAATCTGTTAATAAAATGTTCAATCAATCAATCAATATTTAACAGATTGCAGAATGGGTACAATACAGTACGGCTCAATACACACAATTGTTAAGGGGATGCAGAGCAGAGAAAGACTTTCGTCTTGTTTACATCATTAGGGTCCCCCATTTTCAATTCATAGTGACATCATGACATTTATGGCATAGTAGGGACATACTACAGGTATATAGTAATGTTACATTTGTGACATATATGATATGTAAATATACAGTAATCAATGTTACCCATAGATCCTAACAGAGAATATATACATTATGATCACACACACAATAAAAAAATAATTATACATCACTTACGACCAATTGAAGTATACCGGTAGTTGTTATTGAGCAGTCTTCTGCTTTCATGTCATTGAGATCCAGCACTGTAACAGTATGAACAATGACAATGAAATTATATATTTTATAATTAAATTAAACCATGAAAGATCTGCGTGATATGCATTGGTTAGCTAACGTCAGTATTCTGCAGTCTAGGCCTGCTAGCAGTAGTGCTACTGTAGTTTACAGATCCCACCAGTTTCATAATATCGAGCAAATAACGTTACAGTAGACTAGTCACTGAAACACAGACTAAACAGCATTTATATCAGCAGCACGCATTACTTATAAATAATAAAATATATGTGTTGCACAATTACCTGAGATGAGAACAGTTGATGACGACGTGAAGCTCTGCCTGTAGCAGTGTATGTAGCCTAGTAATGTGAGCTTGCGCTACAGTTTATGTAGCCTAGAAGTAACGTGAGCTCGCGCTACACTCACTGAAACAGAGACTAAACAGCACTCATTTATATTAGCGGTATTACTTATAAATGATCAAATATATCTGTGTTGCATAAATGACAGTACCTGAGAGAGAAGCAACAGTTGGCGACTTCTTCTTCTTCTTCTTCTTTGTCTGATTTATTGGCAGTTGGCACCTACAGGGTGCATTACCGCCACTTCCTTTAGTTTGACACGATCGCAACTGCACAATACCGCCATCTTCTGGCCCCCTTCACCTCCCATACTGCCCCTCCTGCGTCCACCACCCTGAATTGCAGCTAACGCTGCTTCCCCCTGACTGAGTCCCCCTCCACGATACATGCTCCATCACCTCCCGTAGCCTGGCTCCGAACCACCCGCTCACTCACACCCCCCTGCTCTAACTCCACTAGATCAGCCACCCTCTTCAACTCCCTTATAACATCCCCCACTGTCAACCCCTCCATACCCAAGTGTCCCACTGCTGCTAAAACTATCAACCCAGTCCTCTCTGTCCTACTGCTAACCGTCGCTGTCGTATTCACTACCCCTGCCACAAAGGCCACTAAATCCAACTTCCCCCTCCACACCCTCCTCTCCTCCTCCTGTACCTCCTCTACTGTCAGCTGCCCTTTCCTAAAACCCTGTGCCCTCTCTTTCTGTCCCTGTCCTACCTTCCTAGCTGCCTCCGCATATGAAATTCTACCTTCCCTCCTCACCTGCTGGACCACTACCTCTCGCTTCATCGCCTCACAACCCCAATACCCTACACTATGCTTACCACCACAACTACAACACCTCGGCTCCACTCCCTGTTCACACTCCCCATACTTATGCTCCCCACTACATCTACCACACCTCTGTCCCTTCCTACACAACTTAGCTATATGTCCAAACTCAACAGTTGGCGACTCGTACGACGTAATCTCTATACCGCCCGCGTCAATTCAAAATTTGAAACCCCAATGCATTGTGGGGGGGATCCCCACAATGCAACGCAGCTGTTAATCAGTGTTGCCAGATTTGAGAGTGAGCCGCCATTTGGCATACCTTTGATAAGACTGGCCGGTTCGGATATTATTAATCCTATCTGGCAGTGGCAACCCTGCCCTTCCTTGCGTCTCCGCACAGACTGACCACGGTTTTGATTGATTGATTGAAAATTATTAACAGATTGCAGAATGGGTACAATACAGTATAGCTCAATACACACAATTGTTAAGGGGATGCAGACCAGAGAAAGACTTTCGTCTTGTTTACATCAGGGTCCCCCATTTTCAATTCATCATAACATGACATGTGACAATGACATACAGATAGACACACACTGCTACATGAAACTAGACAAACAATAGAGTAACAGTAATAATGAATGATAAATCACAGGACAATGACAGAAATAATAATAACAATAATGACAGTCCAGTAATTAAATCAAAATAAATGTAGATTAAAATACATAAAAATAATAAATACACACTGCTACATCTATACATTTATGACATACCAGATTAGCAAATACAGTACTGTTTGTGATACAAAAAGAGTCTAGAAAAGAGAGTACATTTGACGTAGAACCGTAGATTAGGGGGGGGGGGGGGGGGGGTTGGGTGGGTGGGGGGGGGACTGTACATTGGAGGTGGTTGGGTGGGTGGGGTGGGGGGGTTGGGTAGGAGGGGTGGGTGGGGGAATGTACAACTGTACAAGCACAACTACATTGGAATATTGACAAAACCATGTTTGGTAATTTACTGTACATTGGAGGGGGTTGGGTTAGGACATTTACAGGGGCCAGTTTCGAATTGCAGTCTCCCGTAGGTGTTCTTTGAGAGTGGTTTTGAAAGTGTGGCTTGGAGACTTGTGTGACTTGGAGACTCGTGTGACTTGGAGACTCGTGTGACTTGGAGACTTGTGTGACTTGTGTGACTTGGAGACTTGTGTGACTTGTGTGACTTGGAGACTTGTGTGACTGGGAGACTTGTGTGACTCGTGTGACTTGGAGACTTGTGTGACTTGGAGACTCGTGTGACTTGGAGACTCGCGTGACTTGGAGACTTGTGTGACTTGTGTGACTTGGAGACTTGTGTGACTTGGAGACTCGTGTGACTTGTGTGACTTGGAGACTTGTGTGACTTGGAGACTCGTGTGACTTGGAGACTCGTGTGACTTGGACACTTGTGTGACTTGGAGACTCGTGTGACTTGTGTGACTGGGAGACGTGGTAAATACACAGGTCACAACATGTTTACAGGAACGTTTGGGAGTTGTATTTTGATTGTATATTTCCTGACTGTAGGCTAGCTAAGCTGCATGTTAGCCTAGCACAATGAATGGAAGCGGACATGACTGGGTAGCCTTCGGGAGAGGTGTTAGTTGGACAATGCCTAGGCTAACCAGTCATGCCCGCTTCCATTCATTGTGCTAAGCTAGGCTATCATTGTGCTAAGACTGAGCGAATTTTCCACGGCCAGAGCCGGTTTATCTTTGGCGAGCCCGAGTCGGCTCTGGCACGGCAACCAGAGCCGGGCCAGAGCCGGTTTATCTTTGGCGAGCCGAGTCGGCTCTGGCACGGCAACCATTACCGGGCCAGAGGCCGGCTCATCGTTGGCATGCCGTGCCGGACATGTGCCGAGTGTGCCGACCGGTAGCCGGAATCGTGCCGAGTATGCTGGCCACCTGGGACAGCTCGTCACGCGATTGAGCAAACATGTCAGTGGCAAATCATAGAGCGTCAGTCAGTGCCAATCAGAGAGCGTCTGCCAGAAATGCGGCTAGGTTTAGAAATAACGCCCCCTAGTCACTAGGGGGAGCTCGATGATATCCGCTATCAGCACCGGCGGGTCTCTGCTGTCTGTCATGAATAATGATCCCAATCTGCCTTTTTTTTTTTTTTTTTTTTACTTTGGCCATTCCCCTGGCTCTTTTATACGTTTATCGCATTTATTCTGGTCAAGGATGACTGACAGAAACAGGCTGAAAGGGTTCAGATGGGGGGGAAGACACTCTGGGAAAGGCACGGCTGCAGTCCGGGATTCGAACTCGCTAAACCCCAGATCCGTGACGAGCACGGTTGTCCCCGGCGCCGAAATGGCACTCGCGGTACGTGGTGAGCTACTGGAACTCCCTATCCCAATCTGCCTTATTCGTGTCAGGCTGTGTCTATTCTTTTACCAACGGATTTCGAGTTCCGCGTTCGCGTTCTGCAATCTGATTGGCCACTGACGTTTCTTAGGCGACTCTTTCGAAGTTGGTTAAGGTTAGAGTATGGAATCAGGGCTGGTGTTCTATCGCCCTGCTCTAAGACAAACTCTAACCTTAACCAACTTCGAAAGAGTGCCTAAGCTTAACCGGTGAAAGAAAGAGGCGTCACACGATTGGCGCTACCAGAAACGTCAGTGGCCAATCAGAGCGCAGAACGCGAACGCGGAACTGGAAATCCGTTGGTAAAAGTATTCAGGCGTCGGGGCTGGGATGTGGAGATGCAAGTTTTGACTTTTTATTACTGTTTTTACCTCAAACGGAAAACCACAAACTCATGAAGAGGAGAAAAAATACTCAAGATTAGCCACTTGCAGACGGCAGGGTGTGACGTACTGTATATTTTAGTCGATGAAATATTTTAGTTGACTAAATATTTTAGTTGATGAAATATGTTTTCATTTCAGTGTCACAGTATGACATCGATCTCCAAAAAAAGAAAAAAAATCAAATAAAATGTGGGGCCTCTAGTGATGAGGGGCATCCAATTTTTTTTTAAATAAAAGTTAAAAAAAAATAAACAAATATTTGGGGCCTCTATTGACGAGGGGCCAAAAAAAAATAAAAAAAAGTAAAAAAAACCTATAATAATAATTTAGGGCCTCTAGTGACGAGGGGCCTCCAAAGGCCTCGAGTGACGAGGGGCCTCCAAAAAAAATAAAAATAAAAGTTAAAAAAATAATAATAATAATTTGGGGCCTCTTGTGACGAGGGGCCTCCAAAAGGCCTCTAGTGACGAGGGGTGTTGAATGTCGGATATTTCGTATTGGCTAGACATCATAACCTGGACTATACAGTATATAGAGAGAGGGAATAAAACGCTGAGAGACAGGATCCGTGTATCAAGGAAGCAACATTTTTATTTGTGAAGGTCGCTCTTATATACACACTGGTATTAATGAGTCCATCACTCAGCTGGCGTCAATCAGTCAATCATTCTGAATGGATGACGGGAGAGCACACTCATTATTGTCAACAAGGGGCCTCCAAAAAAATAAAAAAATAAAGTTAAAAAAAGATTAAACATTTTTTTGGGGCCTTTAGTGACGAGGGGCCTCCAAAAGAAATTAAAATAAGATTTTTTAAATTTTTTTATTATTTTTTATTTTTTTTTGGAAGCCCCTCGTCACTAGAGGCCCACGGGCCGGACGGCCCGGTCGTTAATCCGGCCCTGACCCTACCCCAAGTTTTGTACCTCTGCATTCTACCTCACTGTTACTCATTTTACTCTGTTGACTTGACCTACTTTTTACTTCTTAATTTATTTTACTTACTTTCTTTTTACTGTATGTAGCACACTCTCATGGGCTCATACAGAAACAAGCATTTCATTATAAAGTATTCTGTATTTTGTCCTGACAAATAATAAACAAACTTGAAACTTGGAGGGTGCAGCCGATGAATTTGTCCATGAGGGAAAGAAATGTAGAGGAGGTATGTTTTTAGTCAGGCATGAGTCAGGCCACCTAAATGGAGCTACTGATTGGGAGATGCAGGTAGATTTGCCCAGGTCTCATTCTCCAAGGACTTACGACAAAAAGGGCTTTCTCGTAGGGCCATTTGAGACCTTTTCGGGCCGATTTTGGGATTCACCAACCGTCCCATTAAAACATATATAATTCATATTATATTATAATATATTGTCTATATTCATGTCTTGCCCGAAAAGGTCTCAAAGAGCCCTAAGAGAAAGCCCTTTTTGTCATAAGTCCGTTGGAGAATAGCACTAACTTAACTGGGTTGTGGACTGTAACTAATTAATTAATTAACAACACGATTGGACTTGTTTCTTTTTCTTTTCTTCCATTCACCACTTTTAGCTCTATTTTAGCTTTTCTTTTTAGCCCTACTGTATGTATTTGTTCATCTTTGTTTTTAACACATACTAAATAAGTGTATGTTATGTATTAACTGTTTTTAAATTGCTGTTATGCTGTGATTGACATCTGAATCTCCCCTCGGGGATAAATAAAGGTTTTCAATTCAATTGAGGCCCGACCTAATATTAGTGTCCCATATGTTACTTTATGTTTATAGTGTCCTATATGTTACTTTATGTTTATATTAGATCTTATTTTATATACACCATGGGAAGGGGGAAACGCAATTTAATTTCTCTGTATGTCTTGCACATTATGAGAAGCGACAATAAAACTGACTTTGACTTTGACTTATGGTCTGGTAGTTAGCGGTTCGTTTATTTTATAGAATTGACTGTGCCTTGGGAGGTTTCAGTGGAGGAAGAAAAACGAAGTTATATGAATACTGGCTGAGCGTCTCGCTCTGCCAATGAGATATCCTCTTATCTCCACGCACATATTGTGCACATGAAACAAACAAATGCACCCACTTGCACGTGACCAAGCCATTCCCATGCGTCTCCCTATATGACGCCGGAAATGGTCACGCTCCACCTTCCTCAGAACGATTTCCATAAGCGGAAACCCATCCAAGGGACCTCAGGGCGCTAAGAGCGAGACGGTCAGCCAGTATTCATATAACTAGGTTATGAAATAACCTTTCGTTATATAGCATACTTGGCTATCGCGTCTCGCTCTGCCAATGAGATATGGGGCAGTGTAACGATTGGGGGTGATGATGAAGGTGAGAACACAGTTTGCAGACAAGGGAGAAGGAACGGAGGCAGAGACGAGGAGCGATGCTTGAAGAAGGGGTGTTTACTACTGATCCAATATACAATACAAATAAAAGACACTACTACTAACAAAACAACGAAGGAAAACAAGAAAACGACAGGAGTATACAGGCAAGGACTCACTAGACATCAACGGGGAAGGCAGGCACGACACGGGGACAACACGGGGTACTGGAGGAAATGACACCACAAGGAAATGAGGACAGACAGCCACCTAAATCCCACACTAATTAACAATGATCAACACCTGGCCAAAACACAGAATCACAAACACAACCTAGACACAAAAGCAATGACACCATAAACACAACTAGACACTAAGGCAATGACACAAAACAACTCAACAGGAGGGTGACATCAAACACAGACAGGGATGGCCCAGGATAACAGAATATTAGAAACCAAATCAATAATGTGCAACCAACATAAAATGGCAGACCGCACCATCGGGCTTAGGTCACCAGAGGGAGGTAGGGAGCCAATGTCAGGAGGAGAGCACTGTCCAATGTTATTCTCATGCCCGGTCCAGTCAGGACCGGGCCTTGGAACGTAACAGTACCTCCCCCTCAACAGGGGGCTTCCAGACCCCAGAGAACAACGTCCGTACCCAGGTGAGGGAGGAAGCCGGAACCCCGGAGGGGACCCAGGGAGAGGACCCGGAGACCAGGGGCCGTGAGGCTGAGCGAAAAACCCAGGAGGGGTGAAAACGGGGGTACAGGGCTGGAGAGGGGAGGCAGGAAGAGAAACAGGGAGCTGGAGAGGGAAGCCGGAGCTGGGAGCAGAGGCCCGACGAGGGGGGGTGGGGATGGGCGCCGAGACCCGGGGAGGGGGGCTGGACTTGGGAACAGAGACCCGACGAGGGGGGGTGGGGATGGGTACCAAGACCCGGGGAGGGGGGCTGGACCTGGGAACACTAGACCTGACGAGGGGGGGTGGGGATGGGTACCGAGACCCGGGGAGGGGAGCTGGACCTGGGAGCAGAGGCCCGACGAGGGGGGGTGGGGACAGGTGCAGGATCCCGGATGAGGAACCCTCCAGCCGCCGGACTAGGGACCGGTTCAGGAGAGCCGGAACCGAGGGGCGGCGGCGACGGCCCCCGGAGCAGGACCCAACACAGCCCACGACGAAGACCACGGCGAGGACCAGGGCGCCGATCAAGGCGTAGAGCTAGACCAGACGGGGAGCCAGGATCAGTCGAGGAGCCGGGAGCCGGCGTAGCAGCCGGAGCAGGTGTAGAGACCGGACCGGTCCGGACCCAGTGTAGAGGCCGCACCAGGCGTAGAGGCTGGGCAGGGCGTGGAAGCCGGAGGAGGAACGGTGACAGCCGGGACTACGGCGACCGGAATCAGGCTGGCAGCGACGACCAGATCAGCTGTGGAAGCCAAATCAAATAAAATTTATTTATAAGGCCCAACAACACACGTTAATGTCCCCATGGGCCGTACAGGTCTTCTTTAAACAAGTCAAGAAGAAAACATAACAATAAGTCAAGAACAGAACAAGGACACCATAAGGTCTAACACATTTTAAATAAATGCAAATAAATGAAAGAATGCAAGCACTCCCAGACATACCCCACGCGAAGGTAAGGAAAAACTCACTAAAACCTAACAATAGGTAAAAATGCTCCACAGGCAGTGTGGAGGAGAGAAACCTTAGAAGGGCCATTCAAGGGGGGATCTCCCTTCTTAGATGTCGGTGATAGTAGTGTTGCAGACGGACAGTTGGTAAGCATGCACTCAAGTGTGTAGTAAAACACAGATGAGTGCATGCAATAGCAACTGAACATTTTGAAAGATTAAAGATAGAGCTGATAGCGATAGCAACTGAACATTTTGAAAGATTGAAGATAGCGAATCTATTTGAGGCACAAGGGCGGCGCAGAGAGGGTCGCGTCCTCCCCGTCTTAATCACGGGACATTCAACACTCCGGTCATTGCTCAGGGACAGCCGGAGACAGGGAGATAGGGGGCGGCGCAGAGAGGGTCGCGAACTCCCCGACATCATTGCGGGACGTCCGGCACTCCGGTCACCACTACGAGACCTCCGGAGACAGGGGGGCACGCAGAGGGGGTCGCAACCTCCCGGCCTTCATCACGGGACGTCCGACACTCCGGTCAGCACTCCAGGACGGCAACTCACAGGGGGACAGGGAGACGGGACAGGCGTTAGACAGCTCATGTGATTGTAGTGGGCGGACATAGCAATAGATACAAGTGGTAAGCATATATGTGAATGGAGTAGATATATGAAGTAAGCATATTATGTGAATAGAAGTACTTAACCCAGCAATGAAACCGCGTTGACTGTTAATCTGTTAACAGTCTGTTAATACTGTTAATCAGTTGACAGGACCACGGACAGACGACGGTAGATAACTGATCCAAGGCCTCGATGGTGCATGTAGAGCAGTCACTGCAATCTTGGCCAAGACCCCGAGGCATCCATCACCTTAGTCAGCGCTAGGAGACGGGCACTCAGAGAGATGGGGGAGGGAAGGGTGGGGGGGAGAAGGGGGAGGAGTTAGATAGTTCCCATGTTTGTGGTGCTGCAAAAGAGCAGACATGTAGTACCCTGTAGTGCCATGTAGTACCCTGTAGTACCCTGTAGTGCCATGTAGTACCATGTAGTACCCTGTAGTGCCATGTAGTACCCTGTAGTGCTATGTAGTACCCTGTAGTACCCTGTAGTGCCCTGTAGTACCATGTAGTACCATGTAGTACCCTGTAGTGCCATGTAGTGCCATGTAGTACCCTGTAGTGCCATGTAGTACCATGTAGTACCCTGTAGTGCCATGTAGTACCATGTAGTACCCTGACTAAACTAGACAGATTAATCTAAAGGTCAGTCCCCGACCAGGTGAGATCAGGGTAGGTTGAAGGAGAGAGAGAAAAGATGAGTCTTAAGCAGGGATTTAAAAGCTTCGACAGAGCAGGCGCATAGGCGGAGTTTGAACTTGACGCCAGGGGGTGCGAGTCATTGGCGAACGATACCCGCGCGTTTTTACAATGCCCTAACCCCTAATTTTTTATTTTATTTAGGTAGTACAGCAGCACACACACACACTCACACACACAGCACTACGGGGGATCATTTTTAACTGACTTGAAAAATGGAGGCTCTAATTATTATTATTCATAGAGACTCTCGAGCAATAATAATTATTACAGCCTCCATTTTTCGTGGACGAAAAATATACCAGACTATAGATATCAATTTTCCCGAAATAACGCTACCTGCCTCGACAAAATCCGTGCATTGGTTATCCAGATACATTAATTATCATCTCAGAATAAGTGGCTTAAGTACAAGCGTTACAATCTATCTCGCGGGGCATTCTGCTGCTGCTGCTTGGTGCTTGGCCGCGCGTTAACCCTTTCACTGCCACACTACAGAAGGTTCGCCTTATAATGTGACATGATTACTACTATAAAATGAATGTATTGTAAAACAAAACATAATAGAATTCAGATTTGTTTCTCACAATTATTATAATTTTATTAAAATAAAAATAATATTGATTTTTTTATTTTTTTTTTAAAGGCAATTTCACCCCCGGCCACCAGGGGGTGCAATGCACCCCCTGCACCCCCATAAACTACGCCCATGAGCAGGCGCCCCTGATGACGGCAGGTAATTTGTTCCACAGGTAGGGAGCGCGGTAGACAAAGGCTCTGTGGCCGGCGGATTTCTTTTTAACCCTAGGGATCGATAGAAGCCCCGCATTTTGTGAGCGCAGAGCACGAGCGGGCGAGTATCGGGAGATGAGATCGGATAGATAGAGCGGTGCAAGCCCATTTAAAATGTTGTAGGTGAGGAGTAGCACTTTAAAGTCAGATCGGGCTTGGATAGGAAGCCAGTGTAGGGCGGACAAAACTGGTGTGATGTGATCAAATGTTCTAGTTCTAGTTAGTATCTGTGCAGCCGCATTTTGCACGAGTTGAATATTTTTGATGCTTGTCGGTGACACTAGCCCCGCCCGCCCTCAGAGTCTTGCCAGAACTCTGAGGCCTGCGAGCTGTGGGGGCTAGGCCAACAGTGGGCCCTGAGCTAGCTGTAGGGGCTGTGTCAGCTGGGAGGGCCTGGCTAGCTGCAGAGGCTAAGCTAACAGTAGGGGCTGGGTTAGCTGTAGATGCCTGGTTAGCTGCAGAGGCTAAGCTAGCTGTCGGGGAAAGACTAGTAGCTCCTGTCACGATAGCCTTCTTAGGCTTGCTAGCCTTCTGAGGCTTGCTAGCTGAGGAAACCTGACTAGCTGCAGGGACAATGCTAGCTAGGGACATCTGGTCCGTCTCACGTACTAGGCTAATCGTAAACCTGGAGATTAGGCTAGCAGTGGGGATTGAGCTAGCTGGGAACACCTGGTTAGCTACAGGGGAAATGCTAACGGGCGGAGCTGTGCTAGCTGGAGTCACCAAATCCTTTCACCTTAGCATCACACACATCAAGTCAAGTCAAGTGTTCCTTTAGTAAAATCCCCTTGGGGGAATTCTGGTGTCATAGCATGGGAGGGGGGAGGTAGAGGAAAAAATATAGTAATATATGAAAAATAATAATAATAATGGAGTAGAACATAATAATAATAATAATAATAATAGTGTGACCAGTTTGACCAGTTCAACTCCCACAATGGAGCTAGCCTTCCTCACCAGCGTGTTCATTCTAAATCTTTAATTTTAACTTATTTGTATTTATTTATTTTGTATTACCTTCTGTGATTCTTTATTCTCGTAACTCCACCTGCAATGACCCAGTTTCCCCTTGAAGATTTACAATTGTATCTTATCTTACATAAAAAAATACTAGAATTCTTTCTCAAGCAAGTTTCAACTTTATTCCATTAAACTGTGGCCACATTTATCCCATTAAACTGTAAACATTAAAACAGTGTTTATTCCATTAAACGCTATTTAATTAAACCGTGGTCACCCCCTGTTGACAGAGTCACCTGTGGAGCAACAATAAGTTGGCCATGACGACAAGGTTCCTCTCTTTAGCCTTTGGTGTGGTTTATTATTCACACATCATTATGCACATGAGACCTTCTCTCGTGAGAGGCGACGGAGGAAGAGATCGAGGGGGAGGTAACAACTCCTTTTATACCTCTTACCTGACGTCAGCATCAATAGCTACGTCCCCTTGCGCCTATAGCGCCCTCTTGTGGAAACAGTTAAGCAGTTGCATGCAATCGTATATAACACATAACCTCAACACTCCCACTTACGGCTGTCGTGTATACTGTACAACTTTTTCAAAAACATCTTTCAAAGAAAATAATACAGTTCAGAACATCAAAAAGAATATGGCAGTCAATATTACATAACAGGCTATATTTACACACCAAACATGACCTCTGCAAATCTTCTCAATTTCAGTTTGGAGACAGGCTTTGTCATAGCATCTGCTACCATGTCGTCTGTAGGACAATAAACAAGTGTCATCCTTTCTTCTCTGATGACAGATCTGATGAAGTGATATTTTATATCCACATGTTTACACCTCTGTCGGCACACAGGGTTTCTAGCAATTGCAATGGTCTTCATAAACAACAGTTTTCTTATATACATAGGTATCCATTCCTTCGAGCAGTTGTTCTAGATAAATACATTCCTGTATTGTCATAGCTAGAGCCATGTATTCGGCTTCACAAGTTGACAGTACCACTGTGGGCTGTTTCTTTGTTTTCCATGAAACCAGTGAGCTGTCTGTGTTCAAACTCACACAATACCCTGTGGTACTTCTTCTGTCTGTGGCGTCTGCCGCACAATCTGCATCACTGTAGGCTTTAAGCCCTAAGCCCTCGCTGCTCTTTCTGAAACAAAGCTGTTTATCTGCTGTACCTTTGAGATAAACGAAAAACATGTTTTGCTGTAATCCAGTGCTCCTCTGTGGGATCCAGGGCCCGTGAGCGGATCGGCGCGGGTGAGAAATCCGCTCTCATTGGTTGAAAATGGCCTTCATGTTTGTACATCGCCATCTGTTGCTTTGGCATTGTACTACATGTATATTACATCAGTGTTAAACCATTGTGAGCGACCCGGAGTGGATTGGAGCGGAGGAGAACTCTCGCTCTGGACGTCGCGCCGACCCATTTTAAAACCCACTCCGTCGCTCACGTCAAAACCGCCCGCTCCGCTCCCCGCGCCGCTCACGCGCCGCTCACATGGCCTGGTGGGATCAGCAAAATGCTGTGACAATTTACTCACTACAAAACATAGGTCAGGGCGAGTACATGTTGTCAAATAAATGAGGCTACCTACATCTTCTCTGTACATTTTTACATCTGTCAATTTCTGAGCATCCTCTTGGTAGTCTAGTTTTTGATCACATGGTGTTTCCCTTGTTCTACATTCTTGCATGTCAAAACGTTTCAGGATCTTTTCCACATATCTCTTCTGGGATATTTTTACACAACTGGCAGACTGTTCGAAGTCCATGCCTAGAAAATGCTTTAACCTGCCTATGTCTTTCATTTTGAATCTGGTGGAGAGCATACTTTTCACCTGCTCTAGGTTTCAAGTGTCTGCTGCGATGATTAAATCATCCACCCAAATCACAATTATCACTTTTCCTGACTCTTTTGACTCCCTTGAGTAAACACAGGGGTCTACTGGGTTCTGTAGGAAGTGATCTTGATCTATGAAGCATCTCGTTCCAATTTCGCCCAGACTGTTTCAGGCTGTAAATGGATTTTTTTAGCTTACACACTAGCTTCTCTCCTTTCTTCTCGTAACCTTCAGGTTGTTCCATATATATCTCCCTATCGATGGGTGCGTGCAGGTAGGCTGTCTTAACATCCATCTGGTGTAAAATCAAACTGTCCTCAGCTGCTTTCTGCATCACTACCCTTACACTGGTCAGATTGGCTGTGGGGGAGAATGTTTCACCGTAGTCTATCCCCTCCCTCTGACTGTAACCTTTAGCTACAAACCTGGATTTGATTTGATTTGTACTTGTCGTGGCCTTCAATACCCTCCTTGATTGAGTACACCCATTTTCCTCCCACTGTCTGTCTGCCCTCTGGTAACTTGGTTAGAGTAAAGGTGTGGTTGTCCTCTAGGGACCTCATCTCCTCATCCATTGCTCTCTCCCATTTTCTTGACTCCATGGGGACACCATGGCATCTTTAAAGGTCTGAGGTACTCCACTCACTACTCTGTAGCAGTAATCAATGCTGGTAAGTGTACTGTCATCCTTGTCACTTTCTCTCTGGGCATAGTCTTTCATATACTTTGGGGGTTTGTGTTCCCGTGAGGGATACCTCCCACTGCATGAGGCACGTGACGTCACCCTCGGGTGCTCCTCGTCATCATCCTCTGGGGGCTGTTGACTGTCTGTCTGTACGATTGTGCTCAGTACACTAGGCTGAGGTGTCTCTCTTTCTTCACACCTTACTCTGGAGTCCAGCTCTGGCTCCTCTGTCTGTGTCTCGTTCTCACATGTTGTTTTTGTGACAAATTTGACTAGCCTGTGTTTTTGCACTTTCCCTTTACCGGGATAATAGACTAGAAAAGCGGGGCTTCCTTTGTCGTGCCCTACAAAGAGTCCTTTTTCACATCTGGACTCGAGCTTTCCTCTGTCCTGCTGGTAAGCATAACACACTGACCCAAATGTTTGCATTCTGGCTAGATTACACTTCTTTCCTGTCAGTGCTGTTTACAGGGTGGTGCCCGTGTGCTTATTAAAACACCTGTTCCTGGTGTAAGCGGCTTCTTGTACCGCATAATGCCATAGACTCTTAGGTAAGTTACCATCTATCAGCTTACACCTAGCCATTTCGAAAAGAGTATGTCCTTCCCTCTCTGCTACCTCGTTCTGGTGCGGGGAGTAAGGACATGACGTCTTGTGTCTTATCTTGTTCCTTCTCAACAGTGATTGGAACTCTCTATTTGTGAACTCGGTTCCGTTGTCGGACCTCAAGCATCTTATGTTGCCATAAGGGGCTACATCTGCAAGGAATTTCTCCATGGCCTGGAATGTGTCACTCTTTGCTTTGAGAAAGTAAACAAACACTGCCCCTGTACACACATCTGTAAAAGACTGTACATATTTAAAGCCACCTATGGACTCGTTGCTTACTGGACCGGCTAGATCTGTGTTAACTATCTATTGAGCTATAGCTCAAGTGGTACCTTTACTTTTTCCGTGGGACGTCTGTTCCTCGATTGAGTGAACTTCCGCTTTATACACACTTCACATTCTTTGTTCGGTCTATGCTTTTCACCGTTAATCTGCATGCCTTCTGTCACTGCTTGCAGTTTCAGTAAATCCTCGTAATTACAATGACCCATGATCTCGTGCCATGTCTGGATATCATGACTGACAGTCACATTACACATATCATTATCATTACACTCTGTTTGTAGATAATACATTCTCTTGTACACCTCTATGTTATATCGCGTACCGTTAGGCTCTACAAGAACATCTTTACCTTTTGCTTAGAAAACGTAAATGTGGAATTCAATTATTTTGTATGTCTCCACGTGGTAAATACACAGGTCACAACATGTTTACAGGACGTTTTGGAGTTGTATTTGGAGTGTATTTCGTGACTGTAGGGGACTGTAGGGAACTTCAGGGTAAAAGTCTGACCCACTTCCAGTGATGAAGCTAAGCTATGCTAATGGTGCGGGCGTTCCCTAAGCCTACTGCATGCACAGAGACAAAAAAGGTATGTATCTTCTTGTCTAACTCCAGGGAAGATGTTAAATAAGCTAATTTCCCAAAATGTTGGAGTTTTACTTTAAGTAGGTGCAGCACACAGATGTCCATCAGCTGCTCCCAGAGCTTCCCCACACCTGACTCTGCGTCTGTAATTAGAGAGATAATAGAGAGAGAGTAGTCAGGCATAGGGTGTGACAAAATCAAGCAATGCATTTAGAATGTTTGGAATGTTTCTCACACCGTTTTATTTTAAATCAAACATTCCCTATTGATACTGGTGGTTATGGAGATTGATGATTTAGGAGTAATTTACCCAGGTAAAATGGCTGGATTTCTTTATCACACTCTAATATACAGCAATGTCTCCTCTATAGTTTCATCTCTAAGGGCCATATTCTCTCAGCCTTTTTCCGGCAGTGCTGTGAAGCAGCATCAATAGGGATAAAATAGGATAAGACTAATACCTGGCATTACTTTATTTTCATTGTGGATTGAGAATTGAATGCAAGCTTATTATTCCTTGAGATGAAAAGAGCCAATAACTCGACAACAACCATGCAGCAATAATTATGACAGAGTTAGGAAACCAACTTGGGCAGAGAAAACATTGCACTCCAAACAACCGTTTGTTGGCTCTGTGAAGTAGTCTATAAATGTAACCTGCATCATGCCCATCTGTCACCAAGGAGAGAGTCCAGTTCATCTAAAGGGAGCTTTCTCCGTGGCCGACCATTGTCTGCTTCGCCTGTCGTTCATTCCTTCAATCTTGATTTCAACTCGAAAATTCATTGAGGGCATTTCTAATGACGTTGAGCATACAAACGTAATAAGTCTTGGTTAAACTGACCGAGCACAAGAGCTAAAAGCAGACCTTCCACGTTCAGTACAAACTAGAGGTGCTTTAAGTATAATCATCATTGGAACGGGTACCATAGGGTCCAGACGTCCACTCCAACAGAGAAGTAAGATAAACTGGGCAATCTCCAATTATGGTCACACACTTTCACTTTCCACTCTGAAAAGATCAGATCCATGTACATGAATAGACTGCATTTATACAGTGCTGTTATCTAAAGCGCTTTTAGTATATTTTTGATTGGTTATTAACACTTTGAATGCCAGCCACGGCATAATTTGTTATTTCATGCCAACCGTTGAGTGCCAGGAACGAGATATGCCGTTTTTTAACCGTTATTTTTTTTATTAGCGATTTCCATTCATATTTCATCAATCTAGCCTCACGTTACCACTGGCACTCTCTTTGAGCTCGAATTGGGAAAATACCGCCCCGTATCGTCTCTCCGGATGGTACTGCACCCCATTGGATTAGACTGAATGAAATGCATGACAAAAAAAGTGTCCGGAATCCACATTTTACTTCTCAGGCATGTAACCCGAGCCGATCGGACTCATTGTGGACCATCAGAACAGCGTGGAATATGTTTCCAGTACCCAGCGTTGGATCAATAAACGCGATCGATATTTGGAATGGCGCTCAGGAATTGGAATTATCTTTTTGGAGAACATCTGATCTGAGGTAAGGAATCTATTTTACCAGTATTGGGATAATCAGAGCTGTTTTCACCTATATATCAACGTGTCCCATATGTGTGTGTGTGGCTGTGAGTGTGTGTAGCTGATCAGGAAATAAGAGAATCGATTTTTCAGCCCGCTTCTATAGCGTGCATAAGTACACATATACTATATACTTTTTCTGAAAGTTTAAAAAAACGAGAATAAAACGGAAATGAACCGATTAAAAAACAATCCGTTTAGACAATGTTGACTGCAAACAAGTCATTGATAAGCGACGGTCGTATTAGACACAGCCATAATTTAAGATATAGTTTATGCGTTCACAAATGCGAGTGCTCTGTCATTGAATAGAGCGGTGGCATTCAACGGGGTAAATAGGACACGGAGGCTGGCACTCAAAGTGTTAAGGGTTATTAGACATTATTATAGCATAATCAGAATGGCCAGTTGAAACCAGACAATAATGTGGATTTAGCCATCTGTCCCAACGGCTGGAACCAAAGCTTACTCATCATACAGAGCCCCCCCCATGAAACCTGTTGAGTAGGGTGTGACTGAATGACCCTTTGTTACTAGACTGAGGAACACACACACACACCCGCTGTCTCACATTGACCCCCCCCCCCCCCCCCCCCCAGGAACCACTGATTAAGTTGGCACACTCACACACACACAGTATTGCAGGTGACAGAGATTAGGGCTCACACACTGACCAAACCAGTTTACCTAGGTAGGAATGGCGAATCACATCACAGCATTTAGATTCAGTTTGAACACATATAAACCACTCATCTTGACATTAGAAGGGAGACACACACGTCAGAAGACCCAGCTGGATGTGTCATTGAGAGATTTTGATATCCTGTGAACATGGGCAGAGTTTATGGGGGTGCAGGGGGTGCATTGCACCCCCTGGTGGCCGGGGGTGAAATTGCAAAAAAAAAAAAAAAAATCAAGATTATTTTTATTTTAATAAAATTATAATAATTGTGAGAAACAAATCTGAATTCTATTATGTTTTGTTTTACAATACATTCATTTTATAGTAGTAATCATGTCACATTATAAGGCGAACCTTCTGTAGTGTGGCAGTGAAAGGGTTAACGCGCGGCCAAGCACCACCATTCGCAGCAGCAGCAGCAGAATGCCCCGCGCGATAGTACATTGTAACGCTTGTACAAAGCCACTTATTCTGAGATGATAATTAATGTATCTGGATAACCAATGCACGGATTTTGTCGAGGCAGGTAGCGTTATTTCGGGAAAATTGATATCTATAGTCTGGTATATTTTTCGTCCACGAAAAATGGAGGCTGTAATAATTATTATTGCTCGAGAGTCTCTATGAACAATAATAATTAGAGCCTCCATTTTTCATGGTCGAAAAATATACCAGACTATAGATATCAATTTCCCCGAAATAACGCTACCTGCCCCGACAGAATCCGTTCATTGGTTATCCAGATACAGATGAATTAGCATCTTAGAATAACAAATAACATGTAAAAGACAAACGCAACATCTTTTTCTTTTCTTTTCTCCAGCACATCTTTCGTTGGATTGGCATGTCTAATAATGCTGTTATTAGAAAATGTGAACTTTTGTTTGTACAGCCTTTGACAACCTACTGTATGCATACGTGTGCGCGGCTGTGAGCTTGGCAGAGTGTTGCACAGTATTTTGTTATTTTTGTACGTCATGTTTGGTACAGTAAAGTGGTCTAGTGGAGCAGCAATATACTTGTTGTGGTCTTTTTATTTGAGTATTTCCTTCTTTATCTTTGTCACTTTGTCAATGATTAAGAGTAAGTCAGTTAAAAATGATCCCCCGTAGTGCTGTGTGTGTGAGTGTGTGTGTGTGCTGCTGTACTACCTAAATAAAATAAAAAATTAGGGGTTAGGGCAGGGCTATTCAACTAAATTGTTCAGGGGGCCACATTGTCAGAAACCCAAGGGGCCAGGGGCCGGACTGCCACGGCGCCTCCCCGTGCTATGAATATATGTACACTTGACACAACACGCAACCACATTTTCACAACTTTTATTTAACTACATTGCAAAAGTAGTATACTTTTCAAAAAAAGTGCTTAATTCATGTGCAACAACTGCAACATCTCCTCTTCAACATTTCAATATAAAAATAAAATAAAAAACAAACAAGTGCATGATGTGCATCTGAACATTCTAACATCAACACTTGAACAAAAAAACACATTTATAGTGCAGCTGAGCTTATGAAAAAGTGCTTCATGTCTGTGCAACAACAGCAAATCACAGCATCTTATTAGCACTTATTGTCCACTCTTAACTCTCAAACATCAGGGGGGTGGGGGGCAGACAGGCCTAGCCTACATACACACATCTAATGAGAGCGATTGCACTTCTTTGACTGGGCAATGGCAGAGAAAGAGGGTTCATAGGAAGTGAGGGCTACCCGCAAACAGTGATGCAAATGCTAATTTGTCAAGGAGGCACGTTGCTTGTTTTAATGGCATTCATGTGAGAGAAACTGGATTCACAGGTGTATGTTGAGCCAAACATTGTTAGCACAGATATTGCCAGCGTTTTTATTTTGGGGAATGTCTTGACATGAATACACTTTATCCAAAATGTTGTGGTGGATTCATTCTCAAGTGCCTGCTTCAGAGCAGATGATGCTTGCATGTCAATTATTTCAAGTTGTATGAGACCTTCATCAATGTGAAGTGATGCAAGGAACTCTTGTCCTTTTGTGGAAATAGCAGCTACATTGGCAAATGGGTTGCTCACAAAATGCATCAATTCTCTGGATATGTCAAATTCATCAAATCGACTTGCAAAGTTTTCCCTCAATTTATCAATGAAATCTGTCATTAATTGAGTGACTTTTGGCTCAATTGTGCGTGTTAACGTTGACATGAAAAGAAAAAAGTAAAAAAAAAATATTAAAAAAAAATATATTTTTTTAATTAAAAAAAAATATTTATTATCATGTAATCTTTGGCGGGCCGGTCAGAATCATCCCGCGGGCCGCCAGTTGAATAGCCCTGGGTTAGGGCATTGTAAAAACGCTAAAATAATAAAATAAAGGTCAAAAAAATCTGTGGGTATCGTTCGCCAAGCAGTCGCACCCCCTGGCGTCAAGTTCAAACTCCGCCTATGCCTGTGAATGCTTTGGAAAACTACCTTGCTGCTGTTGGCCAATAAAACAAACTTTCACTCCCGGACCATTGCTCCACAAATCACTTGTTTCGAGCCTTTTTCTTCTCCTCCGAGCAGACACAGAATCAAGCGTGCCAAATTAAGTCACGTTACGCTTTACAATTTCTTTTTTTCAAAACTTTGTTTATTGAAGTTTTTTTGTTGCAATATGAGACGAGCACAAGGTCAAATTGTACACATATATGCCAGACGTATTGCACATATCTACATATAAGCAGTGTTGGGACTAACGCGTTACAAAGTAACGCGTTACAGAAACGAAGTTACTTTTTGCCGCAACTAGTACTCTAACGCATTACTTTTGAAATTCAGTAACGCTACTTACGTTACTGAATGGTTTGTTAGTTCGTTACTGCGTTCTTTTTATGTAGATTCATAGCGAGCGTCCTTATTTCGCCTGCGTTTGTTTTGTTTACTGTAGACTGAAAGGCGCTATATAAAACGAAGTATTATTATTATTATTATTATTGTTATTTCTTTCCATAGCCTCATTCTGGTTTTCGCACTTCTGATTGGCCACTGACGTTCTGAAAGAAATAGACGCTCTCTACAGTAAACAACAAGAGGACGCTCGCTATGAATCTACATAATAAGAACGCAGTAATAATAACGAACTAACAAACCATTTAGCAACTACTTGGAGAGATAATTAATATACAACATGGAAACGAGATAAAGAACATGTTTGAAGGGCTGCTGGAGTCAACTGGACTAACGTTACATCTCGACCACCGCAGACTGGTGACGGTGAGTGCAATGTGTTCACTGAAACTCAAGATCAACGGATTTTGACTGTACGAAATCTGCCAGGGAATCTCATAATACTAATCAAACAATATAAATATAGTCCTTTCATGCACAATTGATATCCTAACTATTCTAACGTTGCAATGCTTTGATTGATATCTTAAACAACGCTGCAAGATGGTTATGAATGAATTAATGAATGGATGAATGAATGAATGAATGAAAACTTTATTTAACAGATTGCAGAATGGGTACAATACAGTACGGCTCAATACATACAATTGTTAAGGGGATGCAGACCTGAGAAAGACGTTTGTCTTGTTTCCATCAGGGTCCCCCATTTTCAATTCATATAGACATTTATGACATACACAACATACATGACATTTATGGCATAGGGACATATAGGTATTTAGTACTGATACATTTGTGACATAAGCGGTATTCAAATATACAGTACTGTTACCCCTAGATCCTGACAGAGTATATACATATGATGGGGAGGGGACTGTACATTAGGAGGGGGTGGGTGGGTGGGAGAGAAATATACATACAGCGGAGAGGGAATATATAATGAAACGCTCTAGACCACATTGCTTAGCAGAGTTCGGTGATGTGAATGGAAACTGTCAAGTTGATCAACCGATTTTGAGTATATGGGGCATGGGACTTGAGCAATTTTTTTTTTTTTTTTTTTTTAAATAACTAAATAGTTACTTTTCACAGTAACTCATTACTTTTGGGTGTAAGTAACTAGTACAGTAACGAAGTTACTTTGAAATGAAGTAACTAGTAAAGTAACTGAGTTACTATTTTTCAGTAACTAGCACAACACTGCATATAAGTAGTCAAAATATAGGTCTGTTGAATGTAGACAATATACATATTGCACAAAGCTACATATAATTAGTCAAAATATAGGTCTGTTGGATAAACAATATACCTATTGCACAAAGCTATGTATAAATAGACAAAATATAGGTCTGTTGAATGTAAATAATATACATATTGCACAAAGCTACGTATAAGTAGTCAAAGTATAGGTCTGTTGAATATATAGACTAAAGCGAATACACCACAAAATAAATATAGATATTGTTTCGGACATACAGTCAATTAAACAGATATGTACACTCAGGACAAGGACTGTACAGCAGAAATAGAGGAATGGAACACATTTTTATTTTTTTTAAGTGAGAAGGTAGACATCAGGTTACATTTGCACATGTAGATAGGTCAATCGACTGGACAGTGCTAGGCTAGGAGTGAGCATTATTTATGGGGGGGTCGATTGAACCTTGTTCCCCAACATAAGTAAAGAAACGACCCCATGTTTTATAAAATCTAGCTGTAGAACCCCTTATGACACACCTTATTTTCTCCATCTTGAGGAAGTGCAAAATATCCCTGAGCCACATAGAGTGGGATGGAGGAGTGGGTGACTTCCAATGCAGTAAAATGAGACGTCTAGCCAGGAGAGTAACAAATGCCACCAGGTCAGCTTTATATCGTGGCAGAGACAGGGTAGTAGGGGAGATAGAGACACCAAAGCAAGCAGTTATGGCAGTCGGGCTGATTGGGATCTCAATACTATTTGAGATGGTTTCAAATATTTCAGACCAAAAGTTATGTAGGGAAGGGCAGGACCAAAACATGTGACTATGTGTAGCAGGGGCACGGTGGCATCTGTCACAGGTGGGATCAATGTTGCCATAGATCTTGGCTAGCCTGACTTTAGTAAAGTGTGAACGGTGAACAATTTTACATTGGATCAGTCCGTGCCTGGCACAAATTGAAGAGGAGTGGACCCGGTGTAGAATATCCTCCCACAGGTCTTCTGTGATGTCCTCATCCAGGTCCTCCTCCCATCTCCTCCTGATCTTTTCTAATGAGGTAGGACACAGTGAGGAAATCAAGCCATACAGGACAGATATAATACCCTTTGTGACCAGTGTAGGCTTTAGTAAAGTGTCAATATGAGTGGCTTCTGGGAGTTTGGGGAACTGTGGGTTGACATTACGTACAAAACTGCGGACTTGCAAGTATCTGAAGAAATGTGACCTGGAAAGAGAAAACTTGTCAGACAGTTGTTCAAATGATGCAAACATATTTTCTATATATAAATCACTGAACGTTTTAATACCAAGAGGGGACCAGGAGAGAAAAGCTCTATCCATCACAGAGGGGGGGGGGGGGGGGGGGGGGGAACAGGGTTATCTGTAATTGGAGCTAGTAAAGAAAAAGATTGTAAACCAAAATGTTGTCTGAACTGATTCCATATCCTGAGTGTTGATTTGACAATAATATTTTTAGAGTAGGGAGAGGTGGGAAAAAGTAGAGGTGCGTGAGCAAGAGCAGCCAGTGAGGCAGGACTGGAAGAAGAGGATTCCAAAAGCAACCATACAGGGGATGAAGGTGTGTCTTTAAACCTTGCCCAATGTTGTAATGCTCTAAAGTTGGCTGCCCAATAATAGAATTTAAAATTGAGCAGAGCCATCCCTCCCAGAGGTTTTGGTCTTAGTAGGAGGGCTTTACCGAGCCTAGGGACTCTCCCATTCCAGATGAACTGCGACACCAAACTGTCAATTTTCTGGAAAAATGCTTGTGTGAGAAAGATGGGTAAGCATTGAAAAAGGTATGAGAATTTTGGCAGGGAGTTCATTTTAACTGAGTTGACTCGTGCCGTTAAAGACAGGGGTAATAGCGACCATCGTTCAAAGTCTTTATGCAGTTTGCTTAACAAAGGGGAGAAGTTCAATTTAAATAAATCCTTAAATTTGTCTGTGAAACGAATGCCAAGATATGTGAAGCCATGTGTGGAAATTTTAAAGGGCAAAGTATGTAAGGGGTAATTTCGACCTTCAGCATTCAGAGGGAATAGCTCACTTTTATCTAAGTTTAGTTTATATCCTGATATTTCACCGAATGAACTGAAAAGGTCAAGGGCAGCTGGAATAGAGACAGAGAGATTCGATACATATAAAAGCAAGTCATCCGCGTAAAGTGAAGTCTTCTGTTCGATGCCAAACCTATGAATACCAGTTATGTTAGGATTTGATCTGAGAGCAATGGCCAATGGTTCTATTGCGATATTAAATAATAAGGGACTCAAATTGCAGCCTTGCCGAGTAGAGCGAAAGAGAGGGAAATATTCAGAATGTGTGTTGTTGGTTCTGACTGAGGCTATAGGGGAGGTATAAAGCAGTTTCACCCAGGTGATAAATGTTTTACCCAAGCCAAATCTCTCCATGGTGTAGAATAGATAGCTCCACTCCACCCGGTCAAAAGCCTTCTCTGCATCTAGTGAGATCACAGCTTCTGATATTGAGAAAGAAAAGGGATTATACATGACATTAAGAAGCCGTCTAGTGTTAAAAGAAGAGTACCGTTTTTTTATGAATCCAGTCTGATCTGGGGAAATAATAGAGGGTAGTACCGATTCTAAACGCATAGATAGTGGTTTGGAAAGAAGCTTTAAATCCACGGATAGCAAACTTATAGGACGGTAGCTCCCACATAGGAGAGGGTCTCTGTTCTTCTTCAAGATTAAGGAAATTGTGGCCTGAGTAATTGTATGGGGCAATTTAAAAGAGCAGAAGGATTCATTGTACATATCAATAAGAAGTGGCGCCAATTTGCCAAAAAACGTCCTATAGAATTCGATTGGGTAACCATTGGGGCCTGGGTATTTACCTGTCTGCATGTTGTGAGCAGCTTCTTCAATCTCCCCTATTGTGATAGGCTCCTCCAGTTTCACCGCTGAGTCAGAGTCAACTTTAGGAATATCAAGAGAGTCAAAAAAGTTGCTAAAGGCAGACGGGTCAGTGGGTTGTTCTGCAGCATAGAGAGATGAGTAGAAGTTTTTAAATTGTTCATTAATTTCTTTGGGATCTGTAGTTCTACCTGTTGGAGTTCGGATTTGTGGTATTTGATGCAAAGCTGATGCCTGTCTTAATTGATGAGCTAATAGTTTATTCGCCTTATCTCCGTGTTCATAGTAATTGTATCTGGATTTGAATATACATTTTTCGGTATGAGTGGTAGTCAGAGTATCGAATTCTGCTTGTAACAATAGGCGTTCCTTATATAAATCAGGTGATGGAGCGATAGAGTAAACGTTGTCAATCTGAGTGATCTGTTTGGTTAAATTATCTAATTTCTTCCTTCTGGCTCTAGTCTCATAAGTGCAGTAAGAAATTATTTCCCCCCTTAAGTATGCCTTCAGTGTCTCCCATAGTAAGGAAGCTGAGATCCCAGGCGTCTTATTGATATCCAAAAAAAAATCGATCTGCTTGGACATAAAAGTAACAAAATCTTTGTTCGATAACAAACTAGTATTCAGCTAGGGCTGGGCGATATGACGATATTATATAAATATCGGGTACAGTTCATTAACAATACACTTTTTAAACGTATCGTGGATATCGTGATGTTTTGCCCAAGAGGATTGTGTCGCGTCAATCTGGTCCACACGTTGAAGCGTTTGAACAGCGCCGCCCCACACACACACTACTGCATCAAAGTTACTACTTATGATAACAAAGGCATTCATTTTGTGGCATTAACGTTATATGTTCAATAACATCAGCGTATTTACATCCGAGGTCGACCTAGATATAGCAAGCATTAGTCGTTCATATCTCAGCCCGTGCTGACTCAGTTGTGCCCATTCTGCGGTCTGTTAATAAAGTTTTCAATCAGACAGATGTATGGAAAGGCTTTTATTATAACATCCGTTGCAGTAAAATCATTATGCCTCCAGTCGTTTAGTCATCCTGTGTAGCTAAAAGCTAAACGTTGGCCGCGGGGAGCTACTGCTACCATTGTTGTTGTCATTGAGCACTCCAATGGCGGAAGTAAAAAATTAATACGCGCTTGCCGATTGGTGCTAAGAACAGCAGGGCGGGTGCAAGCGGTGTGACGTAATTGGCAGACTCGACTGTCAATCAAAATGATTCTGTTTGCCGTCTGAATGAATGAAAACGTTATTAACAGATTGCAGCATGGGTACAGTACAGCTCAATACAACAACAGTGGACTGGAGGATGCAGACCAGAGAAAGACTTTCGTCTTGTTTACATCAGGGTCCCCCATTTTCAATTCATCATATTTCATATCTAAATCATATAATATCTCATTGCTAAATATATGCAATATATAATCTAATAATCCAATAATCTAAATCTAATATATAATATAAAAATGCTAAATGCATGGGTATTTTATTTTGTCTTGAATGTTAGCTTGCAAACTCAAATACTGTCTTGGTAAGCCTCATAATGAATTGTTTGGGGAAAAAAAGAAAAACATCGTGATGCGTATCGTGTATCGCCGAAAGGTCAGAAAATATCGTGATATCATATTTAGGCCATATCGCCCAGCCCTATATTCAGCCGCCAGGGTGGTCGGGTGTTATCACATCCCCTAATTTGCAGTTCCATTAGAACTGGAGAGTGGTCCGATATGACAATAGTATCATATGAGCAAGATAGTACTGATGAGATGAGCCAATTGTCGATCAAGAAATAATCAATACGAGTGAAGGTGTGATGAACATGAGAGAAGAATGAGTATGCTCTGCTAGATGGGTTGTGAAAACGCCAAGGATCTGAAAGTGAAAACTCTTCCATAAAAGATTGAATGGTTTTAGCAGAGCTTGAAAGTACTGCATTTCTGGTAGATGAGCGATCCAATGATGGATTAAGGCAACAATTGAAGTCCCCTCCTAATATTAGATAATGTGTGGAGAGGTCAGGTATCGAAGAAAACACAGATCTAAAAAATTTGCTATTATCCCAGTTAGGGCCGTAGATATTAAGCATAATCACTGGGGTGCCACAGAGCTTTCCAGTTACCAGCACAAATCTACCATTTGGGTCAGAGAGAACATCTGAGCAAATAAAATGTATTGATTTGTGAATTAAAATTGCCACACCTCTAGCTCTGCTCTGAAATGATGAGTGGTACACTTGTCTAACCCATCGTTTACGTAGTCTGGTATAATCAGATAGCTTGAAATGAGTTTCCTGAAGGAAAGCTATATGAACCCCCAAATTCTGAAGATGCCCCAGTACTTTACTACGTTTGATTTAAGCCCTTACAATTCCAACTAGTAAATTTGACCACTCCTCCAATCTGCTGTGAGGTTTTAGGTTGAGTCATAGACTGGTGTTGAGTGTACAATGAGTAACATCGAAAAGTATGTCCTAATAGTATTTTTTATGTGCAGTGGCCAAGTCATAGAAAAAACAACAACAGTATAAACATCGCACAAAAATAACTGTAAATGTAAACAAACCCTTCCCTCCCCCTCCCTCCCATGCTGATGCGTCTCCTCAAAGTGGACGCGCGCATAACCCACTATTACTACTGTTACGACCCTGGCTCATGGATACGCAACCTATGTGTAATCAACACCAAAACCCTGTGCTCTAACTCAAAAATGCTACTAAACCAAGGAACTACTAATATAACTATAAGCTAATGTACTGGTAACCCAACGGACAAGGACTGTAAGAACCTGACAGCTCTTTCACTAGGCACAGACAGTGCATGTGTGTTACTGGGTCTGCCTTTGAAGCTCCCCAGCAGGTAACCAATCAGCACTAATTGGCTAATTGGCAGCCCTCACCTGTATGCCCTGGTGACACAGGAGTGACTAGGCCTCTAGTACATAACACCTCCCCCACCAAACTGGTTGCCCAAGAGGCAACCACTACACAACAACCCATAAACAAAACAAAAACCAACTGTGACCCCTTAGTTGTCAGGGCCACTACCACAACAGCGATAACGGGTACCACAAACACCGGCACTATGATCGTGAGAGGGCGTCTGCTAGCACGTTGTCCCTCCCACGAATGTGGCGAATATCCAAGTTATACGCCTGGAGGAACAAACTCCATCGCATCAAACGATGGTTCGAATTCACCATGCTGCGAAGAAAAACCAAAGGGTTATGGTCTGTATACACAACAAGGGGCAAACTGGAGGATCCAACGTAAACATAAAAATGGTTCAAGGCAAGAACCGGGTCGGCCCCTGTCGAACACGACCACCGATACCGATCTGTCAAAATTATACTGCAAACCAAAATCAACCTGAGAACTGCGCTTAACAGAACAGACCACAGCACAACAAAACCATAAATCACTGATACCACCACCGCACCCCTATCCATCCCACCTGGCACTGGCAGTTCAGGATACTGCACACCGTGAACATCCAGAGTAGGCTGTACCGCCTCAGGTACAGCCCCAGTGTACCGGGAACCTGGCAGTACGACAGCCAGCATAACGTCTGGAACACCATCTAAAATGGCGTCACCCAAAATAACTTTGTCCTGATCAAAATCAAAATGGCTGCCACTCAACAGACCAGGTCGTGAAGGCGGCTCCTGCTCCACAGGACACAGGTAACTAGGTTGACCATCACACCTAGTGCATGGCAGAGTATCAGTGTGGACATGTGGATCAATGTCAGAATCATCAACTGACATACTGGGACCATCCCTGCCCACAAGTGAAACATTAGGGACAATAGAGCTATTGTGGGAAGGCTGGCAGCCTAAATCAAGCTTAGTAGCCCCTCCAACTAGAACGGTGTCACATGAAAAAACAGCACCTCTCATAGCATCCTTCCCACACTCCTCCTCCAATTCGTTCGTGGCCTCAGCCACCGTACAGGCTGGGAAGACCTTGAGACATTGCGCTGCCATATCATCTCCTGTCACATGCTTCTCCGGCACGCCTGTCAACTCTGGTTTCACCACCGGGCCTAACACAAAACCACAATCAAGAGAATAATTATGCAGAGGTACATCCACAGTGTGCTTTCCAAAATTCTCAACAGGTGCACCTTTTAATTCAACAAAGAATGTGTCACTAAGTGTAATGTCCCAAGTCGAAGTATCAACAACATCACTTTTGTCCTTTGACATTTCTCGTGCCACAGCACACACCGGAAACACTCCTGGATGTTTCTGTGCCAGCTCATTAGAGACCTCAGAAACCACAGGAATGGGAGTTACAACCGGAGTAGCCAACACTTTGTCACCAGCCAAATCATTCCCTAGAATGAAGGACACCCCCTTTATGGGAATGTGAGAACATACCCCCACAACAACATTGCCTGATACTAAGGGAGAATTGAGCGTGACCTCATGCAAAGGTGCATCCACAAATCCACCCCCAAAGCCCTGAACAACGACATCGGAATGCAAAGAAGAGTTTGATGAAAATGGCAAAACCCCCTCCAGAATGAGGGACTGAAAAGCACCGGTATCTCTCCAAATTGTTATAGCCTGTTTGGACTCTAGTGCATTAGTCAGGGAAACAAATCCATTCATCCTAAACCTTGAGGAACCCTCGAGCTCTTTGTCCACACGTTTGATACCTTCCCCATCCCCATCTAACGTTGGCATAGGCGTCCTGCATATGGTTTCTACCAGAGCCACGGTTCTGAAATTTCTCTGCTCAAGCACCGGGCATCCAGCAACGATATGACCAGGTTCCTTACAGTAAAAACAGATAATCCCTTCTGGGAATGCACCAGCAGAACCACCCCGCCTAGGAGGTGAAGTTAATTGACCAGCAGACACAGGTTTTGGGAAACGGCCCCCCTGAACAGGACGCCTATCCCCGGACTCAACACGGTAGTCCTCCAAAAACACGGACTTGTGTGTCAACACAAACTCATCGGCGAAGACAGCGGCATCGCCTATCTTCGATACCCCACGCTCATTTAGATGTGTGGAAACGGTATCAGGAACACATCTTTTAAATTCCTCCAGGAGAATCAACTGCCTAAGCTGCTCTCTTGACTCTGCCTTCTGAGAAGTGCACCACCTGTCAAACAGGTTCTCCTTCTCCCTTCCAAACTCAACATAAGACTGCCCCTCGGACCTACGATAACCTCTAAAACGCTGACGATAGGCCTCAGGGACCAACTCATAAGCCCTCAAAATGTAAGCTTTAACCAGCTCATAATCAGCGCTTTGTTCAAGGGACAGAGCAGTGTAGGCTTCTTGTGCCCTACCAACCAAAACACATTGCAGCAGCAGTGTCCAGGCGGTATCAGGCCACTTCAATGTGGTTGCCACCCGTTCGAAAAGGGGAAAATATCTTTCCACGTCTTTCTCAAAAAATGGTGGCACCATCCTGATATTCCTGCCTACATCAAACCCGGAACGTGACTCTGGATGCAGAGCACCCGCCTGTAAGGCAGCATGCTTATACTCAAGCTCCTTCTGCGCACGCTCGTGCTCCAGCAACATTTGTCTCTCCTTAAACTCACGCTCCTCTTTCCTCTCTCTCTCCTTAAGCTCACGCTCCTCTTTCCTCTCCTCACGCTCTCGCTCTAGCTGCCTTTCTCTAAACTCCAACTCCCTAATCCTCCACTCACCCTCTACACCAGGTAATAGCGGAGACACGTCAGACAAAGGAGGCTCCTCCACCCTCTCCTCAAGCACCTGTTCCCTAATGAGCAAAACCCTCAAAGCACCCAAGGCAGATGGTTTCAAACGTTTCTCACTGGGAGTAAGCTCGACCTTGTAGTGCACAGCAAGCTCGAGCAGTTGTTCTTTGGAAAATGTGTCTAATAAGTCATGAGACGGGCGATCAACAAAGTCCCTGATGGAAGCCATTGTCACTGAACTAGACACCCCAAGCTACACACCCAACCTCACAGACACGAAGAACCACTAACGAACCACGAAGACCCCCCCAACGAACCACTGAAGAACAACGAAGAACCACCGAAGAACCATGAATAATGCTAATTGCCAACAATAACAACCAGGTTGCACAAACAAAACAAAAAAAAACAAAAAAAACACCCACCCTAAATAGATGTGTCATACATGCAGGGTGTTAGGTGCTACCAGGTATGCTCACCAAACACTTAAACAAACAAAATAAATCCAACAAAATATTCCAAACAGGTGCGCCTTCTAACCTGATGTGACCACATATGCTTCTATGTCTAAACTGCAGAAAACCCCGGCCTACCACATGTCTACCCTAAGAAACACTAAATCAAGCCCTACCACACTACCTGTGTTTCCTGGCCGCCCTAACCTACCTACCCTTAAACTAATGCCCTGTAGACCTAACTTTCTTCAACCACACCTGCTACCAGTCAAAGATCATATACAATCATTTCATTGACCGCCCCAGGAGTACGCGGTGCACCGGACGCTAACCAACAACCAGAAAATAATATCCCTATCTACATGTGGTGCCTACTAAACTATATATTTTAACAGCATAAGTAGTCACATCAAATTACAAACAAATACGGCATACTCACCTGTTTGATGAAAATGGCTCAGCCCCCACGTTACACCATGTGTAACGAACACCACCCAAACCATAATATGATGACACCCCGTGCAACACAAAAAAAAATCACCAAACAAAGTTCTAGGGGTAAAAGATCCCGGACGAGCGCCCAACTGTTACGACCCTGGCTCATGGATACGCAACCTATGTGTAATCAACACCAAAACCCTGTGCTCTAACTCAAAAATGCTACTAAACCAAGGAACTACTAATATAACTATAAGCTAATGTACTGGTAACCCAACGGACAAGGACTGTAAGAACCTGACAGCTCTTTCACTAGGCACAGACAGTGCATGTGTGTTACTGGGTCTGCCTTTGAAGCTTCCCAGCAGGTAACCAATCAGCACTAATTGGCTAATTGGCAGCCCTCACCTGTATGCCCTGGTGACACAGGAGTGACTAGGCCTCTAGTACATAACAACTACTCTTAACACCCCCTAAGAGAAACGAGAAAGGGAGATAAACACCACCCCTTCCGTGGTTAAGTGACAAATGTTAATATTGTGAGATATCGTAGTCCCAAAATGAAATAGTCTGTATATGCTCATATGGACATGAATTATGAACTTGCCATTCAGCTGATGGTTATACAGTCTGGGGAACCGCTTTTCTGAGTTTAGTGTTTATGAAAGTCGCGGCGGCGGCCGGTTCTTCAAACGTGTGCTTTGAACTACTCGGCAGTGATTTTCAGAACCGCAGGAAACATCAGCCCAAACTTGATACCAGGACAGGCATGGAGTTCACGTTTCACTCCTCCAAACGCAGCCCTCTTCTTGGAAACAGCGACGGTATAATCAGGGAAAATAGAGAGCCTTTTGCCTTGGAAGAGTAGAGGGGTGTCACGGGAGGTCGACGTACGATTTCGTTTCGGAGATGAAAGAAGTGGACCCTGATGATGAGCGGACTGGGCGTCTCTCCCTCTTTGGGTTTAGCCCGCAGAGTGCGATGGGCTCTGTCGAGTAGGGGCTCATCATCAAGGCCCAGTAGGTTCTTGAGTAAGTGGCAGATGAATTCCGTTGGGCGCGGACCCTCCGAGCCCTCAAGTATCCCCACGAGTCGAAGGTTGTTCCTCCTCGATCTCCCCTCTAGGTCCTCACATTTGTCTGTTAATAATTTCACCTGTGACGTGAGCTCCTTAACAGTGGAGTCAAGCGAGGAGAGCTGGTCACGCAGATGGTTTGACCGTGTTCATTTATTTTCAGCAGCAATGGTTCAGTAATATTCACCAGCTCCGTGCGCACTGCATGGATTTCAGCTCTCAAGTTAGTTGCCGATGAGTCAATTCTGCCACAAATATCTGTGTCCCGACTCGGTGTCCTTCACTCAGACATTCACACACGATGGTGGAGGTAACCATGCAAGGTGCCAACCTGCTCATCGGGAGCAGTTAGGGGGTTCTGTGTCTTGTTTAAGGACACTTTGAGAAACTTCCGGGAGGAGCCGGAATCTAACCGGGAACCTTCCGACTACCAGACGACCACTCTACCAACTGAGCCACTGTCGCCCCCATGTACAGTATCTGTGACAATGGAGCAAATCCATCTCTTGGCACATTGTCCAATTCCTCCAAAACTGTCATATTTCTTTACGGCAAAACCCTTAACTGGCCAAAGTCTATCTTAAAACGCCATAAAACTATTTGCAAACTGGCCAAAGTTTTCCGTACGCCACTGGCCGCTGCAAGCCTTAAATCACCTTACTGGCCGCTGCAAGCCTTAAATCACCTTACTGGCCGCTGCAAGCCTTAAATCACCTTATCAACTGACGCCAACAAGACTCCCCCGAGTGGTGGTGCCTCATGGCCACGCCCCTAAAAAAGACACAGTTCTTCAGTGAAGTGCTCATGGTTCATTAGACTTTCTGTTCATCTAATTTTCCTTGCAGTCTTCACAGTGCCAGCTGGACTGTGGCAATTTACACCTCACCTAATCACCCCTACCCTCCGCCCTCCCCGCCCCCTAACCCCTCCTCTCTGTCTTTGCTTCTTTCTCTTCCTCTCTCAGTGTCAGTGACAGGGCCTGTTACTGCCAGTAGTGCTCGGTGCCAACTTCTCCTACTGTAGCTCTGGGGATGTGGTGGGTAAGCTCGACCTTGTAGTGCACAGCAAGCTCGAGCAGTTGTTCTTTGGAAAATTTGTCTAATAAGTCATGAGACGGGCGATCAACAAAGTCCCTGATGGAAGCCATTGTCACTGAACTAGACACCCCAAGCTACACACCCAACCTCACAGACACGAAGAACCACTAACGAACCACGAAGACCCCCCCAACGAACCACTGAAGAACAACGAAGAACCACCGAAGAACCATGAATAATGCTAATTGCCAACAATAACAACCAGGTTGCACAAACAAAACAAAAAAAAACAAAAAAACACCCACCCTAAATAGATGTGTCATACACGCAGGGTGTTAGGTGCTACCAGGTATGCTCACCAAACACTTAAACAAACAAAATAAATCCAACAAAATATTCCAAACAGGTGCGCCTTCTAACCTGATGTGACCACATATGCTTCTACGTCTAAACTGCAGAAAACCCCGGCCTACCACATGTCTACCCTAAGAAACACTAAATCAAGCCCTACCACACTACCTGTGTTTCCTGGCCGCCCTAACCTACCTACCCTTAAACTAATGCCCTGTAGACCTAACTTTCTTCAACCACACCTGCTACCAGTCAAAGATCATATACAATCATTTCATTGACCGCCCCAGGAGTACGCGGTGCACCGGACGCTAACCAACAACCAGAAAATAATATCCCTATCTACATGTGGTGCCTACTAAACTATATATTTTAACAGCATAAGTAGTCACATCAAATTACAAACAAATACGGCATACTCACCTGTTTGATGAAAATGGCTCAGCCCCCACGTTACACCATGTGTAACGAACACCACCCAAACCATAATATGATGACACCCCGTGCAACACAAAAAAAAATCACCAAACAAAGTTCTAGGGGTAAAAGATCCCGGACGAGCGCCCAACTGTTACGACCCTGGCTCATGGATACGCAACCTATGTGTAATCAACACCAAAACCCTGTGCTCTAACTCAAAAATGCTACTAAACCAAGGAACTACTAATATAACTATAAGCTAATGTACTGGTAACCCAACGGACAAGGACTGTAAGAACCTGACAGCTCTTTCACTAGGCACAGACAGTGCATGTGTGTTACTGGGTCTGCCTTTGAAGCTTCCCAGCAGGTAACCAATCAGCACTAATTGGCTAATTGGCAGCCCTCACCTGTATGCCCTGGTGACACAGGAGTGACTAGGCCTCTAGTACATAACAACTACTCTTAACACCCCCTAAGAGAAACGAGAAAGGGAGATAAACACCACCCCTTCCGTGGTTAAGTGACAAATGTTAATATTGTGAGATATCGTAGTCCCAAAATGAAATAGTCTGTATATGCTCATATGGACATGAATTATGAACTTGCCATTCAGCTGATGGTTATACAGTCTGGGGAACCGCTTTTCTGAGTTTAGTGTTTATGAAAGTCGCGGCGGCGGCCGGTTCTTCAAACGTGTGCTTTGAACCACTCGGCAGTGATTTTCAGAACCGCAGGAAACATCAGCCCAAACTTGATACCAGGACAGGCATGGAGTTCACGTTTCACTCCTCCAAACGCAGCCCTCTTCTTGGAAACAGCGACGGTATAATCAGGGAAAATAGAGAGCCTTTTGCCTTGGAAGAGTAGAGGGGTGTCACGGGAGGTCGACGTACGATTTCGTTTCGGAGATGAAAGAAGTGGACCCTGATGATGAGCGGACGGGGCGTCTCTCCCTCTTTGGGTTTAGCCCGCAGAGTGCGATGGGCTCTGTCGAGTAGGGGCTCATCATCAAGGCCCAGTAGGTTCTTGAGTAAGTGGCAGATGAATTCCGTTGGGCGCGGACCCTCCGAGCCCTCAAGTATCCCCACGAGTCGAAGGTTGTTCCTCCTCGATCTCCCCTCTAGGTCCTCACATTTGTCTGTTAATAATTTCACCTGTGACGTGAGCTCCTTAACAGTGGAGTCAAGCGAGGAGAGCTGGTCACGCAGATGGTTTGACCGTGTTCATTTATTTTCAGCAGCAATGGTTCAGTAATATTCACCAGCTCCGTGCGCACTGCATGGATTTCAGCTCTCAAGTTAGTTGCCGATGAGTCAATTCTGCCACAAATATCTGTGTCCCGACTCGGTGTCCTTCACTCAGACATTCACACACGATGGTGGAGGTAACCATGCAAGGTGCCAACCTGCTCATCGGGAGCAGTTAGGGGGTTCTGTGTCTTGTTTAAGGACACTTTGAGAAACTTCCGGGAGGAGCCGGAATCTAACCGGGAACCTTCCGACTACCAGACGACCACTCTACCAACTGAGCCACTGTCGCCCCCATGTACAGTATCTGTGACAATGGAGCAAATCCATCTCTTGGCACATTGTCCAATTCCTCCAAAACTGTCATATTTCTTTACGGCAAAACCCTTAACTGGCCAAAGTCTATCTTAAAACGCCATAAAACTATTTGCAAACTGGCCAAAGTTTTCCGTACGCCACTGGCCGCTGCAAGCCTTAAATCACCTTACTGGCCGCTGCAAGCCTTAAATCACCTTACTGGCCGCTGCAAGCCTTAAATCACCTTATCAACTGACGCCAACAAGACTCCCCCGAGTGGTGGTGCCTCATGGCCACGCCCCTAAAAAAGACACAGTTCTTCAGTGAAGTGCTCATGGTTCATTAGACTTTCTGTTCATCTAATTTTCCTTGCAGTCTTCACAGTGCCAGCTGGACTGTGGCAATTTACACCTCACCTAATCACCCCTACCCTCCGCCCTCCCCGCCCCCTAACCCCTCCTCTCTGTCTTTGCTTCTTTCTCTTCCTCTCTCAGTGTCAGTGACAGGGCCTGTTACTGCCAGTAGTGCTCGGTGCCAACTTCTCCTACTGTAGCTCTGGAGATGTGGTGGGCACCCCCCCTTTATCTCCTAGAAACAGACACATCCAATGGCCTCCTCGGGGGGGGGGGGGGTATGGGCAGAGAGTGGTGTGGGCAGGGATGATGCTTGTGGGCTGGGTTGGTGGGAGACAGACCAGCAGGTTTCTCCACTCTAGTCCAGCCTCAACCTCATCCATATACAGACACAAGGGGGGGGGGGGGGGGGGTCACTCACATACCGCACGTACAGTAACACACAGTTGAATACGAGCTCTCTTGCACGCGCAGGTGCACACACACAGTCCCTGTGTCAGTGGCGCTCCAGGTTCCCTGTTCTGGGGTACGCTGGTGATTTATGATTTATGTTTTAATTAACATACATTTCTGGTTCCCTCAGGGCAGCCCTCCCCCGACCCTCCCTCTTAATGTTAAATTACCTCTCTCCCTCTGATTGCTTTCTCCCTCCTCTCTCTGACAATTGGAACAGAGCCGGACCTGCATAATATCCTTTCAAAGGGAAACACTCTTCTCTGTCTTTGTTTCCTAATCTGTCTCCTCTCGCTGTTGCTGGGTCATTCATCTGCCAGGAATAGGCACGTAACTTTCCAGAGGATGATAGAAACCTATCTGCCAGGTGGATGACTTCTACTTCACTTGCTCCGCCCGCCTGGGGTCTTCTCATAGTGTTCCAGTAAGTGGGAGAGAACTTCCACTGCCAGCTATCAGTGTGCTGGTTAAAGTGTGGGGGTGGAATTACTGACATGTTTTAATTACAGTCGACAGTCTGTGAGTGTTGCAGGTGTAATGTTTCATACCCGTCTGATTCAGAAGGTCAGGGAGGTCGCTTTCCTAACATTACCATAGCAGGCGACAGTGGTTCAGGAGGTAGAGCGGTTGTCTGGTAATCGGAAGGTTCCCGGTTTGATTCCCACTCCTCCCAGGCAGCGTGTCGAAGTGTCGTTGAGCAAGACACTAACCCCCATGAGCAGGTTGGTACCATGCATGGTTGCCTCCGCCGTCGGTGTGTGAATGTGTGAACGTGAGGAACAAAGAAATTGTAAAGCGCTTTGGATTGAATGCACCATTCAACATTCACCATAGGAAGTCTAGATCTGTCCATAAGCTGCCAGATACAAGCTAGGCTAAAACTAACCAAAGGGCAAAAGCCACAATGTGAAAAGCCACAATTTTCTCCTATATTTTATACATCTGTGAATTAAAGTCAATCTGAACACTCCTGCTGTGAGCCGGATTACTCTTTTCCCCCTGAACGCTGTATTGTTTCCACTCTGGTCGGCACCTGTGACAGGGCACTCGCCAACTCTTAAAAGTTAAAACCCATTCGGAAGGCATGGCCGCTAACTGCTGCTACCTAGCAATTCTTTGATCTCTTATGCAACATGCGCGTGCAGCAGGGTACCTTTCCCACCGCCTGATCACAACCTGAGGTTTTACTGGTCTTTCCCCCTATGGCCATCCGCTTGCAGCATCACTTTCTCCGCTGAAAGAGGTTCTTGACGGGATCCTGAGGGGGCCGCGTGACTCCTTGGTCGTCAACGTAAAATAAAACGCTGCACGATCTCACTGCGCGCGGGGGGGGGGGGGGGGGAGCATTTTCAACGTTCTAATGATGATGTCACAGTGGCTTCTGGTCCATCAAAAGTGATGGGAGTGGTACAATTCGAAAGATAGAATTCTGAAAAAATTAATTATAATAAATAAAAAATATCTAAGGTTTAACACATCTGGCGCCAATAATGTTGTACAACGTGTTTCAAGGTCATGCTAATTCTGCCATTCCACGGCGTACAACGTTATTGAGATCATATTTCATTTTTTCGCCATGGTATTCATAATGCCCTCACCCAGCCTCGGCTGATACAGTGGGAGCCTGCACAACTCTGCAACGCTTCAATACTGCTGCCTGGTGGTGATCGGGCGAGTTACAACCGGAAATGGATCTCTGGTGATCTCCGTGCACCGGGGAAATGCGTCCGGCACTCACATATTGTTGCGGGACTCTAGACACACATCCGTACATATGGATCGCTGCCATAACTCAATAATCGATATGATTTGGGCGTTTATTATTATTATACAAACCGGAAATGGATCTAGTCGATCCACGTCAAATAAGTGGGATATTTTTCCTCCAGTCTCATCGGCGAACGGTAAGAGGACGCTGATGTTATTTTCAGCGTGATTGTTTATTATTATTAATGCAAACTGCTCTGATCAATATATCACCCATACTACATGAAGCATTTACTGACGATCACGGAATTATAAACGACCCCCCCCCCCCCCCGTTCATCCGCGCATGATCAGTCATAACGTTTAGGATCATGTACAGTTGACATTTTTAATATAGCGTGTATCGGCAACAAACGGCAGTTGATAATCTATATATGCGTGTATGCCTATAACTCACATTCTAGGAATTACTGCAGAAAACGATAAAAACATATTTATATTCTAGACGGTATTTTCGTATGAATCTATGAATGAAAAAGTATAACGTTCCTACATCCTGAACAATAGATAATCGATGTTGAATGGGCCATAGTAATGTCAATTTAGTAATACAATTTAAAAAGTTATAGCTCTGCAAAGAAGGTAAACATCTCCATAGGCTTAGAGTGGTGGCAGAGAGTGGTATGAGACGGGCAAACTCCGTGGCAGTTAATGTGTTAAACGGCAACATCATGAACATTATCAAACATTTCCAGCGAGCTTAGAAAGGGAGTGACCGCACACAGGGGAAACTTTGATTAAGAGACCCTACACTAACCGCCCCCCCCTGCAACAAATATAAGTGACTTTGAACAGGAAAGGTAGAAATATGGAGGCAATCGAGCCTCGCCTCCATGGCGTATGCAGAGAGGTGATACTAGAGTAATGTGCTGAAAATAAAGCTAATCGTATTCCTGCAGGTTCTGGTCCAGCAGGGCTGTAATGAATAATAAAAGGGATCCCATTCCTATTCTTTTTATGAGTATATCCTTTATGAATTATTAGGGCTGTGCAGTAATTCGGTAGACGGTTCACTCTGCGCCACCCTCTCAGTAGGAATCGAAATCCCCTCAAGTTTCCACATCTACCCCGCCGTGGCCATCGGCATCCCGCCTCCCCTCCTCCTCCTCCTCTTTACGTTCTGTCTGACCTCGCCTTTGTGGAACTTTTCTCTTCTTTTCTTTTGTTTTTTCATCTGGGCTTTAACTGACCTTCTTTTCATCTACTGCCATCTTTTTGTTGTTGTTGTTTTTTAGTTTGTTTCCCCCTTAATAGGCATCATAAAGGTTCAGCAGAATCCCAGCCCAGTGGATTCGATCCCAGCCCAGTGGATTCAGTGTTTGATCCTTTCCTCTGATGAGCCGAAAGAATGTTTCTCTCTCCGAGAGCTTTAACAACGCCGTTCAGTCCGACACCGGTTTAGACTTATGTTTTCAGGGGAAGCACCTTAAAAAAGGTGAACGTTGACCTTGGGCATTTCACTCCAAAAAACTATGGTGATTTATTTTGCACATAATCTCACACACAGTTCTAAACAGTTTCACACACAATCGTTTGGTTTAACAAGTTATCAAGAGTTGGTCAGTTTGAACACGTCGTCCGGGTATGTCATCAGGGCACAACTGGATCCATGTGTTAATTACAGCTCAATTAAGTGACAGTGATAGGGATCGCAACAGGGATCACAATTTTCTCTATCACTATAATTTCATTGAGCCATAATTAACACAACACAAATATTCAGTGACCTACCATGACATCCCTGTAGGACACGTTCAAACCCATTTCAGGACAGTATCTGTGAATGTGTACAAAACTGTTTAGAGCTTCAGGGTTACAGTATGTGTGAGATTACATGCAAAATAAAAATCAGCATTGTTTGTTTTCCACGGTCGTCATTACCCGGAACACTCCCAGACCGAAGAGCGAGAGTTTGAGTTCTAACATACATACTACGAGCCCCATCTCTAACGTTTCAGGCGGTCCTGTATTGGCGGTTTTGATTAAACCTACACACCAAAATCTTTCAATGAAATGACGTCAGGCCTAAAAATGGGAGACCTTTGCTGCACCGGGACGCTGTGTTCTGTGGTGTGGCTCGTTAAGCTGGGTCATCAAAAATCCTCCACCTGTAAAATGAAGCTTTTGGCAGTAATCCTGCAGACCTTCTGCAGCGAGACAGACAGCTCACACTAGAGACAGTAAGCACATCTGCTGTTGCCACAATAAAAGCCCCATTCTGTCAAAAAGAAAATCTTAACCCCAAAAAATGGCGTTGGCTGACCTGCCACCAACCAAAGGGAGTCAAGAATGCAGATACTCAAAAGGGCCATAGGATTGCCCCCCCTTCCCTCACGTTGGGACCAGTAGCATTAGCAGGACAGTAGCTTTAGGCTGTGATCTCATTGGACGCCGTTTTTGAAGAGACCGAGGGGAGGGATTCCAACTCTGAGGTATATAAAGAGAAATCAACAGCAGAACTGTTACGGACGGTGTCCTTATGTATGTATATAGAGGGAGTAATGTATCTTATGTTGTATATATAGGCATGTTTTGTTTGTTGTTGTCTTGTCTCCCTCTTGTGTCTACATATCCCACTCTCAGGTTCCCAGTTGCAGCAGCAGCTGGTCAATCAGCAACTCACCCCGGTGCAGCGGCAGCTGAGACTCGTTCTGCAATCAACATCCACTCTCCCTTCATATACCCTTTTTGTTTCAGTGTTAGTTGGCTCCCTGGTTCGTTTGGTCTGTGTGTTGTGGTAACTATTCTTGGTCTGTGTGGGGGAGCTCTTTGTGTGTTCTGGTAATAGAGCTGGTGAAGGCTCTGGCACTTTGTGCTGTTAGTTTAGGAGGTGTGTTTAGTGTTGTGTATCTTTATTATATAAACTGTATCTTTAGTGTTGTATCTTTGGTGTAGAGCTGGTGGCAGAGCTCTGGTTCATTAGAATTGTTCTTTAGTGGAATCATAGTAACTTTTGGTGTTCATTATCTTTTGTGTACATTTCTGTTTTGTTCCTAACCCGTGTATATTTATTCCTCGTCACCCAGCCTATGGTGATTGTTTTTCTTGTTATTAATCTTTTGTTTCGCACACAGGGACATTGAGGGCAGGAAGATACCCTGGGTCTACATTCTGCATCACGTAGGAGAACTACTGTTAAAGACACCAGCTTTAGAGTGAGCACCACCTCCTGTACTTTGGGGCGTCCGCGCCTGTAAAATGGGGGGGGGGGGTGGGTTTTTGTTTCCTTTTGATATTATTTGGTGCTCACTGGTAGGTCCTCTTTGCTCTCTGTGTTGCTGATCCTCATTTGTGAAATAAATATTATTATTTATTTCAATCTGTCTCTGGCGTTTTGTGTCACTGCACTCTCACCTATCCTGTCTGTGGCCTAGTGTTGCGTCTCCCTACGGGGGTACGTAACAAGAACAAACCAATTGATAATGGTCTAGAAGCTAATTTTGGCAGTTTCTAACAAACCGTCTTTGTACTACAACCAGGTCTTACCACGTCCGAGATATGAACAGCAAAGCCTGGAAAGCTATGAGCAGTAATATATGCACCTTATGTAACGTTAGCTGAGGCAGCAACAGTAATCAGTGGTATTACTCGTTGTGCCCTCTGCACTTTATATTCTCTATGTACACTGCTGTGCCTCGCGTTTGAGCGCCAGAAAAAGGCGTCCAATGTGATCACAGCCTTGGTGTTATTTATAAGGGGGTGACAGTGGCTCAGGAGGTAGAGCAATCGTCTGGTAATCCGGAGGTTCCCGGTTCGATTCCCGCTCCTCCCGGGCAGCGTGTCGAAGTGTCCTTTAGCAAGACACTTAACCCCTAATTGCTCCTGATGAGCAGGTTGGCACATTGCATGGTTGCCTCTGCCGTCGGTGTGTGAATGTGTGAGTGAATGGGTAAAATGTGAGGAACAAATTGTAAAGTGCTTTGGATAAAAGCGCTATATAAATGCAGCCATTTACCATTTATTTGCCATTTATATTCTGTGTTCAGTGGCTCATACAGTATAAGATGTAACGTATCCGTGAAATCTGAGAACCCGCTCCAGATATTAACAAAATTGTCTGGGTATCTTTTCAAGTTATATAGAATGTTGTTTTTACTAGGCACACAAGGAGCCTATAGCTGATATCCACCTATCCCTACCTGGAGGCTGTTCATCCCGCCAATGCTGCACAATGATATCGACGGTGTTTGGTAGGGCTGGGAGGCATACTGCATTGTCATGGAGACATGCAAATGTTTTCATTTTTACTGCAGTCAGCAATACACTGTACTTGAGATGTGTACATTTGTGATGGACATATGATGGAGAAAACACCATTTTGAACAAGTAGCACTGTGACAAAACCCTGTTATACCGGTGCACAATTTACCAAATTTACATAATCAAGGTGTTTTTAACTTCTCTCCTATAACAGTAGGACATACGTATAAAATGCTTGGTCCCAACGCCAAGAAAGAGAAAAGGGGCGACAGAATCTCTCTTCTTGCTACATTGTAATTTATATAAAGAAGTAGCCTAAGAGAGACTCTCCCCTGAGTTTAACCACCTTCCTCAAACACACCCCTATCGATGTGGAGAGAGAAGTCAGTGTAGTAGTATTAACTGCAAAATATGATGCTTGTCGTCATACGCTCGAATCCAGCCCTATAGTTTATGTTCATACAATTCATTCATCCCTACTAGAATCACTGCAAGATATCTTATTCATTATTCAAATCATACGGTCGCTGTTTATAATTTAACTACAATTCCCCTACAGCTTTACAACTACTCCTGCTCTAAACTCTCCACTTAATCCATTTACCTTTAAGAATAGAAAAGGACTAGGATTAATTCACTTGAATATCAGAAGCTTACTCAGAAACTGGATCATATTAACGCTTTGGTTCTACTGACTGATCCTGATGTCCTGGTCTTGAGTGATTCCTGGCTTAAAAAATAAACTATCAATGACTCTGGACGTAGCTTTAATGGGCTACAACTTATATAGACTGGACAGAGTTGGAAGGGGAGGTGGTTATTTGTTTTGAATTTCTTGCTCTGAGGGTTCATCTGGGGCCTATGTCAGTGGTTGTTGTAGGAGTTTACAAACCTCTACTGATCTACGTTCCTAGTGGATCTACTTTATCAGTATTCCGACGTTGAGCTGATTGTTGTGGGTGACTTTAACCTGAAATGGCTAAATGATACATCCAATTAGCTTAAGGAGCTTGGTGGTAGCCTCAATTTATCTCAGCTGATAACAGAACCCACTAGACCAAATTTGAAAGATTGTTCTAAGTCTACTCTAATTGATCTGATATCCTCCAATAGGGTTGACAAAATGATTGCCTGTGGTGTCTTCGAGCTAGGAATTGGTGATCACTGTCTGATTGCATATGTCAGAGATGTGCGACTGAAGAAGACTCCCATGGTTACAAAGATAGATTTTAGACATTTTAATGATCAAGCACATTTTCCATAGTGACTTAAGGCGCTCCCATAGTCCAGCAGACTGTACACAGAGCAGACCCCGCGGAGGTCCGCGCGGACTCTTTGAGCCTTCATAGTCGAGCGGACCTCCGCGGACCAATTTCCTACATGTCACGCGGCAGTTTACACAATTGTCCCCACGCTGTTCAACTTCTGTCATGTCGTCGTCATCCGATGTCAAAATAAAGAGTATGTTATCTCCGTTTCCAATATTTCGATAATAAAACGGGCAGTTTTACGCACTTGAATAACAGGTATATAGGCAGCGAGATGCAATGTACCGTATAGGCTTGAGGTGGACAGCGCGTGGTGCTGAATATTTTGAAATAAAAGCACCAGTTTTATTTCAAAATATTGGAAACGGAGATAACATTCTATGTTATCTCCGTTTCCAATATTTCGAAATAAAACTGGCAATTTTACACACTTCATTTAGAAAAGCCATTCAAACATCTCTCTTGGCACAGAGCGAGTGTTCAGAGTAAAATGCAGATCGGCGTCACATTAAATGCAGTTCGATGTCAACCAAAACGCCGAGCAGCGTTTTGTGTGACACCAAGTCAGCGGCGCGGATGTCCGTGCGTCAGAAAATAGGAGCTTTTGTGGGTCTGCTGTCCGCTGAGATCAAAGCTCAAGAGTCCGCGCGGACCTCCGCGGGGTCTGCTCTGTGTACAGTCTGCTGGACTATGGGAGCGCCTTTAGACTGTACAACTGAGATCCTAGGTGTTCAATTAGCACTGGCCTTTATTTTTTTTTTATTCTTTATAAACAATTTTTTACAAAAACATTTATTTCAGTTATTGTTTAACCTTTATTTACCCAGGGTAGGTTCGCTGAGCACAGATGCTCTTTTTCAGCTACGCCCTGCTTCACATTCACACAGTTCCATTCATACCTGGGAGCTGCCCAGTACAACCACAGTCCGACACCATTGGCCACTGAGCAACTCCACTGGAGCAGTTGGGGGTTAAGTGCCTTGCTCAAGGGCACTTGAGCGGCAGATTTGTCTATATTCTATTCTATAATCCATTTCAGAAGCAGAACGCACGCAACAAGTTCCGGGGTTTTAAAGTCGTATTTGGGGGCAATTAACCAATGGTATTTTTTTTTTTTTTTGGGGGGGGGTAAACATTTATTAGTGCTTTCGACCACTCTTATAATTTGTTCTTGCCTGAGAAAAAAGCAACAATAAGAAAACTTTGCTGAATCCCAGGTAAGAACAAAGTAAGAGGAAATGCTAGTTAAGAACGAAATCTGTTCTTATATCGCTTCATGCATGAGGCCCAATGATTTTATAATATTTCAGATAATGAAATTAAATGTTTATCATCAACTATCCAGTTAGTATTTATATATATATATAATTTTTTTTTTATTATCTTTTTCCCCTTTCTTTTTCCGTTTTTCTCCCATCCCATCGTTATGCCAATTCCCAATCCCCTTCCTGGTCGTTGCGCACTCTACCCCCTACCGTCGGTCTGGGAGGCCGGAGACTATCACATGCTTCCTCCGACACATGTGTAGCCAGCCCACCGCTTCTTTTCACCTGGCAGCGCGGACTCTCACTGGGAGAGTGTGACGTGTGGAAGATCCTTCCCTTGCTGTGCAGGCGCCCCAACCGAACTGTAGGAGTCGCTGTTTACAACGACCAGGACCACACCATGATGGCATTTTGTCAACACAGTTGGAACCTGGAGGAAGCGATATAAAGAAATGAATTGCCAATTAATGTGAAGTTCTCTTTGATCTTTTTGTCAAGCCTCGTCAATATACCCTTTCCCCCCCATTTCCTCACTAATGGAACTGGTGTTGCGGAGTCACGTTAGTTAGTTAGTAGTTAGTTTAGCGTTAGCTGAGCGGCTATCAGCGGCTAACGTTAGCCAGTAGGTCAATTCAATTCATGTCTCCTCGACTTCCACTGTTTGTTGATAACTGTGACGCGGCTCTCGCCTTCTGTAGTAGCGAAGCAAAGATAGTCTCTGCTGCTGAGTGCTGACAGAAGTGGATGAGACGAATTATATGAATGAATCGGTTTTGACCGATGCAAAGACGCTACAACAGATGCATCGCGAGTTCAACCTGAATTGTAGCCGATGCGCACTTTCTCCACCGGTGCACTCGCATCTTGAACGTTTATGCCGTCCATAGAACTACTCATTGTGGATCTCCTTGGCCGTCAAACTGAAATCCTGTCTCGGTTGGAACGTTTGGAGCCATCTAACACTATAAAACTCAGTTTATATTGCAGTATGATAGCTATAATAATAATAACTTCACTGCGAGGGCTCTTTTAGCTAACGCTAGCTAGGCACGTATGATAGCCAATTACTATTATAATAATAATAATAACTTTCCCATCCTCCCAAAGCCCCTCTGGCCCCGTTCTCATCCGCAGCGGCAGTACAAAACAACAACAACAACTAATTGACGCTATAAATAGCCCCAGTGAGCGCGGCGGCTGAATGAATGAATGAATGAAAACTTTATTTAACAGATTGCAGAATGGGTACAATACAGTACGGCTCAATACACACAATTGTTAAGGGGATGCAGACCAGAGAAAGACGTTTGTCTTGTTTACATCAGGGTCCATACTAGCCCCTTTCGTGACTGTGCTCAGCACCGAGTGAATCCACAGTCACTTGCTCCTCAATGGGAAACCAACCTAGATTTACCATGAAGGACTGGTTCTGGCCGAACCGTTCGTTATACAAGTATCACAGAGACATTACAAAGGTGCTCACAGTTGCACGAGGGGTTCGCACAGAGATACGGGATGGTTTGAAAGCTCGGCGTTGCTAATAAATATTTTGTATATTTTTTTATAAACTGCTCAAAGCGGCATTATTTCCGCCGTTGGGTGATCACAGCGTCTGCGCAGTGTGCACCATCCCGTATCTCTGGATTCACTCGGTGCAGCACCGAGGCTCACCATACGAGAAATATTCAGTTTCAATCTGTTTGCGCATTTAGTATACAGTCACCGTGTTCGACTTACGTGATGATTTGCTCCATTTTGATGTAAACGCCGAAGAATAATCCTCACAATGTTATCCAATATCCAGCCTGAATTTTTCAAGGGCTTTCGAAAAAGCCGCCTCCCCCAACATGTCGTATACGTCATGCCGACGAACCGTGGCCCGTGGGCACTGGATCAAACCATTAAAGTGGGGGGTCACACAATCTTTGGAAACTTAAAAACTTGCTATTAAGTGTCATTGCGTATTATTAATTTGATTGAAATTACGTAGCTTGGTTAGATAATATTTATATATTGGGGGGGGATATATCATATGATCAAAAAGTGAGGGAGCAAAGAGACAAGTTTGCTCCCCCAAGTTCAATAGTCCTGGAGCACGTGCATCGTCTGCTCCATTACGTAGGCGTCTATGGCTCTGTTGATACTAGCAGCCCATCAGCTGACACAAACCCTCTGCCGCCAGCTCATATCAGACACCGCCTTTTTCCACCTCCAGAACGGATCCTCGTAAGTGACTCCATCGTCAGACATGTTACAATTCCGAACATATTCCTTCTCGGGTGCAAAAATCAATGACTTAGCCAAACATATCCCGGACATTGTAAACAGATATCCATCTGCCCACACAATTATTGTGCACGCTGGGACAAATTACATTAGAGGCAGGCAATCAAAGAAGCTCGGTGATGACTATGAAGCTATTGCCAAACAAATAAACAGCCTTGGCAAAGTGTGCATTTTATCCGGTCTAATTACAACCCTCCGCCGGAGTTCAGAGCTGTTTAGTCGTACTGTACTTACAGCGCCGAACAGTGGCTGCGGAATTTCTGTACAGCATGTGGATACGGATACATTGGCCATTTCGATACATTTTGGATGAAGGATTTGTACAAACCTGACAAACTTCATCCCAGCTATAAAGGAGTCTCAGCTCTATCTTTCAATTTATCCTGCCATCTAGCCAGTCTTGCAGACTGACGCTATACCTCTGCTAGATATTCCACATCAGTTATTCCGAGTTTCGAAATCGTATGGACTGTAGCCTGTGCCATTATAACATTGATATTAATACAAATTCAAATATACAGGTTATAGTAAAAAATAGACCTACAAGCCATAGAGTAGGGATGATCACAAATCATCAGAATAGCCTAGAAATGTTGCAGACTACAACAACGATGGTGCCTCTACCTGGGCAGCTGAGAGCCCATAGCGACGGTATTATCCACACTAACCTGCGCCCGCTACGATGTGCTGCGACCAGTGTGACGCCAAATATCACTTTGAATATGGCTCTGATTAATGCCAGATCGCTATCAAACAAGACATTTCTTCTAAATGATTTTTTCACTTCCCGTAAACTGGATTTTATGTTTCTAACAGAGACCTGGCTCCACGCTAGTGAGTGTACACCGTTCTCCGAACTGCTCCCTCCTAATTGTATATTTCTTAATTCCCCCCGGTCCTCCGGTAGAGGTGGAGGTTTAGCCTCTGTGTTCAAATCCTGCAGGGGTGTAAAAAGTACCCAGAAATTATACTTAAGTGAAAGTATGGGTACCGTCTCAAAATCTGACTCAAGTAAAAGTCAAAGTATCTGGCTAAAAACACACTTGAGTAAAAGTAAAAAAAAGTCCTACATTTAAATGTACTTAAGTACTCAAAAGTAAAAGTAATTTTTTTTAAAGGGATAGACCAGGGGTCTCAAACTCATTCCATCGTGGGCCAAGTTTTCATTTTAACTATACATTGCACCAGGTGAGTTAGTTGAAGAGGTGAGCCAATTAGTGAAATCATCAGCTGGTGTTTAGGCAAGGCTGGAATGAAACCAAGCATACACTCTGCCCACAATGGAATGTGTTCTGTGATAGACCATGCTGAAATGAAAGAACAGAGGACACTTTTTTTGCATTAAAATTATTTAATGCACTTCTCCATTGAAGGTAAACTAACATGGACGGCATTCACATCACAGCATGAATAATATCACAATATATACAAAGACCAAATACTGTAGTATCCTGAATAATATGACAATATTAAAAACAGAATGGTGTATCCTGAATAATATCACAATATTAACCACAGCATACTGGATTATCCTGAATAATATCACAATATTAACTACAGCATACTGGACTACCCTGAATAATATCACAATATTAAAGACAGAATACTGGAGTACCCTGAATAATATCACAATATTAAAGGCAGAATACTGGACTACCCTGAATAACATCACAATATTAAAGACAGAATACTGGAGTACCCTGAATAATATCACAATATTAAAGACAGAATACTGGAGTACCCTGAATAATATTACAATATTAACCACAGCATAATGCAGATTTTGTACTCCAAGTGAATGTCGTTTAAGGCAGCGATTCTCAACAGGGGTTCCGTGGCACACAGGGGTTCCGCGGAGAGCTGCCAGGGGTTCCGCGAGATGCCTGGCAATGTTCTTTAAAAATATAGAATGACAACAGTCTTATTTTGAAATTCTATAGCGGGTCTCATTTATGCCCACGCGCAGCTCCAGCTATAATAACTAGGCTCCGAAAGCTAGCAACATTAAGGTCATTATGATACTCTTATTTTGAAAATCCGTGGTGTCGTGACTCATATCCGCTCCAGCACACAGCCAATAGGATGCATCTCCACACAGCAGGCTGAGCAGTGAGCAGTAGCGTCTCTCAGCTCAGCAGTAGTAGCGTCTGGATCTGGAACGCGGACATTGAAACACAGCAAGGGTAGTGTTTTTGTGACCCAAAACAAATCCCTGCTGTTTTATTCCGCAACGGGTCAAATGCATATAACATGCTTTGCAATCCTTGCCATTCCTTTATGACCACGTTGTGTTTAAGACCGGAATTAATGTCCCGTTACCATAAGCTAACAACAAGCTAAAAGCCCTGTTCAGAGCGACAGAGAACAGCAGGGTGGGGACTTATGACTGGGAAGGAGGGGGGGGGGGGGCATTCTCCCTCTATGTGTGTGCGTTTGAAAAGATGATGAAGTCAGACTACTATATTATATTGATAGTAAATGTACTGAGGGTGGACAGACAGATTATGTTGATATTTAAACATAAAAAATACAATACATAATAAATGTATCCATGATCATCATGCAACATAAAACAATTGCAGGAACGGTTTGGGAGAGGGAGGTGTTTTAGGTTGCGTGTTCCAAAATATTTACTTAAAGTTTAAAGCTCAATATATCAAAACGTGGCACTTTATAGTGAACAGGCACTTTATAGTGAATTCAAATTCTTTTTGGATTACAGAAAATTATCCCTAAAGTGCTATCTGTTGCAGCTGCACTGTTTTCCATGAAAATACCATATTTGGATAAGTTTGACCATTTCAAAAAATCTGAAAATCATTATTTAATAAAACACAGAAAAGGATCACCAAGTTACTCTGGATAAAAAAAAAACTTTACAGACAACATTGAGACAAAGCTTCCTGACACATCTCCATCCAAACTCTTGGAAGAACTCATTGAAATCTCATCTGATACCACCTGGAGAGCTAGTTTCAGAGTGTGGTGCTGAGTACCAAGTATCTCATGATGCTGCAGTTAAGGTGTTGATACCATTCAGCCCCACATATCTGTGTGAAGCTGGCTTTTCATCCATGACAGCTCTGAAAACAAAATATAGGGCCAAGTTGAGCCTTGCAGGAGCCTGGCAGGAGCACTCATTCAGGGGTACTACGACTATGCTTGCACCTCATGGTACCAAAGCACCTCAAAGGCGCTAAAAACAAAATTACAAACATCTCAAAACAAACTGGTCAGACTACTGCTTGACCTTACTCCTAGAACCCACCTCACCCCTGCCCACTTTGACAACCTAGGATGGCTTAGAGTAGACAGAGTACAACAACTTGCAATGGGCCTGGTCTACAAGATACACTACACGACCAAGGTACCCATGTACATGTCAAAATACTTCCCAAAGGTCAGTGAATACCACGATCACAACACCAGAGGGAGCTCCACAAATCATGTTAAACCCAGATTCGGCTCAAATAAGGGACTAAACACGTTTTGCAATTATGCCACATCAATGTGGAACGCCCTACCCAAAGCTGTAAAGGAATGTGGATCACTACCCACTTTCAAAACCTCTCTCAAGGGACACCTACGGGAGACTGCAATTCAACACTGGCCCCTGTAAATATCCTAACCCAACCCCCTCCAATGTACAGTCATTTACCTAGTATAGTTTTGTCAATAGTCCAATGTACAATTTTGTTTGTTTGTACAGTGTCTCCTCCCCCCCCCTCCTCAATGTACAGTTTTACTTGTTTATACAGTGTGCCCCCCCCCCCACCCCAAACAACCTCCAATGTAAATTACCCAGTATGGTTGTCAATATCCCAATGTACCCAACCTCCTCCAATGTACAGTTTCTACGTCAAATGTATATACTCCCCTTTCTTGACTCCTTCTGTATCACAAACAGTACTGTATTTGCAAATCTGGTATGTCATAAATGTATAGATGTAGCAGTACTGACTATCTGTATGTCATGTATGTCATATATGTCCTGATGAATTGAAAATGGGGGACCCTGATGTAAACAAGACGAAAGTCTTTCTCTGGTCTGCATCCCCTTAACAATTGTGTCTTGTGTGTATTGAGCTGTACTGTATTGTACCCATTCTGCAATCTGTTAATAAAGTTTTCAATCAATCAATCAATCAATGATGATGACATGCGTGTTGCCTTGTCAAAGATCTCCCCACGTATTGACCGTATTATTAGCCAGCAGCAGCGGACCTCGCATTGAGCTAGAAATGTCCACTGAGTGAACAAGTGCTTATTTTCTGTATTTATTTATATTTTTTGAGAAATGGTAACTTGGTGATCCTTTTCTGTATTTAAAAAAAATACATGATTTTCTGTTTTTGAGAAATTGTCAAACTTATCCAAATATGCTATTTTTATGGAGAACAGTGCAGCTGCAACAGATAGCACTTTAGTGATCCTTTTCTGTATTTAAAAAAAAACTCATCAGATTCAGATTCAGACAACTTTATTGATCCCGCGTGGGGCAATTCATATTTGCAGATTCACCAACAAGCAACAAAGACAAACAAACAACAAAACATCTCAACGACAGCACGGCAAATAAAGAGTCATTGTATCATCATTGTAGCAAAAAAGACAGGACCGGGAAAGTCTTTATCGTATGTAGGGGTGCCCTGGAATATTTTATTGAACACAGGGGTGCCTTGGCAGCAGAAAGGTTGAGAACCCCTGGTTTAAGGCACTGGCCAAAACATTGAAAGTATGGTAGCCCTTCAGTCTTCTGCAGGCAAGTGCAGCAGAACGCCTTTCAAAGCTTTCAGTGTCGATCCAGTGAGCGGTTACCCCAATGAAACATCTTCGTCGGGCTGTCCAGCAATCTGTTGTTGTCTCGATCCATTCAACTTCACTCATAGCAGCAGTGACTTTCTCTTTCATGGTTTGAGCAGCTTTGCTGATCTTCGAGCGGACAGTGGGCCTCGTAATGACGTTAGTGCTTGGTCGAGTCTTGAACTATGTATTTTCTATGTAGATAGGGCCATGGATGCTCGTCTTGTCCGTCCACGCCATTGCTGACCGTTTCGTCCTCTTCATTACTCATTGTGGCCATCTTCTATGGCTTGTCACTCTGACTGTCTATTCTTCTGATAGCAGGTGTTTAATCAAAGATCCCTGCTTTCTAGTCTTGCACAAGGACCAATCAGCATGGGTATGGGCGGGTTAATTTTCCATTGATGGGGATTTGATTGGCTGTTTACCTGCGGTCGCAGGATTAATAACGTTAACGTTAGTTTGGCAAGATAAACAATTCAAATATACTAATTTAAATGGTTGGACCTGCAAGATTTGTACTTTGTACTTTGTAGGTCTGCATTTTAAATGTAAGGAGTAAAAAGTATGTTTTTTTCTCTGAAATGTAATGGAGTAAAAGTACAAAGTATACAAACCTAATAATACTTGAGTAAAGTACAAATCCCCCAAAACAGTACTTAAGTATTGTAACAAGTACAATTACTCAAGTACTTTACACCCCTGAAATCCTGCTTCCAGTGCTGCCTGTCCCAGCCTGTAGCAAGCTACTCTAGCTTTGAGCTGCAAACATTTGAACTGCACCTGTCGTCTCGTTCAACAAGGAGTTTATCACAGACTTTGCTGACTTTCTCGCTGGGATCATGGTGAAATATGACCACGTTTTAATCTGCAGTGATTTTAATGTTCATGTTTGCTGTCCGTCGCTACCCCTATCCCGGGACTTTCTGAATCTCATTGACTCCTTTAATTTCATACAATCAGTCACTGGCCCAACACATGAAAAAGGTCATACGTTAGATCTTGTGTTATCGTTTGGTGTATCTGTCTCTAACAGACATCTGTGCTGCAGGTCTTTCTGACCATTCACCTGTTGTGTTTACCTTAATAGCCCCGTGCCCACGTAAAAATGACCATGCCCCTGCGCGCCACTCGCGCACGATAAACCCTTTGACTGCTGTACTTTTTTCTGATGTTTTTATTGGTTCCCCACTTCACGCTTTGGACGCAAACTGTGTTTTTAATATAGATGATTTAATTTCAATGTTTGACTCTGTTGAAGGCAGAGGTTCTGTGTAGGATTGTTAGTAACTGTCTAACTGCATATAACTGTTTACACTAGTAACTGTCTAACTGCATATATAACTGTTTCCACTAGAGGGCGCTCTAGGCGGAGACACTCAGGGACACCACCAGGTGGCGAGTATAAATAGAGGTGTCTCCTCCCACTTCTTTCTCTTTCCCCCAGTCTCTCAGTGAGAGAAGACCTGTAGTGTTACTGCTCTGCCATGTGAATAATAAACCACGCCAGTTAAGGCTCAAGATAGAAACCAAGCCTCTTGACCACATTATTGTCGCCCTATAGCCGAATTCTGTTAACAGGTTATGGGCCCAGATAACGCCGGGGCGAAATAATAAGGGTACTGTAGCAAGCTTAGCTAAAGTATAGGCTAGGTTAGCGCCGGGAGCACCGCGTGGCTAGACGCTAGGCCAACAAGAGCTAAAGCTAAGCCTACCACCAACGAAGAGGATGGAAAACAAGGGAAGGGGCAAATGGCCATCATTCAATGGAAAAGCAGAGGACTACGAGCTCTGGGAAGAGTGCATGCTATGCTGCATGCACGGTGCGGGACTGAAGGAGACGATCCTGGCAGCCCCCACGGGAGAACTGACGGCGGAAGAGCAAGCCCTGGACGACCAGCGTAACGCAGATGCGTACTGTGAGTTAGCGCCGCTGCTCGACGACACCAGCCTGGGGCTGATATTCCGCGACACTAAAGACAGAGGCCGAGAAAGCCTGGAGGTGTTGAGAGAGCATTACATCGGGCGAGGAAGACTCAGAGTCGTGGCCCTCTACAGAGCACTAACGGCCATGAGGAAGGGGCCCACAGAGACTGTGATCGAATACGTCAACAGAGCGGAGCAGATCACGACGCCATTGAGGAGTGCCGGAGAAGCACCAAGCGATGGGCTAATGATGGTGATGATGATGAGAGGACTACCGGAGCTGTACAAACCGTTCACACTCCTGGTAACACACGGTTCAACGGACATGACGTTGGGACAGTTCAAGGCTAAGTTAAGGAACTTCGAGGCCTCAGAAGATACCCACTTTAATGCCATTTGGAATCCAAGGATGGACAAATCTTACCTCGCCTTTTCCAGCGAACAAAAGAATTCATCTAATGCATTAAAGGATTGGTCGAAGATTACAGGTGTAAATGACTTATGGCGATCACTTAATCCCACGACCCGAAAGTACTCTTGTCGATCTGCGAGACATAACACATTATCCAGAATAGATTATGTCTTTGCATCCCCGAGACTATTTGATAACTATGAAGTGGAAATGATACCCAATGCATCAGATCACTGTTATTTACTCCTAAAAGGAACATTTGGTATACTATCTTCCCGAGCCCCAAGATGGCGATTTAACTCGATGCTGCTTAATAACAAGGAATTCATTACACAACTCAAAGAAGCTCTTATAGTATTCCTACGGGAGAATGCAAACTCGGTGCAAGACCCCAGAATAATATGGATGTCGGTAAAGGGAATGATCAAGGATTTCACTGATAGCTTTTCCTCCAAAATGTGCAAGAATCGATGCACAAAACTGGCTGAACTGGAAACGCTTTACTCAACGTTATTTAATTCTTTACAATACAACAACTCAACTCGACTAGAAAATCAAGTTAAGGTACTAAAAAAAGAGATCAATGCCATATACAGACAACAATCGGAAATACAAATACCTAGCACAAGACAACAGCAGTACTCCCAAGGTTCTAAACCTAGTCACCTATTAGCCATGCGATTAAGAATTAATGCAAAATTTGCAGATATAACTACCATTAGAGCACAACAAGTACTTGAAACAGACCCTGAAAAAATAAACGTGACATTCAAAGAATTCTACTCCAACTTATATAAATCAGAAACGACCTTCGATCAAAACAAAATGGACACATATCTTAATCAAATTATTCTCCCTAAACGTTCAGAGGATGACGCTAAATAGTTAGAAACACCGATCACACTAGAGGAACTCAAGAAGGCCATATCCGAAATGCAAAGTGGTAAGGCTCCTGGAAGAGACAGTATCCCACCAGAAATGTACCTCTCTTGTTGGGACATAATTGGACCCTTATTACTAAATATGATCTTATACTCAGTCAAGGAGGGGAACTTCCATAAGAACGACAATATTGCACTCATAACAGTCCTTCTCAAAAAAGACAAAGACCCCACCGAGTGCGGTAGTTACAGACCCTTAAGCCTCCTCGGAACCGATATCAAACTGTACTCTAAGGTATTAGCCCTCAGATTACAAAAGCATATGACGTCTTTAGTTCATCCGGACCAAACTGGCTTCATAAGAGGCCGCCTGATCACTGATAACATAAGACGAATACTGCACGTACTAGATGCCGACAAGGACGACACCATACCTAAGGCGATGCTGTCCCTGGATGCAATGAAAGCTTTTGACAGGCTGGAATGGTCGTATCTATGGGCAGTATTAGAGAAGATGGGGTTAGGTAAAGGTTTCATTGATATGATTAAAGTAGTATACAAAGACCCATCGGCCATGATTACAACAGGTATAATCACCTCCGGAATCTTTCCCGTATCACGCTCAGCTAGACAGGGTTGCCCTCTTAGTCCCGGACTATTCGATCTATCATTAGAACCTTTAGCACAATATATAAGACAATCCCAATCCATAGAACCAATCGTAATCAAGGGCACACAACATAAAATTAGTTTATATGCGGACGACGTAATACTGTTCATGCAAAATCCCAACACCACACTGCCTCATCTGCTCAAGTTGATTGAGAACTTTGGAGATTTATCGGGATTCAAGATAAATTGGCCGAAGTCGGCTTTCCTTCCACTTAACGCCCAGTCAATTTTTTTATGCGGTGCCTATTGCGTCCCCAGTACAAAATGTTTTGTAATTTGTCTAGATTTGGACAAAAACTAATTCCATTTGGTTTTTCATGTATAGTCAATTGTTATTTATCATGAATAATGATATGGGCTTAAGTTGCTGTTTTATAAATTGTAAAAGCTTTGATTAAAAGAGGTATTATGGCAAATTGTGGTATTATGCCATGTCCCCAGTGCTGTTCATTCAACTTCAATCTAAAGAATAACTAATAAAAACATATACATTTCTAAATATATCATGATTATAAAATTGTCTTGGTCAAACTACATTTTATCAAATGCTGTTTTTATAAAAAAAAATTAAAATAAAAAAAAATTATAAAAAGAAAATTGATTTATGTCCGTCCCCGGCGTCACTGTCCACTCTGTGGAGCTGTGTTTACTGTCCCTTTAAGAAGAAAACACATTTCTCAATGACATCAGTCTCATGAGGTGACATCACAACAGTGGAGGGAAAATCAAATGTGGTAAGATGTCTGCTTTTCTACCTCTCTTACTATCCTATTTTGATGTTTCTATTAAGTGAGTTTGATATGTTTGAAAATAACTGTCCATCCTGTTAGGCTTAAGTATTGAGGAGATCAATCAAATGTAATAATTGAAAAAAGTGTTTGTGAGGAATTATAGATTCCTCATCAATAATTGAAAGTCATGCTAGCCATTATGCTAACACAGGCAGACTAAAGGCTAACTTTAGCTCAAAATGTCCACCCTGTTATTGTCCACCCTGTTAGCCTTATTCAACTAACAGGGTGGACACCAACCTAACAGGGTGGACATATATCTAGTAATGTTGACTTATAACAAGTTTTGTTGCCATGTATGCAGTGTTTTCCCTATATGCAACAGCAGCATTCTTTTATATTTATTATTTATAACTAGTTTATAACTAGTTATGTATGCCTAGTTATTTATTTGCCCCTGGTTGCCTTACACTGATAAGTTACCATATAGGTGCAAAGCATTGGATCCAGGTGCTGCTGCAAAATAACATACTGGGGGAAACACTGATATGTATATTATATTGTATATTATTATGTATACTGTATGATATAGGTATATTATCTAAAGGAAATGCATGCATTTGTTTAGGAATGGCATCCCCATTAAGTGCAGCTGAATCACAGCGGCGTTACAGAGCACGCCGTGATGCTGACCCAGAGAGAAGACAGCAATACCTTCAGAAAGAGAGAGAAAAATGAGCGGTTACCCCAATGAAACGTCTTCGTCGGGCTGCAAAAAAAGAACCCTCCCAGGAGAGATACCTATGGTAAAACATTTTAGATGTTTGGGAGTGGAAATATTCCCCACCATAAGACAAACGGTGAAGCACAATTACACAAAAATCCAAAACAAAATCAAAGACGACCTTGATAGGTGGGCAAAACTTAAAAACTCAGTACAGGCACGGATATCAATAGTTAAGATGGACGTACTACCTAGAATCAACTTCTTCAGCTCAATGCTACCGTTACCCCCTCCAGAGGGTTACTGGAAAAAATTACACTCCTCCACATACAAATTTATTTGGAATAACAAACCACCACGTATAAAATGATCCACCGCACAGAAAAATAAAGCAGACGGTGGCATGGCATTTCCAGATTTTTTCCACTATTTTAAGGCGTACACATTAAGACCATTGACAACATGGTTTGATCCCCAAGCATTAGTATCCTGGAGAAAATTAGAAGAAAACATAGTAGCCCCACATAGACTGAAGGACATAGCATACACTAAACTATCAATCAAGCATTGCGAACGGAAATTTGGCCCCATAATTACTCATGCGATCCGGATATGGCGTGAAACACAAAAAAAATATCCTAACTAGAGATGTTCCGATACCATTTTTTCCTTTCCGATCCGATTCCGATACCTAAGCTTTGGGTATCGGCCGATACCGATACTTATCCGATACCAGTGCATACATAAAAAAAAAAAAAAACGATATTATATAAATTTTTTATAAATATAATATATATTTTTTTTTAACAAATACTGTTTTATATATACTGTTTTTTAGTCATAACTAGAAAGTAATGGTATTTATTCAACAACAGGTGATTGTATAGATTTGTATTAGTATCATTAATCAATGAGTATGGGGCTTCAGCACTGCAGATATACCCTACTCCAATGATCCACACGGACATTATACGTTGCTGCACTCGCTACCCACTGGCTCTGCAGATATACCCTACTCAGTCTGTCTACAAGGCTCCGTTCAGTAGCAGTCGGATCTGTTTTGATTTTTGCACAATAAATATTCAACATTCTCTTTTGAGACTCCGCCTCAGACTCTTATCATTTGGCACTAAAAGCTAAACATTGTCGCCGATATGGCTGTCCGCAACATGTCATTAATTGTGTACGCGACGTGCAATTGTGCAATGACAACGTTACCGTTAGCTAGCATGAGCTACCGGTATATGGGAAGACCATAGAAGACTGTAACGTTACTGGTGACATTGTGATTTAACTTGGAATACTCCTTTGCCAACTTGCTGTACTTTGCTTGCAGGTCTGCAGCCATTATTGCTGGATTATATGAATAGCCCCAACTTTAGCCAAGGTAATGTTAAAGCTAGCTTTCGGTTAGCCGTTCAATGCTAATAACACCAGCCACCAAGCGAACCCATGAGCTCGCCGTCAACACCGCTCTGTCGGGACGATGACATTTAAGAAAGTATCTGCTGTTAAAATGACAAATGGCATTGACACTTTAATCGATTAAGCACACATTTGTTTTATAATGCTTACTCAACAGACCACAGTGTTGTTGATAAATTACGTCATATGGTATCGGAGCGCAGCATTAGAGGGTACTCGCCGATACCGATACCAGCATTTTAGCCAGTATCGGCGGCTTTTCCGATACCAGTATCGGTATCGGAACAACTCTAATCCTAACCCACATAAATGGCACAATCATACTCCCTTATTCAATAACAATGCACTCTTTTTTTTAAACTTTATTTTTTAGCATTTATCGCTTTTCTGGTCAAGCATGACCGACAGAAACAGGTTGAAATGGGATGTAGAGCAGGGGAAGACATTCTGAGAAATGACGGCGGGTCCGGGAATCGAACTTGTGTCACCCAGATCCGTGACGAGCACGGTTTTCCTCGACGCAGAAATGGCGCAGAGATATGCGGTGAGCTACGGGAGCTCCCCCAACAATGCACTCTTGATTGGAAAACGACCTATAAGATTCCCTATATGGGGGCGGCTAGGTGGTGTAGTGGGCAAGGCACTCGCCACCAGTGTGGAGACGCTAGGATTCGCGTGTTCGAATCCAGCTCTCCACATTGTTTTCAGTTTAGCTGGTCGTCCGCAGTAATACACATTGGCCGTATTACGGGGAGGGAAAACTGAAGGGTGGGGATCGAACGTTGTGAACAAGCGACTCCTACAAGTCGGTTGGTGCGCCTGCGCAGTAGAATCAGGAAGTGTCGGGGGCAGCGTGAGCCTCCCACGCGTTACTCCTCGACACTGAGAGATCGAGCTGCGCAGGTGAAAAGATGCGACTGCTGTTACCTCAAGTACCGGAGGGGACTTGTGCTATGTATGACTTAGTCCACATTGCAGCCGGCTTGTGGGAGGCAAGAAACAGCGTTCGTGACAGGGGAGGGTTGAATTGGATGATACGAAATTGGGATGGGAGAAAATATAGAAAAATGGGAGAAAAAGTGGATAAAAAAAAAAAGATTCCCTATATGGGAAAAGCAAGGCATACACTCATTAGGGGATGTTTTTAACAAACAGGGTTTCTGTAGTTATGAAGAAATACGGAACAAATGTAATCTCACCAAGTCCACACATCTTTTTTACTTACAGTTATTGTTATGTTTGAAGACTCAAGGTGTTCCATTAACGAAACCAATTGAACACAGATACCACAAATTCTTCTATGAAAGAGAGACATCAAGAGGTTTTGTTTCAGATTTTTATCATCAATTACTAACGTCCTCATGAAACCCTCCACCTAGACTCCGTCTGGAGGAGGGATATACCAGACCTGGAAAGTGATTTTGATTGGCAAGAAGCCTGGGCAAATGTTCGACTCACATCAAGGAACCCGGACCATCAACAAATCAATCTTAACTATATTCACAGGACATACTTTACTCCTATAAGACTGAAAATGTACAAATGGGGACGAGGGGACATTTATGCACATGTACTGGGACTGCCCACCAGTTAAGATATTCTGGAAAGAGGTGACCCAGCAATTATCAAATCTCTTAACTTGGAATATACCTGTACACCCCTCTGTATTACTGCTGAATGATGTTTTTGAGTGTGCAGTACATCCACAGCTAAAGAGATTGGTTTTATCGGGTATCACAGTGGCTAAAAAGCTGATAGCATCACGATGGTTCCAACCGGAAAAAAATTGCCGAAAGGTCTGGATTATTACATATCTCGATGTGATCTATCAAGAAATATCTACAGCAAGAATTTTGGGTCTCAATGAATCCAAAATGACATTGTGGTTAGAAGTGGTGGAGAAAATAAAAGCTAGCATATAATGGTAATGTTTGGTTAGGACCGAGGGAAAATGGATGGATTATCCAATGGGGGGGTCCGGGAGGGGGGGGTACGAGCTGGAGCATATGTGTGTAGGTTTTTAGATAACAGGTATTAAGGGTATATCCCATATAAGACAATTAACTAAAATGTGATTTCATTGGTTGTGCACTGTCAACTAATGCTTGTATATCTTATCTTGTGTTGTCATGTTTGTTTATGTGTTTGTTTAAAAAATAATAAAAAAATAAAATACAAAAAAAAGAAGATACCCACCCAGCCGCCGCGGAGGCGGGAGAGAGGGTGCTAAAGGCCCGAGCAATGCCAAGGGAGAGGACCAGGACCACGACGGAACTGGCATGTTGGCGATGCGGAGAGAAAGGCCATCGGAGAAGCGACTGCACAAAGACTGTCTGGTGTAGCTTCTGCAAATCCACGGGGCACACAGACAGAGCGTGCATGAAGAAACACGACCAGAGCGCGCGATACGCGCATGGACGAGACGGCGGTCATGGACGAGACGGCGGCCACGGACAAAATGGCTGCTCCGGACAAGATGGTGGCTGCGGACAAGACGGCGGCTTCGGACAAGATAGCGGCTGTGGACGAGATGACGGCAGCGGACACGATGGCAGCGACGGTCGACGTGAGACAGATCGAGACGACGCCCGGAGAATATCGGGACAAGAAGACTACGCTCTCGGGGCGCGGATGGCGTGCATCGCCGGGCTGGCACAGCTGCAGCGGGCCCAGAGGAGGGGACTTATCGTGGACACATGTGCGTCGTCCCATGTCATCAACGACAGGAGTCGGTTCAAGAACTTTGACAACACTTTCCACCCGGAGAGGCTCAGCATGAAGCGGGCAGACGGGAAGCGCACCTACGGGTTGGCGCAAGAGAGAGGAGACGCACAGGTATCCCTCACGGACAGTGGGGGGTGCCGGTGTACGGTGACCAGTGTTGTGCTAGTTACTGAAAAATAGTAACTCAGTTACTTTACTAGTTACTTCATTTCAAAGTAACTTCGTTACTGTACTAGTTACTTACACCCAAACGTAATGAGTTACTGTGAAAAGTAACTATTTAGTTATTTAAAAAAAAAAATAAAAAAAAAGATTGCTCCCGAGTCCCATGCCCCAGATAGTACTCAAAGTCGGTTGATCAACTTGACAGTTTCCATTCACATCACCGAACTCTGCTAAGCAATGTGGTCTAGATACAAACACAAATCTGACACAAACAAATGTTGTCCCGAGTCGATATAATAAGAAATGCGCCGGTTGAAGGAACAGCCTTGATGTCGCCGGAGCGTTTCATTATAACCATTATAATTCAAGGGTACTACGACTATGCGTGCACCTCATGGTACCAAAGCACCTCAAAGGCGCTTAAAACAAAATTACAAACATCACAAAACAAACTGGTCAGACTACTACTTGACCTGAACCCCAGAACCCACCTCACCCCTGCCCACTTTGACAACCTAGGATGGCTTAGAGTAGACGACAGAGTACAGCAACTTGCAATGGGCCTGGTCTACAAGATACACTATACGACCGGGGTACCCATGTACATGTCAAAATACTTCCCAAAGGTCAGTGAATACCACAACCACTACACCAGAGGAAGCTCAACAAATCATGTAAAACCCAGATTCGGCTCAAACAAGGGACTAAACACGTTTCGCAATTATGCCACAACAATGTGGAACGCCCTACCCAAAGCTAGGGGTAACAGTACTGTATATTTGAATACCGTTTATGTCACAAATGTATCAGTACTAAATACCTATATGTCCCTATGCCATAAATGTCATGTATGTTGTGTATGTCATAAATGTCTATATGAATTGAAAATGGGGGACCCTGATGGAAACAAGACAAACGTCTTTCTCAGGTCTGCATCCCCTTAACAATTGTATGTATTGAGCCGTACTGTATTGTACCCATTCTGCAATCTGTTAAATAAAGTTTTCATTCATTCATTCATTCATTCACCATCTTGCAAGTTGCAACGTTGTTTAAGATATCAATCAAAGCATTGCAACGTTAGAATAGTTAGGATATCAATTGTGCATGAAAGGACTATATTTATATTGTTTGATTAGTATTATGAGATTCCCTGGCAGATTTCGTACAGTCAAAATCCGTTGATCAACTTGAGTTTCAGTGAACACATTGCACTCACCAAAGTCTGCGGTGGTCGAGATGTAGTAACGTTACGTTAGTCCAGTTGACTCCAGCAGCGCCTCAAACATGTTCTTTATCTCGTTTCCATGTTGTATATTAATTATCTCTCCAAGTAGTTGCTAAATGGTTTGTTAGTTTGTTACTGCGTTCTTTTTATGTAGATTCATAGCGAGCGTTTGTTTTGTTTACAATAGAGAGGGTCTATTTCTTTCCGTAGCCGCATTTCTGGTTTGCGCATTTCTGATTGGCCAGTGGCCAATAATAATAATAATCACTACCGCTCGCTATCAATCTACGCCGTATATAACGCAAATAACGCAGTGACGAACCATTCAGTAACGTAAGTTACTGAATTTCAAAAGTAATGCGTTAGAGTACTAGTTGCGGCAAAAAGTAACTTCGTTTCTGTAACGTCCCAACACTGACGGTGACGTTAAAGAACGCTCTTTATGTACCATCGTTCCCACAAGGACTATTCTCTGTAAGAGCTGCTACTGCAAGCGGTGCCGAGGTATTCTTCGATAAAGGTAAACATTTTCTTGTAGAACCTGACGTTACACCCGGTTTGACATAAAGATGTACAAGAGAGTGTATTACCTGCAAACAGAGTGTAATGACAACGACAAGTGTAATGGTGACAATGATATGTGTAAAGTAACTGTCAGCCACGATATTCAGACATGGCATGAGATTATGGGTCATTGTAATTACGAGGATTTACTGAAACTGCAAGCAGTGACAGAAGGCATGCACATTGAAGGTGAAAAGCGTAGACCTGATAAAGAATGTGTAGTGTGCAAAACGGGGAAGTTTACTCAACCGAGAAACAGAAATCCCACAGAAAAAGTAAAGGTACCACTTGCATTAGTTAACACGGATATAGCCGGTCCAGTAAGCACCGAGTCCATAGGAGGCTTTAGATATGTACAGTCTTTTACAAGATGTGTGCACAGGAGCAGTGTTTGTTTACTTTCTCAAAGCAAAGAGTGACACACTCCAGGCCACAGAGAAATTCCTGGCAGACGTAGCCCCTTTTGGTAACGTAGGATGCTTGAGGTCCGACAACGAAACCGAGTTCACAAACAGAGAGTTCCAATCACTGTTGAGAAGGTACAAGATAAAACACGAGATGTCACGTCCATATCCCCCACACCAGAACGGTGTGGCAGAGAGGAAATGGCGCACCCTTTTCGAAATGGCTAGGTGTAAGCTAGTAGACAGTAACTTACCTAAGAGCCTATGGCATTATGCGGTGCAAGAAGCCGCTTACACCAGAAACAGGTGCTTTAATAAGCACTCGGGCACCACCCCGTATACAGCACTGACAGGAAAGAAGTGTAATCTAGCCAGAATGCACCGATTTGGATCAGTGTGTTATGCGTACCTGCAGGACAGGGGAAAGCCAGAGTCCAGATGTGTAAAAGGACTCTTTGTAGGGCACGACAAGGGAAGCCCCGTTTTCCTAGTTCATCATCCCGGTAAAGGGAGAGTGCAGAAACACATGCTAGTCAAGTTTGTTACAAAGACAACATGTGAGAGCGAGACACAGACAGAGGAGCCAGAGCTGGACTCCAGAGTAAGGTGTGTAGAAACAAAGACAACATGTGAGAGCGAGACACAGAAAGAGGAGCCAGAGCTGGACTTCAGAGTAAGGTGTGTAGAAACAGAGACACATCAGCCCAGTGTACTTAGTACGGCCGTGCAGGCAGACAGTCAGCTACCCCCAGAGGGTGATGACGAGGAGCACCCGAGGGTGACGTCAAGTGCCCCAAGCAGTGGGAGGTATCCCTCAAGGGAACACAAACCCCCAAAGTATCTGACAGACTATGCCCGGAGAGGGAGTGACGAGGATGACAGTACACTTACCACCGTTGATTACTGCTACAGGGTAGTCAGTGGGGTACCCCCGACCTTTAAAGAGGTCACATTGTCCCCCGAATCAAGTAAATGGGAGAGAGCAAGGGATGAGGAGATGAGGTCCCTAGAGGACAACCACACCTTTGCTCCAGCCAAGTTACCAGAGGGCAGACAGACAGTGGGAGGGAAATGGGTGTATTCAACAAAGTTACCAGAGGGCAGACAGACAGTGGGACGGAAATGGGTGTATTCAATCCAGGAGGGTATTGAAGACCACGACATATACAAATGTATGGTTCGTAGCCAACTGCTTAAATGCAGGAGGAGGAATTGAAGGCCACAACAAATACAAAGTATGGTTCGTAGCAAATTGCTTAAATGCTGAAGGAGGGTACTCCATGTTTAAATACTGCTGAAGGAGGGTACTCTGTTTAAATACTGAAGGAGGGTGGCTACACTGCTTAAATGCAGGAGGATGATACTCTAGGTTTAAATATGGGAGGAGTAGAATCCAGGTTTAAATACCTGATTAGAGTCCATGTCTAAATACTGAAATGGATCCTATGTTTAATCCCATGTTTAAGTACAGAGGTGGATGATTTACCATGTTTAAATACAGAAATGGATCCCATGTTTAAATACAAAGGTGGATGACTTATCATGTTCTCAATGATTTAACTATGTGGAAAAGATCCTGAAACGTTTTGACATGCAAGAATGTAGATCAAGGGAAACACCATGTGATCAAAAACTAGACTATCAGGAGGATGCTCAGAAATGGACAGATGTAAAAATGTACAGAGAAGCTGTTGGTAGCCTAATTTATTTAACATGTACCCGCCCTGACCTATGTTTTGTAGTGAGTAAACTGTCACAGCATTGTGCTGACCCCACAGAGAAGCATTGGATTACAGCAAAACATGTCTTTCGTTATCTTAAAGGTACAGCAGATAAACAACTGTGTTTCAGAAAGAGCAGTGAGGGTCTAGGACTTAAAGCCCACAGTGATGCAGACTGGGCAGCTGACACCACAGATAGAAGGAGTACCATTGGATATTGTGTGAGTTTGAACACAGACAGCTCACTGATTTTGTAGAAAACAAAGAAGCAGCCCACAGTAGCACTATCAACTTGTGAAGCTGAAAATATGGCTCTAGCTATGACCATACAGGAGTATATCCAGAACAACTGCTCGAAGTGATGGAGATAAGATTATGAGTATATTGCTTAATATGTAGTAGGTCATTGGAATGTATCCTCTATACCGAATATGGTGTTTTTGAAGATATGGGGCGTTTTGTCAACATAATTTAAAAATTATGGACACTGTGTATATATGAAGACTGTTGTTTATGAGGACAACCAGGGAACCATTGTGATTGCTAGGAACCCAGTGTGTCGACATAGATGTAAACATGTCGATATAGAAAATATCATCTCATCAGATCTGTCATCAAAGAAGAAAGAATGACACTGGTTTATTGTCCAACGGACGACAGGGTAGCAGACACCATGAGGAAACCTGTTCCAAATTGAAATTGAAGGGATTTGCAAAGGTCATGTTTAATGTGTAAATATTGACTGCCATACTCTGTTGGTGTTGGGTTATATTCTTTCCTTTGTAAAATGTTTTTCGGAGAAGTTATCCAGTATGCTAATACAACCCTAAGTGGGAGTGTTGAAGTCAGAGGTGCTATGTAGGATTGTTAGTAACTGTCTAACTGCATATATAACTGTTTCTACTAGAGGGCGCTCTAGGCGGAGCCACTCAAGACCACCACCAGGTGGCGAGTATAATTAGAGAGGTCTCCTCCTACTCTACCTCTTTCCCCCCAGCCTCTCAGTGAGAGGAGAACTCTAGAACTGCTGCTCATACCATGTGAATGAATAAACCACGCCAGTTAAAGGCTAAAGATAGAAACCATGCCTCTTGACCACATTATTGTCGCCCTATAGACGGATTCTGTCAACAGAATTAATGCAAGAAACCATGACCAAATCAACATCAATTACCAAGAGATTGAGGATGTAGACCAATTCACCAGTGGCGGCTCTACCACTAGGGGCGCTAGGGCGCCGACCCACCTGCTGGCCAGCTGCTGTTAAATCAGAGAAGAAGACAATAAAACTTTTTCGTTTTTGTGTTTTATAGCCCTATAAATAATATAAACATGTTTAAAATTAATAATATTTACTCATTTTAAGTATGTTTGTATTTCCAATGCACAATATAACGTTATTATCTAAATAAAAAAAACATCGTTTTCCAGAGCAGGAAGTGACATCACGTTTCTTTTATTTTTTTTATTTTTTCGTATTTCTCGGCCCGGGCTATACGCGATAGCGCTCTGAGTGCGCGTCACAGTTTGATCGCTGTCTCCGTCACAGCCAATCAGTGCATACGGCGTTGTGCGTTGAAATATGACTATTATGTTGGAATCCGAGCGCGATTTGAAGCGGTCTAGGCAGCAGCGTGAACTTCCGTGAAGAATTTCCATAGCCGCATTTCGCGGAGACGCTCTCTGATTGGCCGACGCCAGTATTTTTTTCCATGGCAGAATTTCACAGAGACGATCTCTGATTGGCCGAATCCAATTTCTAATGTTCCAATTCTAGCTTCTAGCTTGGTTCCTAGGTTGGTCTAGGACTGTTGTTTGTCTTAGAGTGTGCCGTGCCGTGACTGCAAGTTCTTTAGACTGTTAAGCTTAGGCACTCTTTCAAAGTTGGTTAAGGTTAGAGTTTGTCTTAGAGCATGGCGATAGAACGCCAGGTAGTTTGCAGTCTGTTCGAGCGGAAATGGACAAAGGAATGTACTTGTTGAGTGTTGTGCTAACGAGCTCAGCTGAGCTAACACTTGGCTAACAACAAGCTATATGGCGGATTATACACGTTTATCAAGCTCTCCTGCCCTGGACGTTTCAACTAAACAGTGAGTCTCTCTCTCTCTCTCTCTCTCTCTCTCTCTCTCTCTCTCTCTCTCTCTCTCTCTCTCTCTCTCTCTCTCTCTCTCTCTCTCTCTCTCTGTGCTTAACGTTAACGTTTGTAAATAGTTTTTTTTAGGAGCAGTACTGTTAGGCTACTGCTGTGCTGGCCATTCATGAAGCGAGACATTGCTGATTGTTTATTTATTTTATAACACAAGACTATGACTACCAACTGCCTAGCCAGCCATGTATCAATCTTGGATGCAATAATAACGTTACTTACCACACTGACTATGTCGATGGCTCATTGATTTAACTACTGCAGCTCTCTCGGATTGAAAATACGTGGATTATGGCTTGTTCAATATCGTCTATGTTTGAATGAATGAATGAATGAGAACTTTATTAACAGATTGCAGAATGGGTGCAATACAGTACGGCTCAATACACACAATTGTTAAGGGGATGCAGACCAGAGAAAGACGTTTGTCTTGTTTACATCAGGGTCCCAGATTTTCGATTCATATCGATAGTTTAATAGCTAGCCTTGGCTCGTTTAACAATATGCAAAATATGTGTACAGCCCTGTACTCATACTGAAGTTATTCTTGGTATATAATAGGTCTGATTGTGTAACGAATCGATTCCACGTCGCGCTGTGTGTGAGAGAGAGAAGGAGAGAGGGAGAGATCTGCCTGTGTTTGGAGACGGGCGAGTTTTGTTTCTAACTTTTCTATTTATATTGTGTTTCAAGTTGTGAATTAGAGTCTAGACTATACTTTATTTGACTGGTTGTGTGTTGTTGTAGTAACAGCTGAGCGACTCGTTCATAAGAGCCGATTCATTGCCGTGAGCGTGAGTCGAATCGCTCACGTCTTGCCATGAGTCTTGCGTGGTACAGTACTGTACTGTACAAAATATTTGGTATAGCGCCCCTAGTGGCGAAGTACCCAGCGGCCGCCACTGCAATTCACATACTTGGGAGCCACCGTCTGTAAATTGGGAGGAGCAGTGGAGGTTTCTCTATGACAACACGTGAAATACAAATTCACTCATAATTCATAATTATTATTAATTTACATATACCTATATATATATATATATATTTTTTTTTTATTATTATTATTATTTATTTATTATAAATGTTTTCATCTGTAAAAAAAAATGCCAGTGAATTTTTTTTTTTTCAAAAAATGGCGAAAATTGACAGCTCTGAGCAGGCCTGCACTGCAGTATTGCCTGCAGTAATTATTCGTGACGAAAACTTCACAGGTGTGACCCATTGTTAATAAATAATAAATAACAGCAAATCAAAATAGGCTATTAACTTCATCTAAGCACGGTCTGTGCAGTTAAACTCTTGCCATTGAATGGATAACAAGGCTGTCAATCATTCAATCCACCAATCAGCTAATGGTTTCTCTTTGGCTGTTCTGTGGCTCTGCAGCTAGCATGATTGACAGCCTTGTGGCCCAATCAGATAATGGTTTCTCTTGTGCCGTACTGTGGCTCTGCAGCGAGCTTGTTTTCAAAATAATTTTTATCTCAGGAAGATAACTTGTCGTTACGCAAGTCTTGTGAATGTCTAAACAGGGCTGATGACATTGATGAAGATGATATCAATAACAACAATGCCTCTCCATTGTGCATCGTTTGATGATATATATTTTTTTTATCTCAGTCGTTGTAAAACGAAAGCCTGCAGTGCTTAGCCTGGACGCAGCCGAAGTGTAGTAGTTCTAACGTCACTCGGGAGACAAAAGCCAAACATCAATTTGATGCAACAAGCTGGCTCGCGATGCACTATTGTTTACATTTTCCATGGGATTAATGCAAGCGGCTCGAGTCGGACTCGTCACATGGAGAAGCTGCACTATTCAACGATATGGGTAAGTCGTGTCTTCTTGGCTTTAGAATGTCAGTTTGTGTAACGTTACTGTAACCGAATTGAACCCGCATCATAACTCCTACATCGACCATGTCACTTTTCAAAAGGCATGAATGAATGAAAACTTTATTTAACAGATTGCAGAATGGGTACAATATACAGTACAGCTCAATACACATAATTATTAAGGAGATGCAGACCAGATAAAGACTTTCGTCTTGTTTACATCAGGGTCCCCCATTTTCAATTCATAGTGAAATGTATCTTGTGTTATTAGGAGCCCTGCTAAAGTTGGTAGCTAACGTTATATTGATAATGTTTCAATATTATCAGGTTGATATTATTAGGTTGATAATGGTGTCAGTGTTTCAGATAGCAAGGTGGAGATCTTTGTTAACTAGTAGAGCTTTGGTTGAGAGAGATTACAGTGCTGTCTCTTAAAACTCATAAACAAGTATTGAGCAAGACGAGTTAGTCTGTTGTGTTGTGCGTATTGTATGGGAGGGATAATGATGACTGTGTGTAACTAGGAGGGATATGAGGACTGTGTGTATGTGGCACTGAATTGATGTAAACAAGACGAAAGGCTTTCTCTGGTCTGCATCCCCTTAACGATAGGTTATGTAGATAACCTAGTTATATTAGTATTGGCTAAGCGTCCCGCTCTGAGCCTTACGAGATACTTCTATCTCCTGTGATACCTAATGTATCTCCCACGAACAAAAAACACATGCACCCCACCTGTATGGGGCCCCGCCCCTTATGGTGGCATTACCCATATAACCATGACTCTGGTCATGAAACACCCATCCTCGCCAAAAACCCGTCCCAGGAAAAGATCCCTCAAGAGGGAACTCAGGGCGCGCAGAGCGGGACGCTTAGCCAATACTAATATAACTAGGTTATCTACATAACCTATCGTTATATTTCGTATTGCATCGCGTCCCGCTCTGAGCCTTACGAGATAATGGGGAAGAGCGGGCGCGAGACCCGACAGATGTACCCCCTGAGGACCCGTAAGCCCACATCAAGGGGTGCGGGGAGCCCTGTCACCCCATCCTTCCTAACGAAGGGGGGGCGCAGTCAACTCCACCTGAATGCGAACAAGAGGGAGCCAGAACCCCTTGAACACACCGTACAGGCGGAACCACGTGTGACTCAACACACTGCGGCCCATACCCATACACTCCTGCTACCCGACCAAAGGACGGGAAGCAGGAAAGGCCACAGACCCCAGAACCGCCTGGGAGACAGAACCCCCGGTCATGTCCATGAGGTAAAACCTTACAAAGGGGCCCGGTGAGGACCATGAAGCTGCAGCACAGATGTCCTCCACCGAGGCCCCACCCAGGAGAGCGGCAGAGGCAGCCACCCCACGAGTGGAGTGCGCCCTGACGCCCCCAGGGGGATCCTGCCCAGCCAACGTGTAGCAGAGGGCAATACCCTCGCACAACCAATGGGACAGGCGCTGCTTCGACAGTGCCTTACCAGCACGAGCCCCACCGTAACAGACAAAAAGCTGGTCGGTAACCCTGAAGTCCTGAGTACGGCTGAGGTAAATCCCCAAAGCACGGACTGGACATGACAGGTGAAGGCCCGCATCTAACTCACTAGTGTGAGGAGGAGGACGAAAAGCCTGAACCACAATATCCCGGGAGCGGAAGGAACTCCGGATATTCTTAGGCACGAAAGCAGGATTAGGTCGCAGAGTGGCACCGCAATCGGTCCGAAAAGACAGGCACTCTGGACGTACCGAGAGAGCACAGAGCTCACCCACGCGTTTAGCGGAAGTGACAGCCAGTAGGAACGCGGTCTTGAAAGACAGCCGTCCCAACGGCGCCTGCTCGAGCGGCTCAAACGGGGCCAAGGACAACCGACCGAGGACCAATTGAAGATCCCAAGTCGGAGCCAAGGAGCGTTGCACCGGCTTAACGCGTCGAGCGCCAAGCAGGAAACGCTTCACAAGAGGGTGGCTGAACAAAACAGTCCCCTCAAAACCCTCATGACAGGAGGATATAGCTGCCGCATATACCCTCACTGTCGAAGCCGACAGCCTACCAAGAAGAGACTGGAGATAACCCAGAACAGCATCCAGGGGGCAGGAGACTGGGTCCCAGCCCCCCCCCTTACACCATTCTTGGAACGCACGCCACCTGCCCGCGTAAACCGCGACAGTGGAGGGAGCATGCGCACACCGGATGGTATCAACCACTGCGGGATCCATCCTCTCCAGACTCACCCTCCCACCAGCCACACCACCAGGCGTTGACCCAACACCGGAGGCTGGACAAGCACTCCGTTGTGCTGCGAGAGGGCCGTCGCTGACCACGGAATGACCCAAGGAGGAGCGACCAGAAGCTGGATTAAGACCGGGAACCACACTGACGTGCCCCGGTCCGGCGCGACCAGGATCACCGTCCTGCGCTCCCTCCGTATCCGCTCCAACAGCTGACTCAACAGCTGTACAGGAGGGAAGGCGTACAGAAGACCGGGCGGCCACGGAAAGGTCGAGAAGGCATCCACCCCCAAGGGGGGATGATCCGCTCGACTGAGCGAGAACCACAAGGGGCACTTGTGAGAACGTCGGCACGCAAACAGATCTACCGAGGCCTCCCCGAACCGATCCCAGATCTGTCTGACTATGTCGGGGCGGAGTTCCCACTCGTCGCGACGAGGACCGCCCCGAGACATTATATCCGCCGCCACATTTTCCGTACCAGGAACGTGGAGCGCCCGCAGACTGCGCAGCCTGCGGGATGCCCATAGCAACAGTTCGCGCGCCACCCGGAGCAGGCGGGCGGAACGAGTCCCACCCTGCCTGTTGATATACGCCGCCGCCGTCACATTGTCCGTCCTGATCAAAACGTGTTCGCCTACCACCAGGTGGCCGAGCCGTTTGAGGACCAGGAGGACCGCCTTCAACTCCAACACATTGATATGCAGGACAGCTGGATCGGCATGACCCGTCCAGCTGCCCCCCACTGCGTGGGTCCGAAACGCCCCTCCCCAACCTGTGAGAGAGGCGTCGGTGAAAACCGTGACGTGGGAGCCACTGCTGCCCATGGGGACCCCAGCGGAGAGGATACCCAGCCTCCCCCAGTGGGCGAGATCCCCCCATATCGACAAAGGAACCGTCAACCGTCTCCCTTTGCCCCACACCGGATCTATTCTCAAAGAGAGAAACCACCTCTGTATCCGCCTCATAAAGAGGAGGCCAAGAGGAACCACCGTGTGGGCCGCCGACATAAGGCCCAGCAGACGCATCACCTGCAGCGCCGTAACCGTCCCTCCCAGACGGAAACCCCCGAGCGCGTGACGGAGATCCCCCCGACGCTGCTCCGAGAGGGTCGCAAGCATGGGCTTCGACCTCAATGTCAAGCCCAAGTACTCCACCTGTTGACTGGGAAGAGGGGTACTCTTCTTCCAATTCACAGCAAAACCCAGGCTGGTGAGGAATTCCACCACCAGTCGAGTATGAGACCTGGCAACCTCCTCTGAACGGCTGAGGAGCAGAATGTCGTCGAGATAGAACAGAACTCGTATCCCCCGACGACGTAAAGGCCCCAGAGCAGCCGCCACGCACTTGGTGAATGTGCGGGGAGCCAGAGAATAACCGAACGGCATTCTGTGGTACTCGTACGCTACGCCCTGAAACAGGAACCGTAGGAACTTCCTGTGAGGAGGGAAAATGGGTATGTGAAAATACGCATCCTTCAGGTCTATGGAGGTGAACCAGTCCCCCCTCCTGACAGCAAGCAGAAGGAGTCGGACGGTCAACATCCTGAACGGTCTCACTACAATCAACCGATTGAACATGGACAGATTCAGTATAGGTCTGACCCCCCCAGTTCTCTTGGGCACCAGAAAATAACGGGAGTAGACGCCTGACATTGCGTCCTCTCTCGGGACCACAACGACGGCCTGCTTCGCCAACAGAGATTGGATCTCGTCGGCCAGGGCTGTCACCGCGCCCGACCCTAACAATAGGGTCGGCACCAAACCTGAGAACGGAGGATGGGGCCGCGCAAACTGCAAAACCAGCCCCGCCTCTAACGTTCTCCTCATCCACCGATTCAAGGGACATTCCCGTCGCCATATGTGAATATAATCCCACAGCGCCCCCGCCGTCAACTGACGCTGGGCCGCAAGGAACAGCAGATAATTGGCCCGGTCCCCCCCGTCGTGCAAAGCACCCAAGGGGGGACCCCGACAGAAAGGGCCGGTTTGATACGGGAGGAGCGGTCATCAAACTTGTGGACACACACTCACCCCCTGAACACCCCTCCAGCACACGCTGAGGAGCCGTTCCGCAGCCAGACACGCAAGGCCTGAGGACCCCATGGGCTCCTACACGCCGAAGCCCTGCAGTGATATTGCTACCACTCAAATCACGCCAGCCTCTCCTTTGCAGACCACTGCCGGTTTGACGGGAGTGGGAGGCAACAGCGCGATACCCCGCCTGGCGAGGGCGAAGCCGGGGTAACCCCTGCTGAGCATTCAACAGAAGAGGCACCGAGTCCCCCTGCTGACCACTGGAGCTAGTGGCAGCCGTAACACCAGGTTCCACCCACCCACAACCTGCGGTGTAGGAACCACGCGACGACGGAACATTCTCACGGACAGACCCAGGCTCAGCCATCAACTGGGTGTCAGCCCCTGTCTCCATGAGAAGTGAAGAATGGGGCCGCATACGCTTCAAAGAAGGTTCGCGGCCCGCAGCCAAAGGAGAACACTCAGAGCCCCGCTTCTGAGGGTAACAGAAAGCGGACTGAACGGGGAGCGGGCTGCTCGCGGCAAAATGACGACGGGGTGGTTTACCAACCCCGAAATCACCCAAAATGGCCGATCCCTCGGCCGCCAAGACTGTCGGCCTTGCGAAACCCTGTCGATTCTCCAACCAGGGCACCACTGGCGGGGGAAACATGGCCGCCTGTCGAGGATCTCGCCACAGTCGTTGACGAGACCGTGCTCCCACCCCTGGCTGCACAGCGTGAGGCGGTGTAGGACCCGAATCAAAAACCGCCTGCGCCTCCACAGAACGCCCAAAAAGACTATCTGTGGAAAAAGGAGTCGTGAGGAGAGAAAACCTATCCTCTTCCCCAAGAGGAGACTGCTCCAACCAAACATGCCTAACAACCAAAGTCGATAGCATCCGAATCCTCCCCGCAGTTATAGCTTGCGACTGAGTCAAGATCTCTATAACACCACAAACATGAATCACGTTCATAGTGTCGGTTGGACCCAAAGACCTACAACCCGACGCCATCTTGGATAGGAAAGTAGCCAGCTGAGCCACAACACTGGCCGCCGCTAAATGCCATCCTGCAGCAGTATACCACTCATTCGTCCATACTGCCACCCTCCGAGCCGACATGCTATCAAGCAACGGCCGGGCGGAACGTCGTTCATCCCCGCCTGGGCACAAAAAAGAAGCTACCTGGCTACTTAGCCAAGGTACCCCCGGGCTGCACCCCGTCGTCAGCCCCTTCACCCGCAAAAAAGGTAAATAGAGCTCAGCGAACCCCCCCACACCCACCACCGACTGACCTTCATCAATGAAGGTGGCAAGAGGAGGGAAAAGCGGAATCCCGCGGCGGGGATTATTAGACATTCCAGCGTCAACATCAGCGTTAGCAGAAGAAGCAGCAGTAGCATTAGCATTAGCAGTAGCATTAGCATCAGCGTCAACAGCATGTTCCAGGATCGCCAAGACATCGCCCACTACAGTGGAACGATCGCCAAGCCGCCCCGGCCCTGGTGCCGAAACATACTCCACAGCACGACCAACACCGACATTGACGCCTACTGACACAGACCTCACCTTTGTACAAGCCGACCCGTTAGCCAAACCTTGTACGCTGCCCCTCGGTCCGTCGCCGTCAGCCGAGGAACCACCAGCATAGGTCTCATGTGTCGCCGAAACAAGCTCCAGAGAATCCAGGGAAAAACAACTCTCCGGTAAGCCCTCAACATTATTAATCTTCCTTAATCTTTTCATTCCGCTAGCTCGTATGGTGCACGCATCCAATACGCTGGGACGAAAATAGAGGAAGGGTGTTTCATGACCAGAGTCATGGTTATATGGGTAATGCCACCATAAGGGGCGGGGCCCCATACAGGTGGGGTGCATGTGTTTTTTGTTCGTGGGAGATACATTAGGTATCACAGGAGATAGAAGTATCTCGTAAGGCTCAGAGCGGGACGCGATGCAATACGAAATATAACAATTGTGTGTATTGAGCCGTACTGTATTGTACCCATTCTGCAATCTGTTAAATAAAGTTTTCATTCATCATTCATTCATTCATTCATCCATTCATTCATTCATTCATTCATTCATTCATTCATTGTCCTTGTGTTACATAAAACCCATCTGTGGCCTTGTGCAGAGGAAGGTGGTAAATACATGTTAGATATTCCAATGTACAGTTTTGCATACCATTGACTCTAAGAATGGTCTGTGTTATTGAAATCGTCACAGCAATATAGTTTGTTTATACTTCAGAAGTATGATATTTAAACATGGTCCCCAAAATGAATGGAAGCTAATGAGGAGCCTGACACCTGGGAGGAATGGGGGTGTTGCAGCGTTGGGGATGTTTAAAAAATATAATTTAATATATAATATAATATAATAATTTGTGCTTCACCTAAAAATTTGGTCAGCAGCCTCCACTGGGGAGGAGGTATGAAAGACCTAAAAAACAGACTCTCCAAAGCAAGAGGTGCATTCATCAAACTCAAAAAGATCTGGTACTCCAACAGCATCTCAAGAAGAACAAAGCTGAGATTGTACAAAACACTGGTTGTGCCAGTCCTACTGTATGGATGTGAAACATGGAAGATGAACAAGGGAGACAACAAATCAGTCGACGTGTTCCATAACAGATGCCTCAGAAGAATCCTCAGAATCCAGTGGCAAGACCGCATCAGCATCGTGGAGCTACTAGAAAGAGCCGACATGAAGCCGTTGAGCAAGGACGTGAAGTGGTGAAGATGGAAGATGGTAGGACACATACTGAGGCAAGACCACAACAGCGACTGCAACATATCAATGACTTGGGCACCAGAAGGGAACAGAAGAAAAGGAAGACCAAAGACTACCTGGAGACGCACAGTAGAGAAAGAAAGAAAAGAGGCAGGGTGGAGCTCATGGCCTGAAGCAAGAACAACGGCAGCTGGCCGGGAGAAGTGGAAACGCTCTGTGAAGGCCTTATGTGCCACTAGGCACGAAGTGGATAGGTAACAGGTATTTTAGAGAAACAAAACAAGCTTACCTATGTGTAGCAGCCTGAATATTCTACAAAGTATTCAGTAGTGCTAACTAACTGTTACTTTCCCTGTGTGTGTATAACGTGTGATTTACAGTGTTCCTTTGGATAGACTAACAGTGTTCCTTTGGATAGCTCGCCCAGTCTAACGACGAGGTGAGGTGCTACTCTTCTCCAGATGCAGTATGGATTACTAGCAATAACATTGAGCCCTTTTTCCCTTTCTGGAGCGGTCTTTGTGTGGGACCAGTGGAGGTTGCCAGCAGGGGGCGGAGTGGCAGTGGTGGCAGGTGGAGCAGTGGAGAGAAGCAAGCAACGAGGAAGAGGGAATTACCTGGAGGCAAGGGGAGCAGGAAGCTCTCTTCGGCATTGGACTTGGCCGTGAACAGTCGCAGCCACAACGGGCGTGTGCTTTGGAATAGCCCCGTTGAAGAAGTCAGTGAAGGAGAGCCCCGTCGGAGCGAGCGGCGGGTGATGAGACATACTTGCTAGTGACGGGTTATCCTAGAAGTATCAGCGATAGTGTGTGAGTAAGAGAAACCGAACCCAAGGACTAACGTCTAGAGCTAACGAGACTAATGTCTAACGTTATCGGGTTATAGTAGTTACTGTGTGCGGTATAGTAGTATGCTGCTGACGGCTCCGTCTGACTTGAGTAGACTACCGGGCACGAGGCGCTGAAGAGACCGGTGGTATAGCCAGCCACGTTGCGTTAGCAGTGTAACCGAATAGCAGGAGGGTGCGTCGAGACCCAAAGCTTAGCTGTGTTTAAGGTAGCCAAAGTATTAGCTCGCACGACAGAAGCAAGCCAGCAACAGCAGCGGTGGACGTTTCCCAGACGGTACAGAGGACGCCTCTTCCCACCAGCAGAGGACGCCATACAGCAAGCTCTGCCAGCTAACCACTGCCTGCTGTTCGCCCAGCCTGCTGGCTGTGCTCGCGGATCGCCGACGCCATCTTGTCATCCGGACTAACGGTGACAAGAGTGGGTCCGCCATCTTGGCTAAGTACTAACAGTACCACGTGTATCAACAGCAACGTCCATTGAAGTGAACGCTAACAACCAGTGTCTAAGGGGTACCCCAAACAATTTAAGCCGGCTTAGGTTAGGTTTTCTTTGGTAACGTGGGCCCACATGTATTGGTTTATTTTGTTATTTGTTTATTTGTTTATTTGATTCTTGAATGCCCAATGTGTCTACATTCTATGCCTGGGTTCCCCCAGTACAAGCGGGGTGGTTTAATGTATTGAGCACTCGTTGCCTATGGTGGGAAGAGCTTCCCCTACATTGATAACAAGAGCACCCGGTGCCATATATTAAGAGTTAACATTGTAATGTATAACCTGCCCAGGCTTCACTAAAGTAGACCTAATTGGGATCATTGTGTGTGTCTCTTTCTTTGAGTTCCATTTGCTATTCTAACCTCTGGGTAAATATTGTGACTGCATAATTATTTAACCCTTACACCCCATTTACAGAATAGCATTTGAAGGGTCTATACAGGTGGTCAAGGAAGGGTACTGCTTAAAGGGAAGCCCAATAATACTATTGAACTGACAGTCACTGGGTGTGGGAGGGCTGTCGGAGGTACTGAGGGAGTGAGGGTGCGTGGGGAGCTACTGCTGACCGCCTTGGAAGGCGAGGGAGACCAGAGTACCAATCCCCAGGTTAGTAAATCCTGGGCCCCATCCACTCCAACTGCAAGCCCTCCAGAACGACGTTCCGGGCCAAAGACGGGGGTACATATAGGTCCAATACTATAGTATCCTACTACCCAGTGTCTGTGTACTACTGCTCCCACAAGCAGGGATAATCCACCCTTCTACATTTGATTTGCAGAAATAGGATTGTTGAAGCAGTCAGTCCATTACCTGCCTGTAACCGTCCTAACTAATTTTGGTTGTTGATTTGTATTTTAACTGATTTGAACTCTGTATTTTCCCCCTCTGTGTAATCTCAGCACCACACAAGACAATTTAATAAAAGATGGATGATGATGATAACGATATGCAGGCATCTCTGTTCCCCGCAGACCTATACCCCCGATCCACTACGGACGCTGATACAGAGAGGAGTGGGCCGGCCTGCTCCGCTTGTCCATATTAACTCGTCAGGAGCAATGACAAGGCGGGCATCAGCATTCCAGTTCTGACCCCCGGCTCCAGTGTATTAGCTCAGATACACCACTTGGGGGATGGCAGCCGGAGGGAGGGGTGGTACGAAAATGCTGTGATCTGCATAAAAGCTACAAACAAGCACCCTGCTTGCAAAAACTTCTCTCAATTACAGCGGCTCTCGGAATACATGCAGTTTACTCAAATGGCTGAACCATCAAAACCTCAAAGCAGCACAATTTCAGAGATGGACCCGAGAGCTTACAGATTAGATGGAATTTGGTTATTATGTAGTATTTGCCATTACAAACATGAGAGTGTGGGGATGAATACATATCTCCTTGACACATACCTGCACTTTTAAAAAGAGGCCGTCTTGGGTTTCACAGTCCCCCGTGTTGCACGAATCTAAGATTCAAAATTTACTTTAAAAGAAATAAAGGAATTTTGGCGGAGCTCACTACTGTCCCATGACTATCCTAAGTTATTCATTGACACATGGGCTACTATGCTTGAGCTTTTCAAGGTTACACTAGATATTTCTAGTATCTGATTAAAGTATCTGAAAGAGCCACTTCCGTGCCATTTGCATATTAAAACTAGTGCTTTAAGTTGACATAATAAATGTGAGAGCCGCGGTGAGAAGCAACACTGTCTGTGCGCACCGTGCCCAGAGACTAAGTCAGACCGGGGGAAATTAAGGTGAATGCAAATAAATTGCTGTAGCCTACTTCTGAAAGCAGTGACACTGGCATATAAATTGGTGGTAAAACAAAGAGAGAGCTGTGGAGTTAAGGGCAGAGAATTGTTTTGGTGTTCTGTTCAAATATGCACAGGTCCTCCATTGGACAACTGCTGCTGAGATTTCTATATTTGACCCTGTGTACTTGAAAAAGGAACAACACCCACCTTTATGAATTGCAATATGTTATTCCCATGGCGTTGGAACACTCAACCAATATTTCCAAATATGAGCTATACAAACAAAGCTAGAAACCAGAGATATGATTCACACTTTTGTTGATTTCACACTGATTTTGTGGAACCACATGTATTTGTTATTGTATTTTATTATAACCAAATTACCTTTATATATCTATATATATACTGTATAGTAGTGTTCTCAGATCTGAAACAGAACATGTACCTGTATAATTATTAAGTGCTCTCACTGTCATCTACAGTATATAATCATTCCCAATTAACGTTTATGTAGTTCTTTCTTTCAGTTTGGCTGCCTGTAACCATTGGTAACCCCTTTCAAAAGAAAATGCCTAATTTCTGTATAGTGGTAGAGAAGGTAAAGCATGATATTACTGTTCTACTGTGATTTGTTCACAAGATCGAGTAATAAGACAAAATAATGATGTTACACTATTTTTGGACTATATACTATAGTATGTGTTAACAATACTGACTAATACCAGGTATTAGTGCCTCCCAAAGTGTAGATAGTTTCAAGTTTCAAGTTTCTTTAATATTTGTCATACAGAAGTACAGAATACTTTTATACAAAATGCTTCTTACTGTTACGCTCCAGAGACTGTGCAAGACAAGATAAGTATGAAATAAAATAACATAGTAAAATTAGAAGTAAAAAAAATTAGGTCACAGTGTTCAGTTTAGACATATGTACAATGTTCGATGCAGAATAGACGTAGTTACCATACAATATACAATACTGTGCAGTGTACTAATATACAATACTATATAGTGCAAGGCAGAAATGGGACGAGGTGCAATTTAGGTACAATTCACAGTAGGTGTACGAGTTGTAGTGCAAATCCTTTATCAATAAATATAAAGTGTAAAGTGTGTTTGTGTGATCTAAAGTGTGGAGAGTGGGTGCTGCAGTGTGTTGTTTGTTTGAGTGAGTGTGTGCGTGTGGGTGTGTGTGCTGTGTGCATTTGATGGTTGTTGCATAGTGTTTATTGTTCGTTTAGCAGCCTGATGGCCTGGGGATAGAAGCTTCTTCTGAGTCTTTCTGTGCTCGCCTTAAGACTCCGGTATCGCTTGCCTGACCGCAGCAGTTCAAAGAGGCAGTTGTTCGGGTGGCTCGAGTCCTTAATAATTCTCTTAGCCTTCCCCTTGCACCGCTTGTTGTAAATGTTCTGGAGGGTGGGAAGCCCCCCTCCAATTGTGCGTTCGGCTGAACGTGTCACTCTTTGTAGTCTGCTACGGTCTTGTGCAGTGCTATTCCCAAACCAGGAGGTGATGTTGCCGGTCAGGATGCTCTCTATTGTACATGAGTAGAAGTTCCTAAGGATCTTCTGACTGACTTGGAACTTCCTTAGGCGCCTGAGGAAGTAGAGGCGTTGTCGTGCCTTCTTCACAACACTGTCAATGTGTGTGGTCCATGTCAAGTCCTCGGATATGTGGGCTCCGAGGTACTTGAAACTGTTCACTCTCTCAACCGGTGCCCCGTCGATGCTGAGGGGGCTGTAGTCCTTGACCCCCGACCTCCTGAAGTCCACAATCATCTCTTTTGTTTTGCTGACGTTCAGGGAGAGGCAGTTCTCCTGACACCACTGTGACAGGTTCTCTACCTCTTCCAGGTAGGCCCTTTCGTCGTTGGCAGAGATCAGGCCCACCACTACTGTGTCATCAGCAAATTTGATGATGGTGTTGTTGTTCCGCTGTGCTACGCAGTCATGTGTGTACAGGGAGTAGAGGAGGGGGCTCAGAACACAGCCCTGGGGGGCCCCTATGTTGAGCGTGATGGATGAGGAGGTGCAGTTGCCGGCTCTTACCACCTGGGGTCTGACCGTCAGGAAGTCCAAGACCCACTGGCAGAGGTCATAGTTCAAGCCCAGGTCCCTGAGCTTGGCTATGAGTTTGGAGGGGACTATGGTATTGAATGCTGAGCTGTAGTCGATGAACAGCATTCTCACATAGTTCCCCTGCCTCTTGTCCAGGTGTGATGCTGCTGTGTGCAGCACATGGGCTATGGCGTCCTCCGTTGACCTGTTGGGGCGATATGCAAATTGCAGAGGGTCCAGGTTGATGGGGAGGGAGGAACAGATGTAGCCCTTCACTAGCTTCTCAAAGCACTTCATGGCTATGGAGGTGAGGGCTGAGGTGAGATAGGAGGTTTTTCCCCACTTTTGTATGCAGATAGGAGGTTTTGTTCTTCGGCCATCGACATACTGTATTAACACGTACAGTAACAACCATGTTTTGCACATAGCAACTGTCGTCTCTTCCATCGCCATGTACAAAACGTAAGGTTATTCTATAACCCTAGTTATATGAATACTGGCTGAGCGTCTCGCTCTGCCTACTGAGATAGAGCACTATCTCTAGCACCTAGTGTGCGCTGGGAAACAAAACAAATGCACCCACTTGCACGTGACCACGCAACTCCTATGCATCCTCTATATTACGCCGGAAGTGGTCACGCCTCACCCTTCCCAGTTCGATTTCCATAAGCGGAAAACATCCAAGGGACCTCTAGGCGCTAAAGAGCGAGACGCTCAGCCAGTATTCATATAACTAGGGTTATAGGATAACCTTACGTTATATCAAATTTATTTATTTATATATCATCTGGCTTCGCATCTCGCTCTGCCTACTGAGATAAAGGGCAGAGCGGACGCGTGGCCCAGACAAATGCACCCCCTGAGGGCCCGTAAGCCCCAGCCAGGGAGGAGGGGAGTCCCGTCCAGTCAACTCCACCAAAGTGCGAAAAAAAGGGGAACCAGGCACCCCCGAATGCACAGCGCAAGCGGGACCACGTGTGACACAGCACCCCGCGGTCCACACCCACACACCCCTGCTAGCCCACCTGATGGCAGGATGCAGGAGAGGTCCCGGACCTCAGGACCGCCTGGGAGACAGAACCCCCAGTCATGTCCATGAGGTAAAACCTAACGAAAGGACTCGGGGAGGACCAGGAGGCCGCAGCACAGATGTCCTCCACCGAGGCCCCCCTGCTGCCTCCACAGGGCAGCAGAGGCCGCCACACCATGAGTGGAGTGCACCCTGATGCCCCCGGGGGGAACCTGTCCAGCCGACGTGTAGCAAAGGGCAATGCCCTCGCACAACCAATGTGACAGGCACTGCTTGGACAGCGCCTCACCCGCGCGAGGGCCACCGTAACAAACAAACAGTTGATCGGAAGCCCTGAGACCCTGCGTGCGACTAAGGTAAACCCCCCAGTGCACGGACAGGACACGACAGGTGAAGGCTCGACTCCAACCCACTAGCATGAGGAGGAGGATGAAACGCCTGAAGCACCATATCCCAGGAGCGACAAGAGCTCCGGATATTCCTTGGCACGAAGGTCGGATCAGGCCACAGAGTCGCCTGCTATTGGCCCAGATAGACAGGTACTCCGACCGCACCAAGAGAGCACATGGCTCACCCACGCATTTAGCGGAGGTGATGGCCCGAAAAAGGAACGTGGTCGTAAGACAGACGATCCAATGGCGCCTGCTCAAGTGGCTCAAACGGGGCCCCCAACAGCCTTTCCAGAACAGTTGGAGGTCCCGACCCGGAGACAGAGAACGTTCCACAGGCTTGAGACGCTGTGCGCCAAGCAAGAACATTGCACGAGAGGGTGGCTGAACAATGTTCTGCCCCCCACTCTCGACCATACGCCACTTCCCTGCATAAGCCGCGGTAGTGGACGGAGCGTGCGCGTTCCGGATGGCGTTAACCAAAGAAGAGTTAAGACGCATCCCCACCAGATTCACCCTTTCAGCAGCCAAGCCTAGAGGCTGCCCCAGAACAGGAGGCAGAACAAAGTTCTGCGTGCCTGAGAGGGGGCCCGCGGTGACCACGGAACAGGCCACGACGGGGCCACACAGAGCTGAATCAGGGCCAGGAACCACACAGTCGAGCCCCGGCCCGGCACGACCAGGATCAAAGTCCCGCGCTCCTGACGTACCCGCCCCAACAGCTGAGCTATCAGGTGTATGGGGGGGAACGCGTACAGAATCCCAGGCGGCCACGGATACATCGAGAAGGCATCCACCCCCAGAGAGGGGTTGTCTGACTGACCGAGAACCACAAGGGGCACTGGTGGGACTGTCTGCTCGCAAACAGGTCCACGTGGCCTCCCCAAATCAGTCCCAGACCTGTCTGACTATGTCTGGACGTAGTCCCCACTCGTCGGGGTGAGGACCACCCTGCGACATCACATCTGCACCCACATTCTCCCTGCCAGAGATGTGGAGAGCCCTCAGGCTGAGCAGATTGAGAGACGCCCATAGCCAGCGCTCGACCGCCGCCCGGTGCAGATGGGGGGAGCGTACTCCTCCCTGTCTGTCGATATACAACGCTGACGTCGTGTTGTCCGTCCTGATCAAAACACGCTTGTCCACCACAAGGTGGCCGAGCCGCTTGAGGACCAGAAGAACTGCCTTCAATTCCAACACATTGAAATGTAGTGCAGACCGGTGTGGTCCCACACTGCCCGATAGGGTAGGTCTCTACACACTGTAGCCCTGTAGTGATATTACTACCACCCAAAGGTGCATGTAGAACATCTGCAGAGTTACAAAAGTCCACTCCAAAAGGAGTTATTCTGTCTGACATAAAACACTACTCCTGAACTGCTTGAAATGCCTGGTTTGTAGCCTCTTGCTACTGTAGAATGCCTTGTTTTTAGTCTTTTCTTCCGTTACATGTCTACGTCACATGTAACCAGTGTTGGGACTAACGTGTTACAAAGTAACGCATTACAGTAACGCCATTACTTTTGGCAGTAACTACTACTCTAACGCATTACTTTTTAAATGATCAATTATCGTTACTAAATGGTTCGTTACTGCGTTCTTTTTATGTACTGTAGATTGGTAGCGAGCTGGAGCGCAGTCCAGACTCCTGTGTCATCCTGAGACACGTTGTGGGTGTGTTTGTTTACTCTACTACTAATACACTCGCTTTGCCACTAAACAGAATAGTTTCAAGACATTGCGTCGGTCTGAGAGAAGAGCATCAAAAATACATTTGGACTGCAGTATTCTGTTGTGGATGGTTAAAACCTTTGTTTACATATTATGGTGTGGATTAAAACGTTCGTTTCTGGACCTGTTTGCTGCCTGAAATCAAGCTGCCGGGCTCGTTCAGAACACAGAGAACCTCCACCATGAAGCCAGTGGTACCATTATGAAACTTTAAGTGATGCTACACATCATTCTAACTTAGCGGAAAAGGGGATAAATATCAACACCTCTGGTATCTAGACCGTGAATATAAGACAACCTGACTTTGTCAGGTGTCATTCACTGGAAACTGTCAAGTTGATCAACAGATTTTGACTGTAAGAATATGTAAGGGCATTAATGGGAGCAATTGAAATAATTTTTTTAAGTAACTAAAAAGTTACTTTTCACAGTATCACATTACTTTTTGGTAAGTAATCAGTGAAGTAATGAGTTACTTTTGAAATTAAGTAACTAGTAATGGTAAAGTTAATATTTTTCAGTAACTAGCACAACACTGCATGTAACACAATAGTTTATTGTTGGCATAGTATGTCTTGATGTTTATTAGTGTTCTCTTGCAATAAGATACAAAATATACACTCTGGTCTCACTCCTGACTTACCGTTTTTTAAGATGGTGACTCGCTAGTAAACTCTTTCTCTCTTTCCACCTCTCTTTTCACGGATTACTAAAATATGTTTCTGATAACATTTTAGGTGAGAAATAAGATATGCAATTGCTGGATTTGATCTGCAATGCCTAGTTTTACAGTTTGATCTGAATTGTGTGAACCAGAGTCCCATTATCCAGATTCAATTAACCCGATGTTTGAAGCCGGGATTTTCCTGTTCCTCGAACGCTGATTCAGTCTCGTTAACTCGAACCAGACTTGAGACTCTGGATAATTGCGCGCGGCCGCTTCAGTTGAAAAGATCAGAAATCCTGATCTTCTAACGGCATTGATTGATTGATTGTTTTAAAACTTTATTAACAGATTGCAGGCGGCTCAATAGCCTCGCCGACAAGTTAGATGCATAATCTATAGGCTAATTTTAAATCCCTCATTACCCCAATCAATCAGATTATATTTCTTTAAACGTTCCTGCTGGCAGTAGGTTTATGGATTGAATAATCAAATGAGATCTTGCTAGCGAAAATAATTAGTTCAACTGTTTCAGAATAAGGATACGGCTCTCTTATCCATTGATTGATGTATGGTGGATGTTTTACTTATCTGCACTGTGGTGTGACGGTTTGTCCATTTGCCTTTCACGCAGACGACCCGCGTTCGAATCCCCCTTCTTCTAGTAATTTTCTTCTTTTTGCAATGTAAATACATCAATTTGGTGCACGTTGAGAGCTATATAAAGAATGACATCCTCAATGCATGTAGATTTATAATATTTTAACTTAAAACTAGGCTACTTTTGCGTATAATCATTAATATTATATTCCCAAAAAATCATATTGGAAACGCGGGGTTTCGAACTCGGGTCGCCCTGTTGACAGGGTTGAGCACTAGCCGTTGCACCACTGTGCCAGACGGGATATATTCATTGTGTATACATCAATGGACAAGAAACCCGTGTTTCGAATATTTTTCTTTTGAATGAAGTTTTATCTCTTTATTCTCAAATGCATTAATGTGACGTCAACGGCTCATTCAATTTCTCAAATCCGTCAAACAGCGCATCTCATCAGACATTTTAATCCCAGTTACAATATCACACAAAAACCACAATCCACGCATAGACACTTCAATTTTATGCTTGAATGCAATCCGGGCGCTCCGTTAAGCAAATCTACAGCGGAGAATATATGAAACTAATCAGAGCCAAACGGCCGATGTTTGGCTCTGTTTCATTCATTAAAAATATCCCCGCGGGATTCACATTTGCAATGCGCCGTTATTAAAATAACCACATGCAGTGTGTATCGCGACTCCGAGCGCCGTATATGACGTGCATTATTTTATTTAGGACAAAGTAAATCTATAGGCTCAATATGATTTATTATCAGCATTTAGTTCTATTATTATACATTTCAAAAGCCCCCTCTAGGAAAACGAAGCACAAAAACATAATTCAGAATGGTATAATGGGATCTAGACTGTGAGAAATATTTCAGGAAGCGAGCTGGCATTTCTTTGCGGGGGCGTGGCCATGGTTCATCCAGCTAACTGAACTTAACCCTGCTCCCGACCAGGCTCAAACTTTTTGATCTGTTGTCATGGTGATTTAGACAATCGAGCGTCGGGGAATGGAAAGGTCTGGCTTAAGTCAGGCTATGCTGGAAATTATCCGGCTAACTCAGTTAGCCAGGTACGGGGAACGGGGCCCAGGAAGTGCCGCAGCACAGGAAAACATCCTCTCATTTCCATATAATAATTATAATTAATTGCATTTATATAGTGCTTTTCTAGACACTCAAAGCGTTTTACAATGTAGGGTGGAAATTGCCTCCTTCACCACCACTGGTAGCACCCAACCTTGGGCTACGCAGGCTAAATGGCTACCATACAATGGCACCCGGCACACATCACACTACACAATGGCTGAACGGCTCAAAAGACAGGGATTGTCTTATCAGTCAATTAAGGGGAAGGGATGATTAGGTGGCCTTGATATCAGAGACCTGATAAGGAATTTGGCCAGGAACGCCGGGGAACCCCCTACTCTTTACGAGAGCCAAAAGTGCCTGTTTGAGGCTGAGTGAGCTGGACTTGCTGCACACACAGCCTGTACAGAGCTATAACTAGGTGCTTTTTGACCATACAAAAATGCAAGCGATTGTAAGTAGACCACAGCAATTTAAATATGAAACTGGGAAATGGCCATAATATGTGCTATTTAAACTATAGGAATAGCATGTATGAATTATTAAATTGGGCATACTTTATCCCTTAAAAGGTATATTCCACTTAGTATAACTTCAGCTTGTTCTCTATGTAAAGTAATCTACAAGTAAGCTAGTGACCACTGTTCAACACCACCATTCCTCCCAGCCTCCCAGGTGTCAAGCTTTGCAGTTTGGCGAGCTAGTCTAAATATTATATTTCTGAAGTATAAACAAACTACTGCAGAGCAGATTTAAATAAAAACAGACAATTCTGAGTCAATGCTATGTGTTTGTTTTGGCACTTTACATATTGATTACCTTGGGAAAATAAAAGCAGATCCAGTCAATTTGTTGTAGGCTTGAGTGTGATGTGTATCTTTGCCCTGCTTAGAATATTGGGTGCATGGTTACCATGGCTACCTGCTGCCTTACTGGAGGAAAGATTATAAACATTATGTGAGAAGTTGACAGTTGGTCAAACAACACCTCAAGTGTGAAATCATTCCTACAGTATACTCATACTTAGAAAATTACAACAAAAACAAGTACCTTTGACTGTATTGTTTGTTTATAATTTAGTATAAGTATGATATTTAGACTTGGTCCTCTAAATTAATGGTAGTGAATGAGGAGCCTGACACCTGGGTGGAATGGTGGTGTTGACAGTGGGGGACAGGGACAGCAGTCGTTGCTACAGTAGCTTACTAGTGACAAACAGTTTTTACCCACAGGCCATCAGGCTTGTGAATGCTAGCTACCCCAGCTACCCCCGCCCCTTTTTTTTTTGCTTTTTAATGAATGAATGAATGAAAAAGTTTATTTTTGAACATGTATTCTCCATATTCCTCCAAACAAATCACAGTATCTAGCTCCGTCAAACAGAACAATCATAATAATAAAAATAAAAAAATTATAAACAAAAAGTCAAGAGCAATGTATTTAGTTAGTTGACATGTTCAAAAAAGGAGTAGAGGGAAGCTAAGCTTATTGATCCCTACCCCCTTACATTTACATTTGTTCTTCCATTAATTTGACTAAATATAACATCATTTAGTACAAAAAGAAAAAACTTGAATCGCTTGGCAGCAGTAAATACAATACAACACTAAATAACACAATATAACATAACTTTGTTTATCCGCATTACTCATTTCTGTATTTCTCGAATGTGTATTTTTTAAGCTGCTTTTTAAATTGTGCCATATGTTTACTCAGTTTGATGTATTCAGGTAAATTATTCCACAACTTCACTCCACAAACAGATATGCACATGGTTTTCAGCGTAGTGTGTACCATTGGTTGTATAAGATTCCCTCTCCCTCTTAAGTTATATTCTCCTTCCCTGTCTCTGAATCATCTTTGAATGTTGCCTGGGATTAGTTTATATCTGGCTTTGTATACAATGAGGGCAGTTTTGAACTCAACTAGGTCCATACATTTCAATGATTGTAGCTTTATAAATAAGTTATTCGTGTGGGCGGTTACGTGGCGTAGTGGGCAAGGCGCTCGCCACGAATGACGGAGACGCTGGGCTTGCCTGTTCGAGCCCAGCGCTCCACATTGCTTTCAGTTTAGCTGGTCGTTCATACTAATACACATTGGGCGTATTAGGGGGTGGGAAACTGATGGGTGGGGATCGGGCGTTGTGGACAGCGACTCATACAGGTCGGTTGGTGCGCCTGCGCAGTAGAATCAGGAAGTGTCGGGGGCAGCGTGAGCCTCCCACGCGTTACTCCTCGCCACTGAGGGATCGAGCTGCGCAGGTGAAAAGATGCGACTGCTGTTACCTCAAGTACTGGAGGGGACTTGTGCTATGTATGACTTAGTCCACATTGCAGCCGGCTTGTGGGAGGCAAGAAACAGCGTTCGTGACAGGGGAGGGTTGAATTGGATGATACGAAATTGGGATGGGAGAAAAAATATAGAAAAATGGGAGAAAAAGTGGATCTAAAAAAAAATAAAAAAATTATTTGTGTGTTCATAATATCCCACATTGTTGACTATTCTTATTGCTTTTTTCTTTATTGCAGAAGGAAGAGCGTACAGTACAGTGTATACAGTGTTTTTTTGGTTTAGAATGTGTCTTATCTTACATAAAACACCAACACTCCTGACATATTTGACTTGAGGTTTCCAGTTGAGTTTGTGGTCTATTATTACACCCAGAAATGTATTCTCAAATACCCTTTCCAGTTTATCAATCATTAGTTGAACCGGTGTGTTTTCTTGTATATCACGTTTACCAAATATCATGAATTTGGTTTTCTTTATATTTAATGATAATTTATTTGCATCAAACCACACTTTTAGCTTGGATAGCTCAGCTGTGACATTCTTTAACAGCTTTTGGAGGTTCTCTCCCTCACAGAAGACATTTGTATCATCAGCAAAAATTAAAATGTTCAATATTTTAGATGCATTACCTATATCATTTATGTACAGTATAGTTTAGGGCCCAGAATTGACCCTTGCGAGAATATGTTTGACTGAGTGGACCTGTACTCCCCCAACTGTACAAACTGTTGTCTTTGTTCTAAGTAACTTTTTAACCATTTGAGCCCTACTCCTCTGACCCCATACCTTTCCAATTTTAGTAGCAGAATATCATGATTTTTGTGCCAGGCAACTGTCACCCTTCCCCCGAACTGTGAATCACTAAAGACACTAAAGACACTTTTAACTGCTGCTGTGACCCATTGTCACCCTCATATTTATATTGTAAACAATCTGGATCCTACACTGTGAATCGGAACATGCAATTACCGTCAATGTTACTCACTGAGTCTTGTTTTTTTTTGCATTCGCAAGTATTTAAATTGTTAATTTTTTTTGTTAAAGGGGAACTATCTTATAAATGGCCTTTTTCAGTGTTTAGCATTGTTTCATAGCTATGTGGACTTATATTAATATGATCTATGTCTCTAATTCTCATATTGGCGCATTCTTCCAATTCTCCTCTCACAATATTCACCCTCACCAGTGGCGGCCGCTGGCGCTGGTGCCTTGTAGGTCGCAGTTCAGGTCGAGTTGAAAATGTAATGCTCTGAGATGCTCTGGAGCAATCTCTCTCTGTCTCTCGGATCAATCAAATCAAATAATTAACACATGTATGTTGTCATTTTAAACAGCTCACCATTCATTCATTATGCATCAGCAGCAGCTAAATTAATGTTATAGTTCACAACACAGCAGCGCGTTTTGAATCGCTAGCCTATTAATTATCGTCTCAGCAAGCACAGTCAATACTTTTTTCCGTAGCCGCATTTCGCGGAGACAGCTGTGTATAGCGAGAGAGAGAGAGCGAGAGAGAGAGAGAGAGAGAGAGAGAGAGAGAGAGAGAGAGAGAGAGAGAGAGACTCACTGTTTAGTTGAAACGTCCAGGGCAGGAGAGCTTGATAAACGTGTATAATCCACTGTTGAATGATGTATTCCAGACCACTGTCCACTGTCTCCAGACTGCATCCGCCAGTTAGCTTGTTAGCACAACACAAGTACATTTCTTTGTCCATTTTTCCGCGTCGAACAGACTGCAAACTACCTGGCGTTCTATCGCCCTGCTCTAAGACAAACTCTAACCTTAACCAACTTTGAAAGAGTGCCTAAGCTTAACCATCTAAAGAACTTGCAGTCACGGCACGCTCTGCTGCCTGCATTTCACAACAACACAACAACACAACTATCTCTCACCAACGGACCGGAATAAGCTAGAATTGGAACATTAGAAATTGGATTCGGCCAATCAGAGATCGTCTCTGTGAAATTCTGCTACGGAAAAAAATACTGGCGTCGGCCAATCAGAGAGCGTCTCCGCGAAATGCGGCTACAGACATTCTTGACGCTACTGGCTAGACCGCTTCAAATCGCGCCCGGATTCCAACATAATAGTCATATTTCAACGCACAACGCGTTACGCACTGATTGGCTTCGACGGATACAGCGATCAAACCGTGACGCGCACTCAGAGCGCTATTGCGTCTAGCCCGGGCCGAGAAATAAAAAAAAAAAAAACGTGATGTCACTTCCTGTTCAAGAAAACGAGTATTTTTTTATTTTATATAATAACGTTATATTGTGCATTGGAAACACAAACATACTTAAAATGAGTAAATATTATTAATTTTAAACATGTTTATATTATTTATAGGGCTATAAAACTAAAAACTAAAAAGTTTTATTTTATTCTTCTTCTCTGATTTAACAGCAGTCAGCAGGTGGGTCGGCGCCCTTGCGCCCCTAGTGGCAGAGCCGCCACTGACCCTCACTGAACTGATTTGTGATGTCAGAGAGACTCCACTGCATGATAATCATCAGGCCCCACCGTGGTTTAGGTGCCCAGGCTCAAAACGGCTTAAAGGGGAACTCCAACATTTTGGGAAATTAGCTTATTTAACATCTTCCCTGGAGTTAGACAAGAAGATACATACCTTTTTTGTCTCTGTGCGTGCATTTTAGCTTTGGGAATAGACGCTCCGTTAGCATAGCTTAGCTTCATCACTGGAAGTGAGGCAGGACAGTAGCCTTACAGTGCCTTACAGTGTATTGCAAGGTCTGACATTGACCAAACTTGATATGCATGACCTTGGTGGGCTCTAGGTCAACTCCTGAAAAGGGGGTCAATGTCAGACTTTGCAATCAAAAGTTAGGGGGCTAATAACCCTTGCCATAATTTCAGTGCGCCCCCTAACTTTTGATTGCAAAGTCTGACATTGACCCCCTTTTCAGGAGTTGACCTAGATACTTAATATACAGTAAATTACATTTGATCAAAATATTAACCATTAAATAAAAGTTGTAATCTGTAAATGTATTTGATTTTACTGTAAATGTTATGAATTTAAAATGGGGGAAGAAGTCCTTCTCTGGTCTGCATCCCCTTAACAATTGTGTATTGCGCCATACTGTATTGTGCCCATTCTGCAATCTGTTAAAGTTAGCAATCAATCAATGTATTACCATAGTGTCTTTATACCTTCATCACTGTAGGCTACATATTAATACTACAACTCGTTAAAGCTATAAAAAATACCTATGGTCATTAATTTAGCAGTGGGAATATCATTTTTGGAACAGTGTGTGTCTACAGAGAAAAGTGAGATAGAAAAAAAGCCAATGCGATTTTGTGTTTTCCCTCAATATCTCTGCAATGCCTGCGAGTTACCATTAACTGTATTTGTCATACCATGACAATTCACGACAACTTTTAAAACGGATCAATTTATATTTATAAATCGCATTCAGGAAATTGGGCGTCAGTGAAGGCATGCTCTCCGTGGAGGAATTGGAGGAGGCGCAGAGCAAACGGCTGTTCACCAACACATTTACACATTCCTGCATCACATACAGTAACGTTGTATTGTTTTATCCACAGAAGATTTGCAAACCTTTTGTTCCGGAGACAAAAGCCACAGAGTGGGCAATCAAGAGACACTGGCTAAGTTGATTTGACACCCTCGGTGCATCACTCTCTCCCCTGAGCTCTGAGCTTTATCCGGTCGCTGTTCTTATTCTGACTTCCTGTGATAACGTTCTAATCTACACTGCTGCCACCTGTCGTCACGGAGGGGAATTAAAGCCATTTTGTAAAAATGTATAAGTACAAAATACGTGCCAATTCCGTGAACCGTGAACAGGGCGTGAAGAAGGTTGAAAAAACAGGAGAATCCCGGGAAAAACGGGAGGGTTGACAGCTATGCACCTACGTGATGCAAAAAAGTAGACCCCAGGGTATCTTCCTGTCCTCAATGTCCCTGTGTGCTAAACAAAAAATTAATACAAAGAAAAGCAATCACCATAGGCTGGGTGACAAACAAATATACAAAGGATTAAGGTTAGACAGAAATGTGCAATAACAAGGAAAACCAAAAGATACAATGTGGTTCACTAAACAATAACACAAAGAACCAGAGCCTTCACCAGCTCTACCAAATACCAGAGCCTTCACCAGCTCTACCAAATACCAGAGCCTTCACCAGCTCTACCAAATGCCTTCACCAGCTCTACCAAATACCAGAGCCTTCACCAGCTCTACAAAATACCAAAAAGAGCCACGGCTCTATACCAAACGACACACAGAGAGCTCTACCACAAAGACACAGAGATAGTTACCACAACCATCAACCAGAGAGCTAACTAACACTGCACACAATGGGATACATGAATGGGTGTGGAGCTTGATTGCTGACAAGCCTCAGCTGCTGCTGCTGTTGCTGGAGTGAAATGGTGATTGACCAGCTACTGCTGGAACTGAGACACCTGAGAATGGGGATATGTAGACACAAGTGGGAGACAAGACAACAACAAACAAAACATGCCTATATATACAACAGATACTGTAACTGAGGGGTACAATTCCCTGACTGTATTGAGAGTATGGTATCATTAAACCACTACTTAGTTATGTACTTTAATTACTGGCCATACAGTACACGGTATATATGGTGAACACCCACACAATAACACGGCTTAACAAAGAAAGTCATATTTAGAAGTATTTATTAGAAGAGCAGCAATAGTAGATTACAGTATTGAGAATTATGAGTTGCGCTTATATGGCGAAGAACACTTAAATAGGTCAAGAGCGTAAGTCCATGAGCATATTACGATGGGTATAATTAATACCACCTGTAGCATAATAATTATATAAGGCACACTCGTAGGTCAGCTGGAGATACTAAGGGGGTTCCCTCCGGTTGTAAGCCAGCAGGGGAGAGGAATTGTCGGGAGCAAAAGTCTGGATCAACGAGGAATAAAGAGAATCCAGGTACAGGAGATGGTGCAATAATCCCTTGGTCCTTAGACAAAGCAACAGCTATACTCCGGTATGCATTGCAGCATGGATGAAAGCTAGCCAGCCTCTGGGTCCTAGAGGCGGGCTCGACGGTACTCCTCACAGGGTAGATCCCACACAGCAGTGGGGTAGACGGTTCTCTGCTCCAGCAGCCACAGTACCAAAGCAATATAATCCAGCCGGAAAAGGCTCTGCATTCGTCGGTGTAGGTTATCCAGTGTACATATCCACACGGTTCTCGTCTAGGACTCCTCGGATGGCGGCACAAGGTTAGGCCGCCCAGCCTGGATAAGTACACTAGCTCGGTACGACGAACCGGTGGTAATGCTGGTCACTGTAGAACGGTAGCCGCACGATACACTATACATAATAGACTATTACTTTACAATAGAATAAGTCGAACTCGACGATACAGCGTTAAACTCTGACACTTTAGCTATCAATTCGCACGCGGTTCTCAAGGCTCTATTTAGGGGCAAAAAGGGCCCACTTCACAGCACGTTGTATCGTGGTGAAGGCTTCAACTTGTTGGGTTAACTAACTGCTGTATCCACCTGCGACGTATTTATACGTAAGGTGAATAATCTAGTGCCAACCTCAGTTCTGTCTCGTATTACTGCGCAAACCTGGGCATGTTGAGACATGTCTTAGCGGTGGCTTTGAACTAGACATTGGGGGTATGGCCGTTGGCGCCTAGGGGGTCGCTGTCCAATAGGAGAACGAATATTATGGTCTGGCCTGTACCTAGGTAAAGGGGTATTCCGTGTATATGTACAAAGAATATACAAGGGATATCAGACGATATACAAATATTATACAATATATCTCAAGTAATAAATATATATATTCGGTTTAATCTGACCCTTTGTAACAGCCGCCTCCTAATTAGTCCGCACCTAATTAGATAAGCAGAGACAGATTAACCGTCTTGTCCACTACTCAATGTCCGTTGTGAGGAGTAGGGCAATTCACAAAGTCAGTGGGTCATGGTCGTCATTAAGAGAGTCAGGGAGCCTTGGCAACTCTATCAGCCTCGCCACGGGTCGGGTGTATGTCCGTCCCTGGACGAGCACTTCTGCCGCTCTGACCTTTCCGTCGGCACCAGTAATCACTTTGCTTACGCGGCTGGCCGGCCACATAGCTCGGGGTAGTGACTGGTCTATAATCATGACGACTGTGCCCTCCGTCAAATTGTCTCTTTCTTTTACCCATTTCTGGCGGGTCTGTAGAGACGGTAGATAGTGGAGGAGGAAACTGTTCCAAAACTTGTCAGCCAATACTTGACTGTACCTCCACATTCTTCGGCCGTTCGCTTCCTCAGGTCTGTACACTGTCTGTGGGAGCGCGGGGTCCAGCCGCCCAATCAAGAGAGTGTTGGGGGTGACTGGGTCGACATCTGCTACATCACTTGAGACGTAACCGAGGGGCTTTGAGTTCAATACTCCCTCGATCTCCGTGAGGACTGTCGTGAGGACTTCTTCCGCCACGGTCTGGGCCCCAAGCACGGCGTACAGGGCTGTCTTTATTGAACGTACTTCTCGTTCCCAGGTTCCCCCGAAGTGAGGGGCATTCGGGGGGTTAAACTGGAAATCAATCTGAGAGGGAGCGAGGTGGGTCTTAAGTTCTGGGCCCATAGCTTGGAAGCTCTCTCTCAGCTCTCTTTCTCCGCCTTTGAAGTTTGTCCCGTGATCAGACAATAATATAGACGGTTTTCCTTTCCGCGCTGTGAATCTCCGGAAGGCCATAAGGAATGAGTCCGTACTCATGGTTGGAAGGAGTTCTATGTGTATCGCTCGGGTGGTCATGCATTTGAATACAATACCCCACCGCTTCTCCGTCCCTCTTCCTTTCTTCACATACAGCGGGCCGAAGCAGTCCATACCGGTGGAGTGAAAGGGCTTGTCGCCGAGTCGGAGGCGACAGGGGGGTAGGTCAGCCATCCTGGGTATACTGGGCTGTGCTCGCCACTTGCGACAGTCTAGACAGGTCCGCTGGAAGCGTCGTACTGCTTCTCTTCCTTGCAGTATCCAATAGCGACGTCTGATCTCAGCGAAGACTCTCTCTGCCCCGGCGTGGTGCACGTCCTCGTCGTATTTCTTAATGATGAGCTCTGTGACCTTGTGTCGGCTGTTGAGAACTATCGGGAACTTAACGTCATCCGTTAAGTCCGGGGCCCTTCTCAGACGACCACCCACTCTGATGAGATCGTGGGCGTCGCGCTCAGGGGCCAAGTGGAGCAGTCTGCTGTCTGACGGGACTGGCTTTGATCCCTGCAGACAGTTCTGCTTCTTCGTAGTTAGCTGCATTAATGTCAGTAGTGGAGGGAACCTCAGGGTGGTGCCACAGGAATGTCTTTAACTGCGCACTCTCAAGGGTAGGGCAGTCGTCTATGTTGGGATCTGTGGGGACTGGTGTGTGCGTCAACCCACAGAACATAGATTTCTTCATCTCTGCCTCCTCTTGACTAGCCTCCCATGGGGTGGGGTTAGGCCACTCTTCTTCCGGGAGCTTGAGGAACTCGGGACCGTCACTATAGAGATTGTGACATGTGAGGTCATCCAGGGACATTCCCCGTGTGATGACGTCTGCTGGGTTCTGTTTTGTGTCCACGTACCTCCAGCATGCTGATTCTGTTAAATCTTGGATCTCTGTGATTCTGACTCCCACGAAGACCTTGTATCTACACGAATCGGACTGGATCCATGTGAGTACGGCCATGAAGTCTGACCACAGGATTGTTCTTTGCACCGGGATGGTGAGTTCATGTTGGATTAACGTGGCGAGTTGCGCTCCTACTAGGGCTGCGCAGAGCTCTAGACGCGGGATCGATTGTTGCTTGCGGGGGGCTATTCTTGAACGAGCCAGGATGAAGGCGGTATGTATTTCTCCTCCCTCCTCTCGGGCCCGCAAGTAGGCCACCGAACCGTAGGCTACTTCGGAGGCATCGCTGAAGACGTGCAGGTCCATCTGACACGTCTCCAGCCGCACTGTGGGTGGGAAGTAGCTGCGGCGTATGTTGACACCTGGGAGCGAGCTGAGTTCTGTTTCCCACTCTCTCCATGTGGAAGCAAGGTGGTCGGGTATGGGGTCGTCCCAGCCCTGGTCCTTGTCCCACAGCTCTCGTACAATCATCTTTGCCCTGGTGGTGTAAGGTAGAATACATCCCAACGGGTCATATTGTCTGGCGAGTGTTCTGTATACACTCCGTCTGGTGGTTGGTAGTGAAATCGACCTTCCCTGCTCCTTGGTCAGGGGTGTGTGTCTATAATGGAGCGAGTCTGTTTTGAAGCGCCAGACTAGTCCTAATGTCATTTCTTGGGCTTCACCTGGGATGGTCGCCATCCAGGTCTCGCTGCTTGCTGCCTTGTCCTCTGGGGAGAGGCTGCGCAGTACTTGAGGGTCGCTGCTGGCCCACTGCCGGAGATCAAAGCCGCCTTTGATCAGGGAGGCGCGGAGCTTGAGTAGGAGGGCCTCGGCCTCTTCTGGCGTCGAGACGCTTTGCAGACAGTTGTCCACGTAGAAACTCTTCTCTACACTTTGTCGGACCTCCTCGTCAGCTGCTGGGTCCTCTGCGACATGTTTTTGCAGTGCGAACGTAGCACAGCATGGGCTGCATGTGGTTCCGAAAGGGAGGACTTCCCATTGATAGATGGATGGTTGCTCATCCCCGATCCTCTCTCTCCATAAGAACCGCAGCAGGGGCTTGTCCTCTTCCACTAGTCGCACCTGCAGGAACATCCCTTTGATGTCGCCGCTGATGGCCACCTTGTTCTGGCGGAAACGTAGCAACACGCCTAGTAGAGAGGGGCCGAGTGTTGGGCCGGGCAAGAGCTCTTTATTCAGATTTTGTGATCCGATCTGGTAGCTGCAGTTAAACACAATACGATCCTTGCCGTTGTGGTGGACCTTGTGGTGGGGCACGTACCATGATTCGGTCGTCTGATCGGCCTCTTGAATGTCAATTCTCTTTATGTGTCCCGCTGTGATTAGCTTGTCAATCTCAGCGCGGTACACAGTGGCTTGAGCGGGGTCTCTGGCTAGGCGCCGCTCGGTGTTCAGTAGATATCGCTCCGTCGCTTCTTTTGAGGCGTGGAAGGTAGGCATACCCTCTCGCCTCAGGAGTGGAGTTGCGTATCTCATCACTCCATTGACTTTGACTCTCTTTGTCCCCTGCTCGAGGAGGGCTATGGCATAAATGTCTTCCTTGGAACGAATGTGTTTCTTTTCGTTCTTAAAGGGCATTGTCTCTAGTGTCCATAGCCTCTCGACGTGCTGTAAGAGGGTGGTGTCTTCTTCTGTCACTCTGGAGTGGAGGCAGCGAGTGGCTGCTGGTCGGTTGGGAGACCTGGAGAGGGGGCCTTGTAGTGTCCATCCTAGGCGGGTCTCGACTGCTGCTGGACAGCCTCTGGGCCCAATGTGGACCCGGTCCGTCGGGACGATGAGGTGTGCGTGGTCGGATCCTATGAGCAGGGTCGGGGTGGCGCCGTCGATGAGCGGTATAGGTAGTTGACGCAGGTGCACGTATTTATCCATCAGCTTGGCGATGGGGTAGGTGTACCGCGACAGGCCTATGTCTTGGCTGGTGAAAGCGTTAGTGATCCTATACCGCCTCTCTGGCTGCCCGCTTGCTGCGATAGTGAAGGAGACGTGCTCACCCTTTATTGTCTTCAGGTCTCTTCTTATAGTACGTCATCGTTTCTTCGCTCCCCCGCAGACCCAGCTGGGCTGCAGCGGATGCGAGGAGGAGAGTCTTTTCTGACCCGTCGTCAAGGACGGCGTAAGTGTCCATGACCTTGTCCTCGTAGCTTAATGTCACTCGGACCACCTTCAAGAGCACCCGGGAGCCCCCGCTGCTGGCGGGGTCAATATACATGACGCTTACTCTGGTGCTGCTTGGGGGTGCGGGTTTCTTCCTGTTGCTGTCATGCAAGACGTCCAAGTGGGCTCCGTCACACCGGCTGCACCTCTTCTTCAAGCGGCACTCGGCTGCCATATGGCTGCGCGCACAGCGGTAACAGCGGCGGTTGGACTTTATCCATTGACTCACCTCGTCGGCGGTCATCTTCTTGAAAGTGTCACATTGTGACAGCCAATGTTCTTTCTCGCAGTACTGGCATACAATCTTCCACTTCTCTTTCGTCGAGGGGGTGTTGTTGTTCTTGTTCCGCGGTACTGATTCGGCTTGGTGCATGACACCAGCCTGCGGTTATCGTTGGATCTCCGAGGTCCATCTCTGGGGGTTGGTCCACTCCGCACGAACGTATCCAGTCGTAGGCTGCTGACTTCTCTCGCGAGGAAGTCGGCCAGGTCTAGGAGGGATGGCTCGGGACCGTTGGGATCACGGTGGTCTCTTTGCCGCCTGAAGCGCTCTTGTCGGGCGGGAGGAAGCTTCTCTAATATCCTTTCCACATTAGAGTTAGCGTACAGTTCGTGTCTACCCTTTTCCTTTTGTGCCCCCAGCATCCCTACCAGGGATTGTACCTTGATAGAGAGGTCATCCAATGAGCGATTGTCTGTGGCTGGGGGGAGACGGTCAATATTCCTTATCTCTTGTATCACGTAGTCCCATATGCGTCCATAACGTTGGTCGAGGGCTACTAGAGCCGCGGTGTATGGGGTACTTGAGTTGGAATATGCCAGCGCTATATTATGCGCTCTGGGCACCTTCAGGTGCTTGAGGAGGATAGCATATTTGTACGTCTCGGGGACATCGGACATCATAGTCTCTAAGCACATCCGTAGTTCTGTGTACTGTGCTCTGTCCTCGTGTGTAAAATCCGGGAACGTCGGTGTGCCAAGGTACGATGCCATGGATGGCTGGCACATCGGTGAGCGTTGGGGGAGAGGCCTCCTGGGCGAGTCTCCCCGTACGTGTCGTCGTGGGCTGGTACTTGGTGGGTACCAAAGCCCGGGTACCCAGGTGCTGTTCCTCGGGGCTGGCTGTGCGTCAAACTCACCCTTGAGTTGAGTCGGGGGTCTGTAACGCAGGGCCTCGGGGGTAAAGTCTGGGCTGTACTGGACCTCCTGGTCCTGTGGAGTACGATGCTGCTGGTGGGCTTGACTTTCCTCCTCTTCCTCTTCCTCTGCTAGGTCTTCTAGATCTTGCAGTCGTCTATTCAGTCTCTCGGCTGCATAGGCCGGTTCTTCCCGGTTGCTGGGTCTCGCATGGACCGGTCGGGGAGGGGGTTCGGAGACGTGTATAGGCTCTTTCTGTTGGCCGGGCTCCGGGTCGCTTGGTCGGGTAGGGGAAGGTGCCCTAGACCCTTGTCTTGACGATGCCCTGGAGCTCCGTGCGGAGAGAGGGGGAGTCGCCCTGGCAATCAGTTGCTCCATTATCTGCGCTTGTAGTCGGTCGCGCTCGGCTTCGCGCTTGATGTGAGCGAGGTCGCGCTCTGCTTCACGCTGGGCTTGGGCTGCGTCGCGCTGTGCATTGGTGGCGTCGCGCTGTGCATCGGCGCGGTCTCTTTCAATATTCTCTTCCGTCTGGAGGCGTCTGGTCTCGTCTTCACTCCTTTGCTGCGCCTGGAAGCGCTCTCGCTGGGTCGCAGAGTGTTCGCGTTCACTAAGGGCTTGCGCTTGGAGTTGCGCGTGAAGGCGCTCTCTTTGGTCTGCAGATTGTTCGCGCTCACTCAGTTGTTGAGCCTGCAGGCGTTCTCTTTCCATGGTAGAGTGTTCGCGCTCGCTTAGCTGTTGCGCCCGGAGGCGCTCTTGTTCCATGGAAGAATGTTCGCGCTCGCTAAGCGTCTGTGCTTGGAGTCGATCGCGTTCGGTGGAGGCTGCCAGGGTGGCGATGAATGCCTGCGCCAGCATCTTGTCCGCCTCGCTGGGGGAAGACACTGAAGGAGGTGATCGGCTTCTGACAGTGCTCGTTGGAGATCCGTTCTCCTGGCGCGCTCCGAGGAGATCTATCTCCTGGGTGCGCTTCTCTTCTGGTAGTGGGTCGGGTTCCGTCCCTGGAGCGCTTTCTTTATCCTGGAGCTCTCCGGGGACCGTCCCGTTGATGTTGTCGGGGGGTATAGTCATGTCATGTCCCTCCTGGTCCCCCCGTGAGCTTGGTCAGTTACGTTAGAACCCACTAGGGTCTCTACTGGCAAGGTCGCCTGGTCGTTAGGGTTTGACATGCTTTTACTATCCGCTTTTCCCGCATTTAACGTCTGTATAAAGCTAGGTATTAGACTGGCAGCGTAGTCCTCTAGGTAAGGAGGTGGCTGACGTCTGCGCTGCAGGCGTTCTAGCTTAGGAGAGCCGTTTGTGGAGTGTTCACCGCTGGCCATGGTTAATATCAATATTATATTTAGATATTACACTGATATTCCTCCGGCTCGAAGGACCAATTGTAACTGAGGGGTACAATTCCCTGACTGTATTGAGAGTATGGTATCATTAAACCACTACTTAGTTATGTACTTTAATTACTGGCCATACAGTACACGGTATATATGGTGAACACCCACACAATAACACGGCTTAACAAAGAAAGTCATATTTAGAAGTATTTATTAGAAGAGCAGCAATAGTAGATTACAGTATTGAGAATTATGAGTTGCGCTTATATGGCGAAGAACACTTAAATAGGTCAAGAGCGTAAGTCCATGAGCATATTACGATGGGTATAATTAATACCACCTGTAGCATAAGAATTATATAAGGCACACTCGTAGGTCAGCTGGAGATACTAAGGGGGTTCCCTCCGGTTGTAAGCCAGCAGGGGAGAGGAATTGTCGGGAGCAAAAGTCTGGATCAACGAGGAATAAAGAGACTCCAGGTACAGGAGACGGTGCAATAATCCCTTGGTCCTTAGACAAAGCAACAGCTATACTCCGGTATGCATTGCAGCATGGATGAAAGCTAGCCAGCCTCTGGGTCCTAGAGGCGGGCTCGACGGTGCTCCTCACAGGGTAGATCCCACACAGCAGTGGGGTAGACAGTTCTCTGCTCCAGCAGCCACAGTACCAAAGCAATATAATCCAGCCGGAAAAGGCTCTGCATTCGTCGGTGTAGGTTATCCAGTGTACATATCCACACGGTTCTCGTCTAGGACTCCTCGGATGGCGGCACAAGGTTAGGCCACCCAGCCTGGATAAGTACACTAGCTCGGTACGACGAACCAGTGGTAATGCTGGTCACTGTAGAACGGTAGCCGCATGATACACTATACATAATAGACTATTACTTTATAATAGAATAAGTCGAACTCGACGATACAGCGTTAAACTCTGACACTTTAGCTATCAATTCGCACGCGGTTCTCAAGGCTCTATTTAGGGGCAAAAAGGGCCCACTTCACAGCACGTTGTATCGTGGTGAAGGCTTCAACTTGTTGGGTTAACTAACTGCTGTATCCACCTGCGACGTATTTATACGTAAGGTGAATAATCTAGTGCCAACCTCAGTTCTGTCTCGTATTACTGCGCAAACCTGGGCATGTTGAGACATGTCTTAGCGGTGGCTTTGAACTAGACATTGGGGGTATGGCCATTGGCGCCTAGGGGGTCGCTGTCCAATAGGAGAACGAATATTATGGTCTGGCCTGTACCTAGGTAAAGGGGTATTCCGTGTATATGTACAAAGAATATACAAGGGATATCAGACGATATACAAATATTATACAATATATCTCAAGTAATAAATATATATATTCGGTTTAATCTGACCCTTTGTAACAGATACTATACATTACTCCCTCTATATACATACATAAGGACAGGGTCCGTAACACCCTGAAAAAGGAAGCAAAGGAATTTCCTGTGAGAAGGGAAGATTGGGATGTGAAAGTATGCATCCTTCAGGTCTTTGGAGGTGAACCAGTCTCCCACTCTGACAGCGCCTACCAGGTGTTTGACGGTCAACATCCTGAACCGTCTCGCCACAATCAGCCGATTGAACGCAGACAGATCCAGAATAGGTCTGACACCTCCCGATTTCTTGGGCACTAGAAAATACCGGGAGTAAATGCCACGCATCGCATCCTCCTTTTGGACCATGACGATGGCCTGCTTCGCCAACAGAGATTGGATCTCGTCGGCCAGAGCTGTCACTGCTGCAGACCCTGACAATAGGGTCTGTACCAAACCCAAAAACGGAGGGTGGGGTTGTGCAAACTGCAACACAAGTCCCCGCCTCAGCGTTCTTTCCATCCACCTCGACATATGGCACTGTTGTTGCCATACGTGATGATAATCCCAAAGCGCACCCGCCGCCAACTGGCGCTGGTCCGCCAGGAACCATAGATAGGAGGCCCGGTCCCACCCGCTGTGCGTTGCCAACCCTGGACTCGCCAACCTCGCAAGCAGGGCGTCTCGCGGAGCCGGGATATCGCACCCTGACACTACCAACGAGGCAATCGCACCCAAGGGGGGACCCCGACAGAAAGGGCTGGTCTGATACGGGGAGAGCAGCCATCACACTTGGTGACATAAGCTCCCCCACTGAACATCTTCCCGGCATGTACTGCTGAGACATGCAAGGTGTGATAGGGTGGGTTCCTACACACTGTAGCCATGTAGTGATATTACTACCACCCAAACCAGGCGTGCCTGACAACCGCCGGTCTTCCGGTCAGGGGAGGCACTAACGTGATACCTGGCCTGGTGAGGGCGGGGCTGGGGGAACTCACGCTGTGACCTCCTGGGCCTCGAGTTCCCCCGCTGACAACCTTCTTCGTCGACAGACACAATACCAGGCTCACCAAACACAGACGCAGAACGTGTGGGAGCCGCTTGACAGCACAGCATTCTCACAGGCAGACCCAGGCCTAGCTAGCAACTGGGTGTCAGCCCCTGTCCCCATGAGAAGCGAAACGTGGGGCCGCTTGCGCTTCACTGAAAACACGCGGCCCGCAGCCAAAGGGAACAAATCAGAGCCCGTATCCCGCTGGTGTTGGGGGGGGGGGAGTGACCGGAGAGCGTGCTAGACACAGCTAGCCAAGGCTGTTGGCCTTGTGATCACCTGTTGTCTTTGTGCCCAGGGTACCTTAGGCGGGGGAAACATGGCCGCTGGTCGGGGGCCTCGCCGCAGCCGCTAGCGAGGCCGTGCCCTCACCTCTGGCTGTGCGGTGTGAGGCGGTGTGGGGCCTAGGTCAAATACCGCCCACGCTCCTGCTGACAGACCAAAAAGTCCCTCTGCGGAGAGGGGAGCCCTGAGGAGGGGAAGCCTTCTCTCCTCCTCAAGGGGAGACTGCTCCAACCAAAGATGTCTGTGAACAAGCGTTGACAGCATCCTAGCCCTCCCTGCGGTTATAGCTTGCGGCTGGGTCAAAAGCTGTATAACCTCAAAAACACGTGCGATGTTTTCGACGTTGGCTGGCCCTAAGGCCCCACTACCTGACACCATTGTGGACAGAAAAGCAGCCAAATGAGCAATGTTACTGGTCGCCGCTAAATTCCGTCCTGCGGCGGTATAAGCTTCATCAGCCCACTCAGCCACCTGCCGGGCCGACTCGCCCTCTGGCGTCGGCTTCCGGGTGGGATACCGTTCAACCATGCCAGGGCAAAGGACCAATGCTACCTGGCCCTCTAGCCACGGCACACCTGCCTTGCGCCCTGTCGTCAGCCCATCCACCCGTATAAAGGGTAAATAAGCCTCAGCAAAAACCCCCACATTAGACACCGATTGACCTTCAGCAATGAAACGGTTAAAAGGAGGGAAGAGTGGCGACAGCCCACGGCGGGGAACAAGGGAACGGCGTCCCAGCATTGTAGCATTAGCATTAGCCGCGCGCTCTAGGATACTTGGAAAAACACCCAAAAAAGAGTCATGATGACCATGTTTTCCCAAATATCCTGCCCCTCGCGCCAATACATCACTCGGTTGTCTCACGGGACAACAAGCAGTATTACTCATGCTAGTATCAATGCCTGATAGCGCAGGCCCTACCTGTGCACGACTTAGCTTGACTGCTAACCGTCGCGCGACGTCCCTCGGTCCGCTGTCACGAGACGAGGAAAACCCAGGACAGGCCTGTTGCGCTGTTAGGATGTGCCGAGAAGATTCCAGGGGCTGGTGAACTTCTAGCGAATACCCAACATTGTGTAATTTCTCCCTGCGTTTCATAACAACTAGTTCACGGAGTGCACTGCTACTTCCGTGTTGTTAACGAAAAGAGGAAGGTGGAGCGTGACCATTTTCGGCGTCATATAGGGAGACGCAGGGGCGTGGCTTGGTCACGTGCATGTGAGTGCATTTGTTTGTTTCGTGAGTACATTATGTGCAAGGAGATAAGAGGTTATCTCATTGGCAGAGCGAGACGCGATAGCCAAGTATGCTATATAACTGTCTGTGCACATGACAATAAACAATCTTGAATCTAGTAGATTACCTTAGATAGAGGTAAGACTGATGATTTTTTATTTAAGTTCTACTATGGTGAAATATCCCTTTAACTCATTGGACGCCACGGACTTGAGCATTGTTTGTTCCTACCACGCCTCGCTCTAAAAGATAGGAATAAGTGGCGGTGTTTGCAGGGCTATATATATATATTCTATATTATAGCTATGGATACAATACTATATGGCCCATTTGACATCAACTATCTATCGTTCAATATGTGAAAAAGAAAAAAAAAATCATCAATACGTTCCCGTGTTATACAGTCATGAATATGAGTATAGTTTTAGAGTGATCCTGTCTAATCCCAGAAAACGACGATATGCAGCAAAACGTGAGTTTCACTAAAAGCGCTGCCGTTTCTTGCCTGGACACGCTACTATTTCCAAATCAAATGTATATAATAGGTATTATGTTTCATGATGAATGCATGAACGGGCGGGGGGGGTTGTTTTTTGATGCTTTGATCGTCACCAACGGCATACGTTGTGGAATAACGTTACACACACACGTTGCGATCAAGGTTAAATCATGGTTGGATCAAAGCAGGATTGATATAATTTAGTCCTTACCTTCACTAGTAGATACCCCAAAAAGAATATTCCAATTGTGTGATCACGAGTCCAAGTATTGGTGTCCGTCGTGTCGCCAACATAATCCACCACAACAGATGCATCTGGGGCATTTGACGCTGCTCAATGGGATCGGAATACTCGCTCGCCTCGCCTGACAAAGAAAAGTGTGCCTGGAGACATTTGATCGTTGCACAGGCCAAGATATAAGGTTTCAAAGGGTGCTCAATACTGCCTCCTGGGAGGATGCGGCCGGTATTGCACTTTGGTGATCTCAGGATGATTCCCCATGTTAACCCTGAGTCTGTGTGCCTGTGATGAATAGAAATATCGAATAAAAGAAATAACGATGGTAACGATTTCGGGGGTTCTGGCGTTCAATGCATGGCGAGATAACCCGACTATCCTCGGGTCTGGTGCTGATTGAGTTAAATGACCTGAACAGTCCAATATTGTTATGTCTGACCTAAATCTCAAAATGAAAATGGTGTTTGGAAATGGAAATGTTATTTCCAAGTAACGCCACAAAACACTCCCTTTGAAATGGACTAACATGAATTAGATACTCCTCATTTACATAATCCACCGAAATAACTCAACTGTCACAATTCCACAATAAACACACATTCAAGAATGTCCACTAGGAGTATGTGGTGTAACACCAAGAGGTTGTGGAGTATCAAAACGCTTGTACAAATCACAGGTTCAATACCTGAGCGTGCCAGTGTTATGTCCTATCCCTCTATGGCTACAACCTTCCCTTCCCTCTCGCCTTCAATACATCATACATCATCATGAAAGGTACCCCATCACCCTGGAAATGACCAAATGCGGCTGGTGATAGCCTATCTATGACATCAGCAGCTCACTGAACAACTAGCCTTAGGGGCTGCGATAGCTAGACATTGAAGTCACCTTGCAAAAGTGAAATATGTCTGTGAATGACTTTAGAAAGAGAGAGGATATGAAGGATCACTTTCTGTACAATATGTGCATTCTAGTCCGTCTGAGAATGTGTGCTTACATAAAAGTTCATGTTTGTTTGATGGTCAAGTTATGTATTGGTACTGTATGGTACCAAGTTTTTTTTTGTGATCACATTTGTATTTGTTATATGTTTTCCCCCAGCACAAAACACAAACATAAATAAATAAAACATTTACATAGATAATCAGCTATGCATTCCCCCTCCCCACAGGACCCATCAGCCCATCCCTCCAAAAGCATATAGTCAGCCCAACCACCTTTAACGAGTAAGCTTTAGTTGGTTAAACCTTGTCCCATAAATTCTAAATAATGAATGTACAACAAACAGTGATCCCTCTCCTGTTGTTTCAGCGCCTGGATACACAGCTTCACTGCACTGACACCTCCATGTTGGCCAACTCCACTACTGAGGATGCCCATTGCTACGGTACCACTTCTGTACTTGAACTTAAATGGTATAATCCAATTCATAATAATATTGTGGTATTTCCATAATTTCCTCATCACTAACGTCATCATAGTGACCAAAATAATTATGCAAATACCATGCTACTTTTTGTAAGGGTGTTCGTCACATGAGGAAACATGACAAAACATGAAGTCATGACATTCTAATGAGATAAAAGTTGGTTGTGTCAGGTTGGTTCGCCTCGCTTCGTCTAAAACAGGGGTGTCAAACTAACTTTCACAAAGGGCCACATCAGCATTATGGTTGTCCTCAAGGGCCAAAGTTAGTATAAATGTAAATGCAATGTAATGTAAAATAAATGTAAGTACTCCTTTACATAATGTTAAATAACTGTTTCAGTATTTATTACTTATTCAAGCTACAAATATTACATATGCATCAGAGCCTATGAGCGGCCGGGAAATCCGCTCTTCGCTCTGGACGACGTAGTTCCGCTCTCATTCGCTCATGTTGCCACCCCCCCCCCCCCCCCCCCCCCCCCCCCAAGCCGTTCAGCGCTTGCTCAGTGCTCACCTTCATTTGCGCATCAAGCGCTCCTGCCTGCTCAGCAGATATTTTCTTTTTGGAGCATGATGTAAATTTGCTTGATTTTACCAAACTACAACAGTCTGCACCCCCTGGGCCCCTTAACAATTGTTTGTATTGAGCCGTATTGTATTGTACCCATTCTGCAATCTGTTAAATAATGTTTTCAACCATTCTACTAGCTTTACTATGCTAATGTACGCTAGCCTATCAGCAATGCTAAGTGTTTATACTGGCAGATCCCATTCACGTTAGCATGTAAGCTAACAACATCAGCACTCTTATTGTGAGACTAAACTCTCCGCTCTTGGTGGTACATTGTGTTGATGTTGGTTTTGTTTCATCAATAAATGAGGCAGAACACAGTGAATGTATCCTTTTTTTTATTGCACTGTTTGTTTCTTGCTGAAAATAAATGTTGCTAAATACTTCCCGAGGTGATTTAAAGATGGCGGATTTCTGTTTTGACTTAGCAGGATGTGTACCCAGATAGCAAAAAATGAGTGAATCAACCATGAAATAGGGTTCGGCAGAAATATTGAATCTATGTTGAAGCCCGAAATTATACAGATCGTTGTCTATGACTTACATGTTGAATCAACGTTAGGTGTCAACCATAACTGATACTATATCAATGTTGATTCAACCATCATCTAAATGGTAATCTACATGCACATTTTAGTTGATTTTATATTGAATCAATGTTAGACATCAATGTTTATTCAACCATAATCTAAATGGTAATCTACATGCACATTTTAGTTGATTTTATATTGAATCAATGTTAGACATCAATGTTTATTCAACCATAATCTAAATGGTACTCTACTTGTACATTTGTAACTTGTACATCTACTTGTAACTTGTAAAGTTAAGGAATCAATACTGATTAATGTACATTTTACATTAAAATATTGCTGCTGATATGTATACATCATAACATTACATGTTTTTTTCCTGCTGTTAAACACTCTATTGTTAAATAAATAATAATAAAATTCTTATATGACCATATTTCCAAAAATGTGTGAACAAAAATGACAACATGGCTTTAATATGAACATTTATTTTTTTTCTAGGGTATCATACTTCCAGTGACCATACCTTTTACACAAAAAAAAATAACAGACCTTATAACAGGCTTTCATTAACAATACATATATAGCCACTGCCAGAATAGTGACACACATATTGTGTGTGGTGAGCACACGCATTCATGCACAACGAAGACAAGATTGCGTTGTCTCAATCATTTTAACTATAAATTTATGAGCTCAAAGTATGAGCTCACTACTGACTGAAATGTCCAACAAAAAGCATCAATTGTCAAATAATATTGATCACATTAACTAGACTAGATGTTTGAGGAAATTAGAAAGGGAACAACAACTTAACCCTTGTGTCTGATCAGATTCGTATTTGTTTGATAACTTTGCAGTGATTATGTTTGTAGCCAACATAATATGTGGCATAATCTTTTAATTATCTTGTATTTTTTTTTTTACTCTTCATAAATTGTTTATTCCACTTCAGCCCGATCATAACCACCACATATTATTTTTTTTGTCATATTTAACAACTCTTTTCAGAAAAGTGGGAGTATTTCATTACAAAAATAATATAAAAAATGGTTATGATCAGGGCTGAAGTTGAATAAAATATTTATGGAAAAGAAAGTGGGAAATTATTTCAACATAATCTTTTTATGGAGTTTTTCAATTTAGTCCCCTAATAAGAGTATAATACTTTAGTTTTCAGACACAAGGGTTAAATAACAATGGCATAGGATTTGAATTTAAACACAGTGGAGCTTAGATGATCTACAGTTGTCCACGACTTATCCTCCAAGGCATCTGCTATATAATAATCTTCAGATTTACTTAAGTGTTATTAGTAGGTTACAGCAGTAAGCATTAGTTTGCTCAGTCAATTATGGCCAATTCATTTTATATTGTTTAATACAGTTAAATAAATAGATAAATGAAAAGCAATTTTTTTTGGATCCCCCCCCCCTCCCCCACTGTACCGAAAATAATACCGAACCGTGTCTTCAAAACCGAGGTACGTACCGAACCGTGGATTTTGTGTACCGTTACACCCCTAATGTTTCTATAACTCTCTCCCATATAACTCTCTCCCATACCCTTAACACCAACCGCTGAAGTGCCCTTGAGCAAGGCACTAAACCCCCAACTGCTCCAGTGGAGTTGCTCAGTGGCCAACAGTGTCAGACTGTGGTTGTACTGGGGCCTAACAAAATTAATAGTTGGTTTCAGGTTGGTTGTCAGTTTGGCCATGGGTAGGTAGGGAATTTATTTTATTTTATTTTTTTATTTTATTCTTTCCCACGGCGACTATGGATAGGGAATTTCTTTATTTAATTAAAATGTTCACAACAACATGGATGCATGTACTCTGCCAGCATGTTTAATATCCATAATACTAAATGTTTGACTAAGATTTCTATGAAACTTTATTAAAAAAAAACAAAAAAAAAAAAAATTATAATTTTTTCTAAAAACTCATAAAATATATTGGGTCGCACCTAAATCGGCAGGGTCGGTCGGCAACCTGAAACCAACTATTAATTTTGTTAGGCCTGGGCAGCTCCCAGGTGTGAATGGAACTCTGTGAATGTGAAGCAGGGCGTAGCTGAAAAAGAGCATCCGTGCTCAGCGAACCTACCCTGGGTAAATAAAGGTTAAAATAAAAAATAAAAAAAATAAACACTGCAAGAACAGGCTGAAGCAGCATAAGTCATTCAAGTAGATGCCGTCCATGGAAGAACAGTGTCCATGAGGGTAATTCCTTGTACTGTATGAACCAGGGAAACAGTGTGCTGGGGTACCCCAAGTTTGACTCTGGTTCGCTTGACAATTAAGTTTGGGTCACTTCGGTTCCAAGAACAGGCTGAAGCAGCATAAGTCATTCAAGTAGATGCCGTCCATGGAAGAACAGTGTCCATGAGGGTAATTCCTTGTACTGTATGAACCAGGGAAACAGTGTGTGCTGTGCTGGGGTACCCTAAGTTTGACTCTGGTTCGCTTGACTTAAGTTTGGGTCACTTCGGTTCCTTGAGATGCCTCCCTCCCGGTCTGGCGCATAACGAAGCCACTTCTTGACAGTTTCGCTGTAGTCCTGGTCGGTCAGCTTGGGGTCAAACTGTCGAGCAGCAGCTGATAGACACAAAAATAAAAAAGTGAGGAAGAGAGGTGGGTGAGATGATGTACGATGATAAGAGCACCCCTCACTTCACACGAGTGCGATTTTTTTTAATCACTCAATTACTCACTCTGTAGGTCTACAGTAACAAGCTACAGTCAGCATCCAGTTAGACTGGACAGGAAAGAGAATTAAGCAATCGCCTAGCCTGACACCATCTAGGCAATACAATGTGTATCCATGCACCTCTAAAGCTCACCAATTACGTTGTCCATTTCTTATAGGTTGCACTTTCATCACTTTATTCCAACATAACACTTTTTTTTTAAGTTTTTGCAACAGCATAATTATATTCTGAATCACCAGCATCACCAGCATCACCACCTCACTGCCTAAACTTAACCTATGAAGTAGTTTGCAGGGGAGGAAGCTCACCAAACATGCAGGCTTGTAGTGTGGTGTGCTTGAATGGCTTCTTGCTTTCTGAACAACGCTTGTCTTTCTTTCCAGCCCAGTTGAACCCACTGGCCAGGGCGTTGGTCATAGCAGTTTTCAACATCAGTCTGATCAGGTTCTCTGAATTGGTGCCTCCTACCAAAGCCAGGCGAGAAATCTAAATCAGAGAGAAGAAAATGAAGGCCCTGCGTTAGAAACAGCATAACGTTTATTTTATGAACACAGAGCAACCAACTTGTTTATACACACACTTTATGCATGCACTGATATTCCAGCCCATGCCAGTCATTAGGTTTAACCACATTAACCCTCCTGTCCATATGTAAACGGTATATTTGAACAATTTCAAAACGTTTCATAAATAGCAGATATACAAGCTCTAACACGTTTTGAACTAGAAAGTGCTAAACACATTTTTCCCCTGAACAAGACCACACTGAAACGATCTACATTTGATAAATGAATGCAGTTCAATAAATTACCATCTTTTGACGGACTGATTGCTCCATCAGTAATGATTCTGCCTCATTGAAGTCTTGTTCACTGGCGATTGGCAGCTGGAAGGGGAGCATAGTGGTTGTGGTGGCCACCCCGTGTCCCCTGGTCCCACCAGATATGTTGCCCTCAGCCAACTCGGTCTTGATGAACTGCACATCTCTGGATAGATCCTTCACCACGACAAGTAATTCAGCAAGCATTGAATTATTCTTCTGGATGGTAAGGTCTTCAGAAGAAGAGTTAAAATCATTAAGTGAGAAATAAAAATAAGCAGCAAATCACACGAGGAATTACACCATGTCCAATAGACTTGCCTTTCATAAGCTGCCCGTCATCGCCGGCCATCTGTCTACGCTGTGAAACACCAGATTGCCCTGAGCTGTGTCCTGACATCGCTGTAGAAACAAAATCATAGTTATATATTTCACTATAGTTTGACTGCATTGGATCAAACTGGTGGTAGTTCCCTCTAAAATGGCATACCATTTTGTGCATGTTGTGAGAGACCAGGGGGACTGTAGTATTGCCCCGAGCTGCATCCTGACATCCCTGTAGAAATAAATCATTATATTTAAAAATACAAAATCTGACTTGTCAGTCAAATTAACATACATGTCATAATCACTAACACCGGTTCCTGACAGGCAGCAAGCGAGCGAACTGGAGACGAAATCGCACACGACACTGTCCTGATATGACGCAGCGCGTGTCCGAGTGTGTGTTACCTGGATTCTCGACCAATAAAAAGTGTTTAGGGGCGGGACTCGGCCGCGTAATCGCTCAACTAGAGACACAGCGAGCGAATATTTGAGGGGTGAACGACATCGCTGCTCAGTTCACTGTCACTCGCGGCAGGTCAGGATAGTCTGATTGAAACGAATACATTTTAATCACTTTTTCTCGCTCGCTCGCGTCGCTCTATGTCAGGAAGGGGTGTAAGGAGTTGTATCCCCGTCTCTCAAAACACTGTTACTGAAAGAGTACAGTATCATACCACTACTTGCACTTTGTCGATCTTGCAGCTGCTGGACATGTGAGGCCTGCTGCTGCTGGTGATACTGTACAATATCAAATCCTGGCATCTCGGCTGAAACACAGTAGGAAATACACAACGTTATTAGCAAATGACGCTATTGTAATCCCCCATGTGAGAAAATGTTTGATTTCCATTCAGCTGATTTCACGTGCACTGCCAAATACTACTTTAATAAAAATATCAAAGACAATGCGGATATTTTAAACATGCCAGAATATTATGTTATGAGATTGCTTGATAACTCACCATTATGTTGAGTTAGCGATTGCCGGTAGTTGCTAGTAACCAGATCTACAAAGGGGAAATGTAAAATAAGTTGCGACTCAAACATGGTGGAAATTGTGCTCAATATAAAAGCATTATGTACAACTACACATTTTTATTGTGACATTGCTTGCAAGTTGTGAAGGCTTTGAATTTTTGTAGTGGGCTGGCATGCACATTGTAAACATGTATTCTGTTGCATGCATGATGCCAGCGACCTGCCAGCAAGCTCTTCACAAGAACACAGATATGGGTTCACTTACTGTTATTTGGATCAGGAGTCTGCAACGAATCTAAATAGCTGTAGATCATGCCACCATCCAAAGAATCTAAAAAAGGTAAGCCAGGGTGAGAATTGAAGATGCTACAAATCATGTTTAAACAGTCATCTAGTTGGCATTTTAACATTCATAGCAACACACCATTCATTGTAGGCTCTTGGCCAACAACTGGAGGGTTGCCGGATCTTAGCGCCTTACGAGACCGGCTCGATTTTGGAGTCTGTCCTACAACATATTTTAGTTGGCATGTTATTCACAATGTATATATTTTGGGCCAACTATAGAATAACTGCAAGAAATGCAGAAGTCCAATCAAATTAAAATGCTCAATTTGTCGGTACATGGTCAGACTAATTTGTTTAACTGTTTATTATTATTATTATTATTATTATTATTATTATTATTATTATTATTATTATTATTATTATTATTATTATTATTATTATTATTGTAACTGAGGGGTACAATTCCCTGACTGTATTACTAGATATGATACTTACTACCACTACCTTTGTACTTAATATTCGGCCACCCAGTACACGGCATAAATATATTATCATGAACACTCTCACGTAGATGAAACGGATCCAACACAAATGTACGAATTAGAAACAGGTCTTTATTTCCTACACAGCGATGGTGTGTAGAATAAACACTTAATCACTTAATTACATTTATGAATTGAAATAGTATGCACTTTTATGGCAAGGAGTATTCGTCGGTATATCAATAGATAATGTCCAATCTCTGAAGGCGCAGGTGGTAAATATACGACCTGGAATAGTTAAGGAATAACAGCAATGATACTTTAATGATTATAGGCTGGATACACTAGAGGGGGTTAATCCGGTCGCTTGTAAGCCGACAGGAGTAGGAGGGGGGGGGGGGTAGAATCCAGCTGCCTCGTCCGGCCAAGGGTATCCCAGGTGAACCCACTGTAGTGCCGTTCAATGCGCCGGCGATCCTTGGACCACAGATGAAAGCAGGTGGACTCTTTGTGGGCCGGCTCTCTCCGGTCCACGGGGGAGAGATGTGGAGAGACCTCGTCTTGCAGAGCGTCTCCTCACCTTGCGTCCTCTCCAGGGGGGGGGTTCCAACACACGGTAGTGTCGGGGGTCTTTATCCATAGAATAATCAAAGTATCCAAAGCATAATCCGTGCCTGGGAAGGCGGGCTGTCGTCGGTAGAATAATCCGGTATACAGGTCCACTCGCTCGTCGGCTCTGGGGCTCCTCGGGTGCAGCTTCACATAGGGTCAACCACCCTGGGTAAGCAGCCAGTTCTCTGCCCGAAACGATGGGGTACTGACTACGGTAGTATTCTCACCGCACGAAGCACTATATATTAACAGACTATTATTAGCTTAATAGACTACGTCCAACTCGACGATATAGTGCCAAATATGACTATTCAAATATTAATATATACGATGTCTCAATACCGATGGTAGGCCGAACTTGGCCTTACTCCCACACGTGGCATCGCGGGGAGGCTTTACGTCTGTGACTCTATTGGAGGGTAAGAAACTGGACTGAAAAGAAAGTCCTACTTTAGTAGCGCAGTATATATACGCACTATGAACAAATAGTCCCATTAGTGGTGCGGTAGCCAAATTCCTACGCGGAACTAGGACTTGTTCGTACATGTCGAGCGGTACGTTTGAACTGGGTCTGAGGGGTATGGCAGCCTGGCACCAAGGTCTCGACCAATAGTAGAATGGAGACTATTATGGGATGTTCAGTAGGCTAGAATGGATATTCAATGCATATTGTACAAGGAATATACAAGGGATATCAGGGAATATTAGAGAATATACAAATACAATTAAATATATATATATAAATAAATATATATATTCGGTTTAATCTGGCCCTTCACAACAGCCACCCCCTGAATAGGTCCCAGACCTAATCAGTTAAACGGAGACAGATTAATCGCGTTGTCTATTTACACATAAGGGTTTGCTGTAGGGGTCAGTCAACTTCACAAAGTCATAGGGTTGTAGGGTCATGGTCATCATCGATTGTGTCTGGGAGTCGAGGCAGTTCTATGAGCCTTGCCACGGGACGGGTGTAAGTGCGACCCTGGACGAGCACTTCAGCTGCTCGGACCTTGCCGTCGGCACCGGTGATCACTTTGCTTACGCGGCCGGCCGGCCACATAGCTCTGGGCAGTGATTGATCAATAATCATGACGACTGTTCCTTCTGTCAAATTGTCTCTCTCCTTTACCCACTTCTGGCGGGTCTGTAGAGACGGTAGGTAGTGCAGTAGGAAACTGTTCCAAAACTTGTCGGCTAATACTTGGCTGTACCTCCACATTCGTCGGCCGTTCGCTTCTTCAGGCCGGTACATTGTCTGGGGTAATGTGGGATCTAGCCGCCCCATCAGGAGTGTGTTGGGGGTAACTGGGTCGATATCCGCCACATCACTGGAGACATATCCGAGGGGCTTCGAGTTAAGTACTCCCTCAATCTCCGTGAGGACTGTCATTAGGACTTCTTCCGCCACAGTCTGGGCCCCAAGTACTGCGTACAGGGCTGTCTTTATGGAGCGCACTTCTCGTTCCCAAGTGCCACCGAAGTGGGGTGCGTTTGGGGGGTTGAATTGGAAATCAACCTGTGCTGGAGCGAGGTGGGTCTTAAGTTCTGGGCCCATAGCTTGGAAGCTCTCTCTCAGCTCTCTTTCGCCGCCTTTAAAGTTTGTCCCATGATCGGACAATAGGGTAGACGGTCTTCCTTTCCGTGATATGAATCTACGGAAGGCCATAAGGAATGAGTCTGTGCTCATGGTCGGGAGAAGCTCGATGTGTATCGCTCTGGTGGTCATGCATTTGAATACAATACCCCACCGCTTCTCGGTTCCTCTTCCTTTCTTTATGTGCAGCGGGCCAAAGCAGTCCATACCCGTTGAGTGGAATGGCTTGTCACCGATTCGGAGGCGACATGGAGGAAGGTCAGCCATCCTTGGTATGCTGGGCTGCGCGCGCCACTTGCGGCAGTCTAGACATGTTCGTTGGAAGCGTCGTACCGCCTCTCTTCCTTGTAGGATCCAGTAACGACGTCTGATTTCCGCGAAGACTCTTTCTGCTCCTGCGTGATGTACATCCTCATCGTATTTCTTTATAATCAGCTCTGTGACCTTGTGTCGGCTGTTCAATACGATCGGGTATTTAATGTCATCCGGTAGATTGGGGGCTCTGCGTAGGCGACCACCCACTCTGATGAGGGTGTGAGCGTCGCTCTCGGGGGCCAGGTGAATTAATCTGCTGTCGGATGGGACGGGCTTTCCTCCCTGTAGACAGGCCAATTCATCGGGGAACGAGTCTCTCTGGGCTCGCTGCAGTAGAAGCAATTCTGCTTCCTCGTAGTTAGCCGCTGACATATCAGCGGGGGACTTGCACTCCGGGTGGTACCGCAGGAATGTTCTTTGTTGTGCACTCTCTATGGACGTGCAATCGTTTATGTTAGGGTCGGTGGAGGCTACGGTGCTCAATCCACAGAACACAGACTTCTTAATTTCCACCTCCTCTGGACTTGCTTCCCTCGGGATAGGCATGGGCCACTGTCCTTCCGGGAGTCTTAGGAATGCGGGGCCGTCACTGTAGACATTGCGACGGGTGAGGTCATCCAGGGGCATCCCCCGGGTGATGACGTCAGCTGGGTTCTGTTTTGTATCAACGTAGCGCCACTCTGTTTCTCCGGTTAACTCTTCGGTTAAGTCTTGAATCTCGGTGACTCTGACTCCCACGAAGACTTTGTACTTGCATGAGTCCGATTTGATCCAGGCGAGTACCGTCGTGGAATCTGACCACAGGATTGTTCTAGACACCGGTATGGTGAGCTCACGTTGGATGAGCGTGGCTAGGTGCGCTCCGGCTAGGGCTGCGCAGAGCTCTAGACGTGGGATAGATTGTTGCTTGCGTGGGGCTATTCTCGAGCGGGCGAGGACAAACGCTGTGTAGATCTCTCCCCCCTGGTCTTGGGCCCACAAGTAGGCTACTGATCCGTATGCGACCTCTGAGGCGTCACTGAAGACGTGTAAGTCCATTTTACATGTCTCTGGCCTCACCGTGGGTGGGAAGTAGCTTCGGCGCATATTAACGCCTGGGAGTGAGTGGAGCTCCATCTCCCACTCTCTCCAGGTGGATGCAAGGTGTGCGGGAATGGGGTCGTCCCAGCCCTGGTCCTTGTCCCACAATGCTCGTACAATCATTTTTGCCCTGGTGGTGTACGGTAGAATACATCCTAGCGGGTCATATTGTCGGGCGAGTGTTGTGTACACACTCCGTCTGGTGGTCGGCGCCGCCGCCGGCCTTCCCTGCTCCGTAGTCAGGGGCTTGTGTCTGTAGTGAAGCGAATCTGTTTTGAATCGCCACACCAATCCCAGGGTCATCTCCTGGGCTTCTCCCGGGATTGTAGCCATCCAGGTCTCGCTGCTGGCTGCCTTGTCCTCGGAGGAGAGGCTGCGCAGTACTTGCGGATCGCTGCTGGCCCACTGCCTGAGATCAAAGCCGCCTTTGATCAATGAGGCGCGGAGTTTAATCAGGAGAGCCTCGGCTTCTTCCTGGGTTGAAAGGCTTTGTAGACAGTTGTCTACGTAGAAGCTGTTCTTTACGCTGTGTCGGACCTCTTCGTCCGCTGCTGGGTCCTCTGCTACATGTTTCTGTAGTGCAAATGTCGCACAGCAGGGGCTGCACGTCGTTCCGAAGGGGAGGACTTCCCATTGGTAGATGGCTGGGTGCTCATCTCCTGGCTTCTCTCTCCATAGGAACCGTAACAGGGGCTTGTCCGCCTCTACTAATCTCACCTGCAGGAACATTCCTTTAATGTCCCCGCTGATGGCCACCTTTTCCTGGCGGAAGCGGAGTAGAACGCCGAGTAGGGAGGGGCCGAGTGTGGGACCGGGCAGTAACTCTTTATTCAGATTTTGGGATCCGATCTGGTAGCTGCAGTTAAATACTATGCGGTCTTTACCGTTGTGATGGACCTTGTGGTGGGGCACGTACCACGATTCAGTGGTCTGGTCAGCCTCTTTAATGTCCATATTTGTGACGTGTCCCGCTGTGATGAGCTTCTCAATCTCAGCGCGGTATACACTCTCTTGGGCGGGGTTCTTGGCTAAGCGCCGCTCCGTGTTCAGCAGGTACCGTTCTATGGCGTCTGTCTTGGCGTGGAAAGTAGGCATTCCTTCTCGCCGCAGGAGTGGCGTGGCGTATCTCAACACGCCGTTGACCGGGACTCTCTTGGTCCCTGTCTCGAGGAGGTGAATGGCGTAAATGTCATCTTTAGAGCGAATGTCTTTCTTTCCATTCTTAAAGGGCATTTGTTCCAAGCTCCATAGCCGCTCTACGTGTTGCAGGAGTGCGGTTTCTCCCTCTGTGACTCGGGAGTGGAGACATCTAGTGGCTGTACTTCGGTTGAGAGATTTGGCGAGCGGGCCTTGGAGAGTCCATCCCAAACGGGTCTCGACTGCTGCAGGACAGCCTCGGGGTCCGGTATGAACCCGGTCTATCGGGACAATGAGGTCTGCATGGTCGGAGCCTATCAACAGGGTCGGCATAGCATTGTCTATGAGCGGGATCGGTAACTTGCGCAGATGTGCATATTTCTCCATCAGCTTGGCGACGGGGTATGTGTACCGCGACAGTCCTATTTCTTGGCTGGTGAAAGCGTCTGCAATCTGGTACCGTCGCTCAGGCTGGCCGCTTGCTGCGATAGAGAATGAGACATTCTCGCCCTTTATCGTCTTCAAATCTCGTCTTATTGTCCGAATTGTCATTTGGGTTTCGCTTCCCCGCAGCCCTAGCTGGGCCGCAGCCCTAGCTGGGCCGCAGCGGAGGCGAGCAGCAGGGTCTTCTCTGACCCGTCATCGAGGACGGCGTAAGTGTCCAGGACTTTATTCTGGTAGCTTAGTGTCACACGCACTACTTTTAGGAGTACTCAGGCTCCACTGCTGCTGGCGGGATCGATGTACATGACGCTCGCTTTGCGGCTGGATGGTGCAGGTGAAGGGCGCCGTCTGTTACTGTCGTGAAGTATGTCCAGATGGGCTCCATCGCACTTGGTGCACCTTTTCTTTAAGCGGCATTCGGCTGCCATGTGTGAGCGCGCACAGCGAAAACAGCGCTTGTTGGACTTTATCCATTGACCTGCTTCCTCCGCGTTCAGCTTGGGGAAGGAGTCACATTGCGCTAGCCAGTGTTCTTTTTCACAGTAGGGGCACACTATCTTCCACTTCTCCGTTCTGGAGGGGGTACTGTGGCTCCTGCTGCTCGGTACTGACTCCGATTGGTGCATCACAGTCACCGATCTTCTTCCATCAGTTAGTCGTCTGGTTCCTTCTCTGGAGCCAGGGGTGCTCCGTCCGAATGTATCTAGCCGTAGGCTGCTGACTTCTCTCGCCAGGAAGTCTGCTAGATCGAGGAGGTTCGGTTCGGGGCCATTCGGGTTTCTGTGGTCCCTCTGCCGCCTAAAGCGCTCCTGACGAGCGGGCTGCAGCTTCTCCAGAATCCTTTCCACATTTGAGTTGGCGTAAAGTTCATACTTCCCCTTCTCTCTTTGCGCTCCCAACATCCCTACCAGGGACTGCACTCTGATGGACAGGTCGTCCAGTGCTCGATTGTCTATTGCTGGGGGTAAGCGGTCGATGTGTCGGATCTCCTGGATCACGTAATCCCATATGCGCCCATACCTCTGGTCCAATGCTACCAGCGCTGCTGTGTATGGGGTGGTGGAAGTCGCGTAGGCGAGCGCTATATTATGTGCGCGGGGCACCTTTAAGTGCTGCAGTAGGATGGCGTATTTGTGGCGTTCATCCAATACATCCACCAACATGGTCTCCAGACACATGCGGAGTTCTGTATACTGGGCCCGGTTCTCTTGGGTGAAGTCGGGTACCATAGGCGTGCCAATGTATGACGCTGACTGTGGATACATCGGCGAGCGTTGGGGGAGAGGCCTCCTAGGCGAGTCTCCTCCCGCTCCTTGGTATGGGCTGGTACCGGCAGTGTACCATGGCCCGCTGGTCCAGGTGCTGTTCCTCGGTGCGGGTCGTGCGTCGTGCTCACCCGTGTATAGAGTCGGGGGTCTGTAGCGCAGCTCCGCGGGAGTATAGCCTGGGCTGTACCGGACCTCCTGGTCCGGTAGAGTACTGTGCTGTCTTCGGGCGCGGTTCTCCTCCTCTTCCTCTTCGTCTTCAGTTAGGTCATCCAGTGCTTGTAGTCTCTGGTTTAGCCTCTCCACAGGATATGCTGCTCCTTCCCGGTTGCTAGGTCTCGCTTGGACCGGTGGGGGGAGGTGGTCTGTGGGGGGTATAGACCTCGTCTGTTGGTCAAGTTCAGGGTTGTTTACTCGGCTAGGGGATGCCGCCCTGGAGGTGTGTCTAGACGAGTTCCTGGAGCCTCTGGCGGAGGGAGAGGGTGTTGTCCGTCTGATCAGCTGTTCTATTAGTTGCGCTTGCTGTCTGTCGCGCTCTGCGTCCCGTAGAGCACCAGCAGCTGCTCGCTGGCTGTCTGCTCGGTCTCGGGCCACATTCTCTTCCATCTGAATGCGTCTTATTTCCAGGCGTATGTGCTCTTCTTCGCTCCGTTGCTGTAGCTGCAATCGATCGCGTTCACCCTGGAGTCTATCGCGTTCAGTAGAGGCTTTCAGGCTGACGAGGAATGCCTGCTGTAGGGTCCTCTCTGCCTCGCTGGGAGAAGGCGGTTGTATAGGGGAGCCTTCCCTCGGGGTACTCCTTGCGGAGCCTTGGAGCTCTATCTCCACGGTGCTCTCCCCGTCTTCTTCCGTGCCGAGTTCTCTCTCGGTAGCGTTGTATTCCTCCCGGGACTCATCGGGGACTACTTCTTCAGTACTGGCGGGGTGTGAAGTCATGTCTGGTTCCCACTGGTCCCCACCGTGAACTTGGTCAGTTACATTAGAGCCCGTAGGGGCCTCTATGGTCGGGGTAGTCTGGGCGTTGGGGTTAGACATACTTTTACTTTCTAGTTTTACCGCGTTTACTGTTAGTAGAAGACTAGGTTGTTGACTGACAGCGTAAGCCTCTAAGTACTGAGGGAGCCGTCGTTCGCGCTGCGGGCGTTGGTTAGGAGGATCGTTTCGTGGAGTGTTCATCATAGGCCATTTCAATATTAATAACACTATATTAATATTACACTAATTACCCTCCGGCTCGAAGGACCAATTGTAACTGAGGGGTACAATTCCCTGACTGTATTACTAGATATGATACTTACTACCACTACCTTTGTACTTAATATTCGGCCACCCAGTACACGGCATAAATATATTATCATGAACACTCTCACGTAGATGAAACGGATCCAACACAAATGTACGAATTAGAAACAGGTCTTTATTTCCTACACAGCGATGGTGTGTAGAATAAACACTTAATCACTTAATTACATTTATGAATTGAAATAGTATGCACTTTTATGGCAAGGAGTATTCGTCGGTATATCAATAGATAATGTCCAATCTCTGAAGGCGCAGGTGGTAAATATACGACCTGGAATAGTTAAGGAATAACAGCAATGATACTTTAATGATTATAGGCTGGATACACTAGAGGGGGTTAATCCGGTCGCTTGTAAGCCGACAGGAGTAGGAGGGGGGGGGGGGTAGAATCCAGCTGCCTCGTCCGGCCAAGGGTATCCCAGGTGAACCCACTGTAGTGCCGTTCAATGCGCCGGCGATCCTTGGACCACAGATGAAAGCAGGTGGACTCTTTGTGGGCCGGCTCTCTCCGGTCCACGGGGGAGAGATGTGGAGAGACCTCGTCTTGCAGAGCGTCTCCTCACCTTGCGTCCTCTCCAGGGGGGGGGTTCCAACACACGGTAGTGTCGGGGGTCTTTATCCATAGAATAATCAAAGTATCCAAAGCATAATCCGTGCCTGGGAAGGCGGGCTGTCGTCGGTAGAATAATCCGGTATACAGGTCCACTCGCTCGTCGGCTCTGGGGCTCCTCGGGTGCAGCTTCACATAGGGTCAACCACCCTGGGTAAGCAGCCAGTTCTCTGCCCGAAACGATGGGGTACTGACTACGGTAGTATTCTCACCGCACGAAGCACTATATATTAACAGACTATTATTAGCTTAATAGACTACGTCCAACTCGACGATATAGTGCCAAATATGACTATTCAAATATTAATATATACGATGTCTCAATACCGATGGTAGGCCGAACTTGGCCTTACTCCCACACGTGGCATCGCGGGGAGGCTTTACGTCTGTGACTCTATTGGAGGGTAAGAAACTGGACTGAAAAGAAAGTCCTACTTTAGTAGCGCAGTATATATACGCACTATGAACAAATAGTCCCATTAGTGGTGCGGTAGCCAAATTCCTACGCGGAACTAGGACTTGTTCGTACATGTCGAGCGGTACGTTTGAACTGGGTCTGAGGGGTATGGCAGCCTGGCACCAAGGTCTCGACCAATAGTAGAATGGAGACTATTATGGGATGTTCAGTAGGCTAGAATGGATATTCAATGCATATTGTACAAGGAATATACAAGGGATATCAGGGAATATTAGAGAATATACAAATACAATTAAATATATATATATAAATAAATATATATATTCGGTTTAATCTGGCCCTTCACAACAATTATTATTATTAACTGTAGCAGTGATCATTTCCAAAGTGCCTATATAAAATAAATGCATTGCATCAATACCTGGGAAACCCACATCAGGTGCTTTGGCAAAACGTTTTCTTTTGGCGTCGCCACTCGAGTCAGAGTCCGAGTGCACATACTGCTGATTTAGCCTAAAAAAAAGTATATATATACACACATATAAATAAATGTAGTTATGATACTACGTTTATTAGTCAAGGCTAAAGTCTGAATACATAGGCCCTCAGGCCACTGTGTGTTATCCTTTTAGCACTACTTGCAACTACAACAGCAGTGCCATTATTTACAACACCCTAGGGAGAGTTGTCCCTTTAACAAAGTGAACACTGTACCTGGATCTTCTTTTCTGGCGGAGAGAGATCTCCTTCGTCCTCAGATTCAATTTCAGAGGTTGGACACATAGTTGAGGTGTACTTGGTCTCTCGTTTTTTGGCCTCATCATGGGTCTCTGGAAAGAGCAGAGAGAAAATGACAATTAACATATCTGCAGTCCAGTGTTTAACGAAAAAATATATGTACCTCTTATCATATGTGCATCGTCACAATTTGCGTCCTCACTTTTTGTGTATGTGTTGCACGAAATACTCACCACACGTAGTAAGCTCACGTACATCCTTATAGGTGATCCATTTATCATCTGGTTGCAGTCCATCTCGAAGGGCTTTTGTGAGCTTTTTTTTTTTTTAAACTTAAATTTTTTATTAACATTTATTTAGACAGACAGCACTTACAAAAAATAAATAATAAAAAATGAAGAGACTAGTATCACAATAAAAACAAAAAGAAAAAACAGTGCACATAAATATTTACATGGGTATCACATGGTTAGTTGTCTGGTTCCCCTACTGTTGTTTTCTAGGTATTTGATACAAAGGCTGATTGTGTATCTCCCTTAAACAGGCATAAACAGGTAATTCCTACTCAAAGACAATAAATGCTGACTAAGGTTTGTATGTGTGATCTGGGTCCAGAGACCCTCCTTGAGTTTCTTTCTTCCCTTCTCCTTCGTCCTTTCTTTTTTTTTCTCTTGTTTATTAACTTTCACTTTGCCTTTTGTTTCACCCATACACAAACCACATCATCCCTGAATATTTAATATCACACCGTTAAACAGACATAAATAATAAGGTATAAAAGCATTCAGCACTTGTAATATCCCAAAAACAAAATAGATAATATTAACTAAAGTACAGATGTGTGACATGGGTTCATAGACCCTGCTTGAACATCTTTCCTCCTTTACCCTTCGCTCTCTTGTGTTGCATTTGGTTCTTCCTCTGTGATGTCGTTCTCGTTCCTTTTATAATCCTCCCACTTTCCCCATCTTTCCCCAAATTTCTCTTCCTGTAACCTCAGCATGTGTGTTATCCTTTCCATATCCTGTATTTCTTCCACTATTCCTACCCATTTTGCTATTGTCGGTGGGTCTTCCTTATACCACAGTCTCGTTATTGCTTTTCTGGCCGCTATCAACATTATCTTTATTAAATATTTGTCCCCCCCTTGTATTCCCTCGTGTGTCAGGTCTCCTAAGTAAAGCACCAGTCCTGTTTGTGGTATCCCGTATCCTAATATTCTGATCATTGCTTCCCCTATCTCCTCCCAATACCCCTTCAGCTTCTGACATCCCCAGAATATGTGCGTGTGATTTGCCCCCTCCTTCCCACACATCCTCCAGCATGCTTTTTGTGTTGGTGCATATTTTCCCTTCAGCTCTGGGGTTATAAAGAATCTGATTATGTTTTTCCATCCAAATTCTTTCCATATTCTCGATCCTGTTGTTGAATGTTGTACCTCGCATATGTTCCCCCATTCCTTCCCTGTTATTTCTATCTCTAGCTCTCTCTCCCATTTCTCCCTTATGTAATCGGTCGTGTGTCCCTTGCTGGTCATTATAGCCCGGTATATTGCTGATATTACTCTTCCTTGCCCCCCTTCGTATGCCCATACTATCATCTTTATTATTCCATTCTGTTCCTCGTCTTTGGCCCCCCTTATTTCTTTGTTGTAGTAGTCTCTAACCTGTAGATATCTGAAGTGGTCCCTGTTTTCTAGTCCAAATTTCTCCTTTAATTTTTTTAGTGTCTGCATTTCTCCCTTCTCTATCATTTTGCATATTGCTGTTTCCCACCTTCTGAATCCATGGTCTAACCTCCCTGGTTTGAATCTCTTGTCATGTGCTACCCATCTCAGGACCCCTGACTGCTTCTCCAATTTGTGTGTTTTTACTACTCTGTTCCATATGGTCAAGGTGTATTTGGTGATTGGATCTAATAGTCCCTCTTTTTCTTTAAATAGTTCCCTATCCCCCACCAGAGCTTGTACCTTGTATCCCTCCCCTTCTTTTTCAATGTCTTTCCATCTTGCCTCATATCTGTCGTTACACCAGCACGTCACTGCTCTCAGTTGTGCTGCATAGTAATAATCTTGTAGGCTGGGTACTGCCATCCCTCCCTCTTCCTTTGGTAGTTGTAGTGTTTTATATCTGACCCGTGGTCTTCTCCCCGCCCATATGAACCTCGATATCAGTCTGTCCCACTCCCTGAATTGATTCTGTGGTATTTGTATCGGTAGTGACTGGAATAGGTACAGTAACCTTGATAGTATGTTCATTTTAATGACCTCTATTCTTGAATTGAAGTCCAAGGGCATTACTGTCCATCTCTCTAGGTCTCTCTTGATGTTCTGATTTATCTGTGTATAATTCGCCTCAAACAGTTTCTCCACCCCTCTCGTGATGTTCACCCCTAAGTATTTAATCTTGTCCATGTCCCATCTTATCCCGTACTGTTCTCTAATTTCCGTCGTTGGAGAGTAGTTCCATGCTAAGGTCTGTGTCTTTGTCACGTTTAGTTTGTATCCTGAGTAGTGACCATATTCCTTCAGTAGATCCATCAGTGCCGGGAAGCTCTTTTCTGGTTGCCTCATGTATACTATCACGTCGTCTGCAAATAAGCCTAGTTTATATTCCGTTCCCTTTATCCTTACTCCCTTGATGTCCTCGGTCTGCCTGATCAGTTGTGCCAGTGGTTCTATGAAAACGGCGAAGAGCGTCGGTGAGAGACAACATCCCTGTCTGGTAGCCCTCTCTAATCTGATTCTATCCGTCAAGCTGCCATTCACCTTAACCCTCGCTGTCGGCTCTTGATATAGCGCCTTGATCATCTTCATCGCCCTCCCGTTCAGTCCGAACCTCATCAATGTTTTATATAAAAATGTCCAGCTCACACTGTCGAACGCTTTTTCTGCATCTAGGCTAATCAGTACCGCGCTACCCCCTTGTTTTTGTATCTCCTCTATGTGTAATGTCTTTCTCACGTTGTCCTGTGTCTGTCTCCCTTTAATAAATCCAGTTTGATCTTCATCTATAATGTCTGGCATAAACGTCTCAAATCTTTTTGATATTATCGATGTATACATCTTGTAATCTACGTTGAGTATGGACACAGGTCTGAAACTACTACATAATTCCCTATCCTTCCCTTCCTTCGGTATCGTGGTGATTATGGCTTCCTTCCACGAGGGGGGCATTTTCCCCTCTTCCATCGTGTGTCTGAACGCCGCCCCTAACATGGGTGCTAATTCAGTTCTAAATGTCTTGTAGAATTCCGATGGGAATCCGTCGCTCCCCGGAGACTTGTTGTTTTTAGCTCTACTAATTGCATCTTCCAGTTCTTGTTCCGTAATTATTTTATTTAACTCTTCATTCTGTTCTTTCCCTATCGATGGTAACTCTAGCTTCTCCAGATATGTTTCTATTTCCTCTTCTCCCGCTGCTTTTGGCTGTGTGTATAATTTCTCATAGTATTCTCTAAATGTCCTCTCTATTTCAGCTGGGTCCCTCAATATTTCATTAGTCTTTGTATCCCTTATTGTGTGTATCGTGTTCAACTTCTGTTGCGTTCTAATTCTCCTAGCCAACAGTCTGGTCGCTTTTGGTCCCCCTTCATAGTACGTTTGTTTCATGAACCTCGCTTTCTTTTCTATTTCCGTCAATAATTCCCTATTTATCCTGGCCTTTACTTCTTTGATTTCTCCGAGCGTTTCCTGTTCTTTTGATATCTGGTGTCTCCCCTCTAGCTTCTTTAGCTTCCCTATCAGATTGTGATATGTCTCCGTTCTGGCCTTCTTCAGCATTGCTGTTTTTTCCATCAATTTCCCCCTTATCACTACCTTCAGTGTGTCCCATAGAATGTTCGGGTCTACCGCCCCGTTGTCATTTTCTTCCTTATATCTGGCTATCTCCTCCTTGATCTGACTCACCACCCCTTTGTTATTTAATATTCCTACATTTAGTCTCCAAATCGTGTTCCTCCGTCTCCCTTCTAGATCTACTGTCAGATATATGGCACTGTGATCCGATATGTCCGCCACTCCTATACTGCTCTCCCGTGCCCTGTAACTGTCCCCCGTCGTCATCAAAAAGTAGTCTATTCTCGCATACGTCACGTGTGGGTGTGAGTAATGTGTGTATTCCCTGTCCATGGCGTGCATCTCCCTCCAAACGTCTGTAATTCCCATTTCCGTCATCTGAATATTCATATATCTACTGATGGGCGCCCGTCCTTTTCTAGTACTCGTGGTGTCTAGGTCGTGATTCAGTACTACGTTAAAATCTCCCATACATATCAATATCCCTTCTAGTTCCATCACTATCATGTCAAAAATGGTCTCATATAAATCCCTCTCACTCTCTGGGGGTGCATAAACATTTACTAACGTAACCATTTGGCCCTCCATTTTCCCCTTCACCAAAACAAACCTTCCCTCCTTGTCTCTTACTTCCTTGATCAATTCAAATTTGACTGTGTTTTTGATTAACGTGATTACTCCTCTCCTCGGGTTTTGTTCAAAGGAACTATAGTATGCATTTTCATATCCAAATCTCTTCAGTTTCTCATGACCCTGTGCTACCAAATGTGTCTCCTGCAGAAAAATCACTTCCATCTCACTTTTTTTACATTTCAACATCACTTTGCCCCTTTTTATCGCATTATTCATTCCATTAACGTTTAACGACATCATTTTTATACCTTTAACCCTTGTCATCTTTCTTCTTCTTTCGTCTGTCAGTCCCCCCCATGTCACACTCATTCCCCCCTCCGGTTGGAGCCTCCGCTCTCTTCACCGAATACATATAATGATTAACATAAATAAAAAACATAAACTTTACATAAAGTGCTCCCAAGGCGTTCGGGGGGTCCCTGTGTCCCCCCCTGTCCCCTGCTGGTGGGTGAGGGGTAATTGCCCTCCTAGCGAGGGGCCCCCTCCTGACGGCTTGGGGGTTTGAAACCCTTGCCCCCAATCGCTCGTCATATTTGTCCAGCTTTCTTACTGTTTTTTTTTTTTGCTTTCGAGCTCCTGGTCAAAAGCGCTCTGTCCTTCTTTTTGATCAAAGACCCTCTTTTCTTGTTCCCTCTCAATGTGACTCATATGTTTCATTGTCCCTCCTTCCTCCCATATCCGTGTGCGGTGTCTCCCGTGTACCCCTTATTATTTTTTTTTCCTCTCCTCTATTTTCTATGTGATGTCCATTTATCCCCTTAATCCCTCCCAACTGTGTTACTCACAGCGTGTTTCTATGTATCTGTTTCAGTATGGTCTGTGTCTCGCCTATCAAACCTAGTTATATTTCCATTTATTTCCTCCATCAGCTTGTGTATTATGTGTCCATGTATACGCTACGTTCATTTCTATATCCTGCCTCTACCTGGGAATGTGTGCTTATGCATATGTTATTTCAGTTTCTATACTTTGTCTCTATTTGAATAGTTTTTTCAATCTCTTGTGCGTGTACTCATCCGTTCGTCTCCTCCCGCCTCCTCTCCGTCTGGCCTCCTCATCCGTCTCCGTCCTCGCTCCGTCACGTTTCACCTCCGCCTTCTCCTCTCTCCTCCCTCCGGTTTCGGTCTTCCACTCTGATCCACCTGCGGGCTCCTTCCAATCTCTGCTGCAGGCTCCGCGTCTGTTCCTCCCGCCTCCTTCCTTCTCCGTCCTCCGCCATCCTCATCCCTCGCCGTCTCATCTCTCGCTCCGCTTCTCGTGCCGTCGCGTACATCGCCGCTCCTTCCTCCCAGTGAATCCTTAGCGAGGTCATGGGTGACTGGAATCTCATTCCGTTTTCTTTCAGGGTTTTCTTCAGTCCCGCGTAGGACCTGCGTGTTATCGCTACCGCTGTCGAGTAGTCGTGATCAAATGATAGTCTTTTCCCTTCGATTTCAATCTTCTTTGTCCACGCGGTTCTGAGTACCAATTCCTTAACCTCGAATCTCAGAAAGTTAATAATCACCGCCCTCGGAGGTCTGTCCGGTTGTGGTCTCGGAGCCAACGCCCTGTGGGCCCTCTGTATCTCAATTTTTTCCAGTCCCGTTTCCTTCATTTGTTCTTTGATACGTTTTTCCACATATAGGGTCACCGATTCCCCTTCGACTCCTTCTTTCAGTCCCCATATTCTGATGTTATTTCTCCGTGACCTCCCCTCCATGTCCGACATCTTTGTCTCCATCTGTTCTTGTTTCTGAATCACACATGTTAATACCTCGTGTATCTCCGTGTTCCATTCCTCCGCGTGAGCCGTCCTAGTCTGTAACTCGGTCACGTTTCTGTTCTGTTCCGCCATCTTCTCCTCCACCCTTTTGATTTCTGTATTCATTTCACCTCTGAAGTCCTCCTGTTCCTTCCTCAATTCCTCCCGTAGCTTCCCAATATCATTCCTTATCGTGTCCGTGTTCAGTTTTATCGCCGCTGTTATGTTCTCCAGTATCCCGGCCTGCATGTTCACGGCCCATCCTGGCATTACCGTGTCTGCCTCAGCGGTACCTCCCCCTTCTTTCGCCTGGCTTTTCTCGGCTTCGCTCCGGGGATTCTGTTTCTTCGGATTCTCTCCTTCTCGTATGTTCTCCATTTCTATTTCCTTCACAATCGTTGTCTCTTCCTTACTTCTCGTGAGCATTTTCCTTTTTAATTACTTTTCGGGTCTTTTTTTATCCGTTATCTCATTTGACCAGGAGTGTTACCCGTCTGCTCTCATACCGCGGGCTTTTGTGAGCTTTATGTGTTTAGGGGGCCATAACACAGTCTGGTCTTTAGCATTAAACCAGCTCTCTAGAACTACTGCTGTCCCACCATTTGGGAACTGTACAACTGACCACAGCACCACCTCACCATTCATCTTCAAAGGGCTGAAATGAGAATTTACAGTACTCATAATGATCTCTCCTTACAAGCCATTCCCATACCGTCCTAAACTAATATAATCCAGCCTTATTTCTGTCTGTAGTCGTCGGTGTAGGTTATCCAGTGTACATATCCACACGGTTCTCGTCTAGGGCTCCTCGGATGGCGGCACAAGGTTAGGCCGCCCAGCCTGGATAAGCACACTAGTTCGGTACGATGAAACGTTGGTAATGCTGGTCACTGTAGAACGGTAGCCGCACGATACACTATACATAATAGACTAGGTCGACTTAATAATAGAATAGGTCGAACTCGACGATACAGCGTTAAACTCTGACACTTCAGCTATCAATTTGCACGCGGTCTCAAGGCTCTATTTTGGGGCAAAACGGGCACACTTCACAGCACGTTGTATCGTGGTGAAGGCTTCAACTTATTGGGGTAACTAACTGCTGTATCCACCTGCAACGTATTTATACGTCTTAGCGGTGACTTTGAACTAGACATTGGGGGTATGGCCGTGGCGCCTAGGGGGGTCGCTGTCCAATAGGAGAACGAATATTATGGTCTGGCCTGTACTAGGTAAAGGGATATTCCGTGTATATGTACAAAGAATATACAAGGGATATCAGACGATATACAAATACTATACAATATATCTCAAGTAATAAATATATATATTCGGTTTAATCTGACCCTTTGTAACAGCCGCCTCCTAATTAGTCCGCACACATTGCATTTTTGAAGCATTTAAAGGAAAACTCCAACATTTTGTGAAATTAGCTTATTTGACATCTTCCCTGGAGTTATAAGAAGATACATACCTTTTTCGTCTCTCTGCATGCATTGGGCTTAGGGAACGCCTGGACAGTTAGCCTAGCTTAACTTCATCACTGGAAGTGGGGCAGACATCTAACCTAGTTCACTACAGTCAGGAAATATACTCCAAATACAATCAAAATACAACTCCCAAACGTTCCCGTAAACATGTTGTGACCTGTGTATTTCCCAAGTCTCCCAGTCACACAAGTCACACAAGTCTCCCAGTCACACAAGTCACACAAGTCTCCAAGTCACACAAGTCACACAAGTCACACAAGCCCAAGTCTCCAAGTCACACAAGTCACACAAGTCTCCAAGTCACACAAGTCTCCCAGTCACACAAGTCTCCAAGTCACATGAGTCACACAAGTCTCCAAGTCACACAAGTCTCCAAGTCACACAAGTCACACAAGTCCAAGTCTCCAAGTCACACGAGTCACACAAGTCTCCAAGTCACACAAGTCTCCAAGTCACACAAGTCCAAGTCTCCAAGTCACACGAGTCACACAAGTCTCCAAGTCACACAAGTCACACAAGTCCAAGTCACACGAGTCACACGAGTCACACAAGTCTCCAAGTCACACAAGTCTCCCAGTCACACAAGCCCAAGTCTCCAAGTCACACGAGTCACACAAGTCTCCAAGTCACACAAGTCTCCAAGTCACACAAGTCTCCAAGTCACACAAGTCTCCCAGTCACACAAGTCTCTAAGTCACATGAGTCACACAAGTCTCCAAGTCACACAAGTCTCCAAGTCACACAAGTCACACAAGTCCAAGTCTCCAAGTCACACGAGTCACACAAGTCTCCAAGTCACACAAGTCACACAAGTCACACAAGTCACACAAGTCCAAGTCACACAAGTCACACAAGTCTCCAAGTCACACAAGTCACACAAGTCTCCAAGTCACACAAGTCTCCAAGTCACACAAGTCACACAAGTCACACAAGTCCAAGTCACACAAGTCACACAAGTCTCCAAGTCACACAAGTCTCCAAGTCACACAAGTCTCCCAGTCACACAAGACTCATGTGACTGGGAGACTCGTGTGACTTGTGTGACTGGGAGACGGGGTAAACACACAGGTCACAACATGTTTACAGGAACGTTTGGGAGTTGTATTTGGAGTATATTTCCTGACTGTAGTGAACTAGGCTAGATGTCTGCCCCACTTCCAGTGATGAAGTTAAGCTAGGCTAACGGTCCAGGCGTTCCCTAAGCCCAAAGCATGCAGAGAGACGAAAAAGGTATGCATCTTCTTGTCCAACTCCAGGGAAGATGTTAAATAAGCTAATTTCACAAAATGTTGGAGTTTTCCTTTAAGCGTTTCAATTGGCCAGCCAAACATGTTATATGTGTACATGTAATATTGTACTAATTGTGTATTTATTAATGAGGTAAGTTATGCCCCGAAATCCGACGTTAGAGTCAGTGTGTCAATATAGTTACTGCACTTTAGCTTTGTAGGGCAGTATGGTTATGCTGTTAAATGAAGTAGTGGTATTGCAATGGCACCATCTCCGTCTGGAGAGAGAAGACATTTGCGCTTGATATAGCGAAGTTTACCTATCCCTATATCTTCTTGCAAGCCACTGACCTTGTATGTACCAATGTATGATGATTCACAGGGATACATGTAGTATGGCTGTTTGTGTCTGTACTTTCTGTAAATTATATATACCTCTTCCTCTGATTTAAGAATATTCTCTACTAATGCAAATCCATCTCCAACCTCAATACAATTGTCTCCTTTCTTTGTGGACAAAGTAAACCGATGAGTGGAGACCTTCCTGTACTGTTGTGAAGAAGTAAACTGTGGGGGGACAGGCCCATCAGTGTGAATATTACGCAAAATTGGATCATCTGTGGGACATGGGGATCCAACATGTGGAATTTCAGACAACCTTTTCACTACCTGTTGTAGAGGCTGATGTGGCTTGCGTAGAAGATGCTTAATTTGTCCAAGATAGTTCTCAAAAGGAAATCCTGAGATATTATCTAGAGTGCCAAACTTCCTGTATTCCTCAGCCAAATGAATAAGCTGGTGTACATTGTACACAATTTCACCTCTTCCATACACTGTCCCAAAGTGTTCAACAAAAGAAACCATCAACTTGTGCGCAAAGGCCAACATTTCCTCAGAAATACTAGGGGACAGCAACAAGTACATTCCAACAGAAAACAACATGAAGTTGTCATACAGCTCACTGGGGAGGGAATCCTTCAAAACAACAGGACCCCAATACAACATGAAGGATCGCAACTCAGTAGCTTTCCAGCGATCTAACTCTGACAGTTCCCTTGGTTTACGGTTAAATTCACAAGGCATGTAGGGACGTAGCTTTAGCAGTTTACCTGAAATGGCTTGTACAGTTTTGGAAGGGACCCTTGTTGCCAAATTCTTCCCCTTTAACCATATATTAAGCAGTTTCCTTGTAACTCCGAGACAACAGAGATGCATGTAATCAGTTGGAAACATAGAAACCATCTTAACTAAACCTGTTAAAGGGCTCGTCCCATTGTGATGTGCCTCATCAACCATGTCTGAGAAACTGGAGTCTGTCCTAAGTCTGACTTTTGTTTCAGGATATGTCATTTTATTTCTCCATACACCCTCCTGAAAACACTTGTCACAACCAGAATAGCCATTAAATGCCTTGGTCTGCTTAATATAAGCTCTAGCCGGGGCATCACAAATGAAAGAAGAAATCTGTACATCAAATTGCTTGTCATTATAAATAATGCCATTAGACAGTACATTCTGAAGATCTTTGACAAACTGCTCTAGGTACTCAAAAACACTCTTTGGCTTGCTTAGACCACAAAAAATGCCAACAACAAATGGGGACTTTGTGTAGTCACATTTGAGACTTCCAAGTATGGGCCAAAACTGAAGTTTAGAACTTTTGAATAAAGGTAAACCATCTATATTAAACTGTAAATTAAGAGTTGTCAGAGTTGCCGGTAAAATCAAACATGCCAACCGTGAAAGCACCCCTTTGACTAAACCAAAATGATAGTATTCTCCCCCTTCAATCTTAGTGGTAGGCACATGTTTTTGTGTTCCTAGCAATGTTCTTCCATCTTTAGGAAGGGTGGGGTGAAACATCTTCAAAAAGGACAGCAAAGATGATAGTGCCCAATATTTTAAACTTGTCATGAGGAAATCTTCATTATGCTCATCACTGTCAAAGACATGTTCAGGTTCAATTTCGTCATCCCCAGCTATACTTTCAAAATGTGCATTTGACTCACCTGGTGAGTCAATATTTTCACTTTGATCACTGATAGTTAGTGGTCTGTTTAGTGGCAAGTCTGAAGTTGATAAATCTAGTGGCAAGTCTGATCTAGTTGTTAAATCTAGTGGCAAGTCTGTCTTTGGTAAATCGAGCAGGCACTCAGTATAGGCTGTGACAGGATCTGTGTTCTCTAAAGAGTGATGGTTTGTCCTTGAATTAGCAGCAACAATTAACTTATAATCAGTGAGGATAGCCTGCTCTGTCTCTCTCACTAATTTGTTGACTCTACGTCTTTTAGCCCGAGAATAAGATGACATATTGATGAGGTGCTGTAGTCAATGTAATGGTACATACATTGTGCTATTTACTTGGCTAGAACAGGTCTTTGCTTCAATTGCTGCAACGTGCGGCTTCTTGAAACTGGTACGTGATTCTGGAAAAAGAAAGAAAAAAGGGGGGAGGGTCAACATTAATGTGCTGCATTGCAATGTGCAGGGTGAAACGCTTGCATAATTCTACATTTTGATCAATATCAAGAGAGTCCATTATTATATTATTGTTATATTGTTCATTAGAAAATACCATGTATATAACCAAACGTCTAACTATATAGTCAATGTAATGGTACATAAATTGTGGTATTTACTTGGCTAGAACAATTAAGTCTTTGCTTCAATTGCTGCAACGTGCGGCTTCTTGAAACTGGTACGTGATTCTGGAAAAAGAAAGAAAAAAGGGGGGAGGGTCCTGATTAATGTTCTGCATTGCAATGTGCAGGGTGAAACGCTTGCATAATTCTACATTTTGATCAATATCAAGAGAGTTCATTATTATATTATTGTTATATTGTTCATTAGAAAATACCGTGCATATAACCAAACGTCTAACTATATACTATCTGTATGTCATGCATGTCCCTCCCTATGCCATAAATGTCATCATGTGTATGTCATAAATGTCACTATGAATTGAAAATGGGGGACCCTGATGTAAACGAGACAAAAACGTCTTTCTCTGGTCTGCATCCCCTTAACAATTGTGTGTATTGAGCCATATTGTATTGTACCCCTTCTGCAATCTGTTAAATAAAGTTTTCATTCATTCATTCAACATTAGCAGGACCAGTGGCACGCCAAACAGCCTGCAAGCTACCTGGCGTTCTATCGCCATGCTCTAAGACAAACTCTAACCTTAACCAACTTAGAAAGAGTGCAAGGGGAGATGAAGCATATAGCGATATAAACATAGTCATAGCATCAAATTAGTATTTAGATAAGCCACAGAAAAAAATCACGTTATAAAAATAAGCAGTTTCTAAGAAAAAATGTTTCAAAATTGTTATGTGAAGCGATTTATCAACATGGGCGCCGCCATTTTGTTTAGTGACATCACCGTCGCGGTGCATTTAGCTAGCTGGCTACCTAGCCGCAGCCGGGATTCAAAGCCAACTAACCGGCTAACCCAGCTCGCTAAATACTGCATGTAGCTAGCAGAACTGTAAAATTAGTTTGAACAGCCATACAAAAAGAAACACGCGGTCCCGTTGTCTGGTAGGCAACGTTGCATTTACGGATCCACGTGTTTACTAGGCCAGCTAGCGCGTGCTTCCTTGACTACTTCCTGTTCACCCAATAAGCATGCTTTTGATTGGCTGAGTCGCACAACGTCATTCAGTACCAACGCACGCAATTGGACCACGCAATTTCTATTCGTTTGGCGCTAGAATATTTACATCGTAATAACTTAAACAACCGTACGATTCCACTTGCACACTCTCCAGAGTTATATTAAGCACACGCTAACGAATATTCATGAATATTTATCTTAGTTGACGTATATATATATTTACCTACCAAACTGCAGCATAAGCACATGCACAACGCCGTCAAGATCCACTGGTCACACTCACAATAACGTTATTTTTCACAGAACACAGTTAAGATAAAAGTAATATAGCCAAAACTTACTGTAAAGCACTCAGTAGAATCAAATCCGGGGGAACCAGACGTGCTGTTCTGTTGCCATGCAGTTCACATTGAGAGAGTGCTCAGCTGCATGCTGGGACGTACCATATCTGTTTAAATTGGGGGGGGGGGATTCGGATCGGTCCAACGTAATGACGACAAACAGCATACGTTGAACAGCATGCGTTGATTCAACATTTATTAGATATTGGAAGTTCAATCATTAAAATGCAACCACAAAACAATATTGATTCAATGATATGTTTTCAACATTAGTCAATTGCTTCAGCGGTTAATGGGTGATTCACCATCAATCGTCGACCTTAACCAAAAATCAAGCATTTTGACCATAAATCAACATTGAATTAACACCTTTTGCTATCTGGGTACTAGTGACTAGTGACGCCTTCACCCTTCTGATTGGTTGAAAATGGCCTTCATGTTTGAACTACATCGCCACCTATTGCTTTGGCATTGTACTACATGTATATTACATCAGTTTAAACCACTGTGTGATCGTGTGCACTGAGCGGCTCGGAGCGGAGGACAGCTCTCGCTCCGGAAGTCACTCTGACCCATTTTAAAACCCACTCCGCGCTCATTTCAAAATCCACCCGCTCCGCTCGCGATCCGTGACGCTCATATGCTCTGATATGCATATGTAACGGTTGTGACAACGTCACCTTAAACTTCGATGCCCCGAGTGGGAGTCGAACCCCGGTCTCCCACACCGCGGGCAGCAACACAGACCGCTATACCAAGAGGTGAATTCACTACTTCGCAACGTGTCTATCTGTCTTTGAGGATGTGAGAATGAGTTTAACCCATAGCATCACTACTCACCCCAGCCCTTCTTGACTGCGCTTCACGATACCATCCGTTACACTCACCCTCTCAAACTCACTCCACTCCACCCAAGGCACTTCGATGCCCCGAGTGGGAGTCGAACCCCGGTCTCCCACGCCGCAGGCAACAACACAGACCGCTATACCAAGAGGTGAATCCACTTCTAAGTGCTGGGTCTATGCGTCTTTTGAGGATGTGAGAGTGAGTTTAACCCATAGCACGGCTACTCACCCCAGCCCTTCTTGACTGCGCTTCACGATACCATCCGTTACACTCACCCTCTCAAACTCACTCCACCCAAGGCATCCGGGTCACGGCACCATTGTAATGGTTGTGACAACGTCACCTTAAACTTCGATGCCCCGAGTGGGAGTCGAACCCCGGTCTCCCACACCGCGGGCAGCAACACAGACCGCTATACCAAGAGGTGAATTCACTACTTCGCAACGTGTCTATCTGTCTTTGAGGATGTGAGAATGAGTTTAACCCATAGCATCACTACTCACCCCAGCCCTTCTTGACTGCGCTTCACGATACCATCCGTTACACATAGATGTAAAAAATATATGTTAGCTTATTGCTCTTATGTTATTTTTCATTTATCAGGTTAAGAACCCCATATAACTCCATCAATCAATGATCAAACTTCAAGTAAATAACAAATAAAAATATCATCAAATACAAGCTATGACATAAAAAGAAGTTGTCACAGTCAAGAGGGGATGAACTATGCTGCAACTGCAACCAACAATTGTGAGCTGCAAAGAACATGTGGGACAGACACAACCTTGCAGAGGCCACACATCCAACTAATGAGAGATAATTTGATTACAGAAAACATTTGTCACGAAACAACTGTAACTGTACTAGAAAATAAGGGCTGTCTCAGTTCACAACTATATTTGTCAAGTTTTGGGTGGGACTTGTTTCTGTCCCTGCAGCTTCTGATTAAATTGAGCGTGATGCTCGGTTATGTCACACAACATAGCAATGTCACACAGCCAGTTTGGATCTGACAGTTCAGACAATATTTCTTCAGCCACAATAAAGCTAGCTTTCACTGCTGCATCGTTTTTGGCTGTAGCTTTTGTGAACATACTCTGCTGCATAGTCTGCCTTTTAATTCTTGGACAATTTGTTGTTTTTTTGAAGGAAAGATTTGGCATGTGTTTGGTGTCAAAATGCCAAATGCAAAATGACGACCGACATAACACAAAAGACATACCGTTTACTTTATCCTTGAAGAACAATCATGTATTCACTTTCTCATCTTTCTTGAAACTGCCTTCCATCTGCATCAACTTTTCTCTTCATGGATATGCTGGTCAGATATTTCTCAATTCAACTTGTTGGTGAAATCGGCATAGTTGAGTACTGATGTACTCTGCAATCTACAATGTGTCACTTCGGGATTTCGAATTTCATAAACTACCCTACCCAGCTCACGCCAGCCCCTGTAAAACTTGGAGCCGTCTGGCGGGAAAATCTTTTTAAAAGTTATTTTCGTGATTATGTCTCACGGGCAGTGATGGGAATAATGGCGTTATAAATAACGGCGTTACTTTTTTCAGTAACAAGTAATTACTCTTCCAATCTTAATAACGCCGTTACCATTACTGCCAAAACATGCGGTGCGTTACTATGATTGAAGCAGTTTTTTTCATCAGACCAAGTAAATCACAGAGAGGCAATACTGTTCTTCCTTTGTTAAGTGGGCAGTGCGCGAGACAAGCGCATACATGCTGACGATTGGCTGAGGTTGAGTAAAATGTCATGGTAAGCCAATAAGAGGTAGAGTTGGGCGGGTGTTCGAAAGCATGCATAGTCGGACACACAACGACAACACAAGCGAGTCAGTCAACGAGAGACCGCGGTACGCGTACGTTTTGATAGTTTGTTAGGCGAGCCCAAATAATCCAAAACGAATCCAACGAACAACCCAAGCGAGTCAGTCAACGAGAGACGGGTCCATGAGAGTTTTTTGTTCGCTCAATACATATCAAAAGTTCCAAAACTGTATTGTGTTTGTATTTGTATGATCCACTATATAAATAGTTTAGATTTGTGTACGTTTATGTTAAGAATTTACTTGAAAGTAACGCAATAGTTACTTTCTGAAGTAACTAGTTACTTGTATCATTTGTAACTGAGTAAGTAATTTAGTTACTTTTTGGAAGAATTAACTAGTAACTGTAACTAGTTACTTTTTTAAAGTAACTTGCCCAACACTGCTCACGGGTCGAACAAACCTGAACGTTATTGCCATAAAATATAACGTAGTTTGTTTCTTTACCTTTCTGTGAACATCTAGAAAAAACTTGTCTCATTCTGAGGAAGAATGGCAGAGCATTTTTCATTACAAAAAAGTAACTACTTACAGTAGATTTCATTCACGGTCTTTGCTGCCCTGTTACAGGTGCCTGGTGGTACTAAATCCAGATTCTATGATCTCTGCCATTGGAAAGAGGAGATTTTGCCCAATCCATAGATGTATGACTTGGCCATAATGAGGTAATTTATAGGCCTGATATTATATATATTCATATTTAAAATGTGTCCGGATGGCAAAATTCAGTACTGTATCTACAAAAAACCTGTAAATCATCTGCCCTTTATTAATTTGCTTAGATTTGTTGTACACCTTGAAGGAATCTATGTTTTTCAATGTGTATATAATGTATATATCGGTGGGTGACATCATCTGCTATTAGATATTAGTTTGTAAGAGGACAGTATCAGTCACTATGTCTGGCTCCAGTGAGGCTGCAGACGAGGGCCTGTTATCAGCGAGCCAAGGTCATTGTATGCAGCAGCACTGGGCTCTCACATGGTGGTGTGGCCACATCGTTTAGTAATATCAACATCGCCGTTGCTATAGTGATTTGGGTCAAAAGTGCCGTTGCCATAGTAACAGTCACGAGAGAGAGGTCGACATCGCAAGACTTGAAGACAGTAAGCTGTGGGTTCTTCAGGAGACTAGCCAGATTGAGACACGACGTGGAGCCGAGCAGACACCACAGAGACTTTGAAAGGATCCCTCCTCCCCTTGCACGGTGGGGGGGGCAGGAATGGAGTGCCACTTCATCGCTAGCTTCGGCTAACAGAGAATGGTTGTTGGCTACGACAAGGCCTCAACCACCATTGGACTAAAAGCAGAAGAGACGGTAGAATAATAAATTTAGGTTTTCTTCAAAGACTGTTCAAGGACATTACAGAACGAACTGTTTTCCATCTGGTACAGATGCTTTGTTTATGGAATAAACAACGTTTTTCCAAGAAAGGTAACACGTTTGCCAGTGTCGAATTCTTATGAAACGGATTGCATGGACGGGGGTGAAACAGTTGTACAGCCATTATGAGAAGGTCGACTTCGGAGTAAGAGATAAACACAACGCAGAAACTTCACGAACACAGGTGACGAGGTGATACTGGCTGATTATGACCGAGATCTTTCAACCTGATCTCAAGAGGGTGCTGAATGAGCTCAGTGGCAATTCTTAATGCCTGGTCAATGTTAGCATGGTGGTATATATATATATATATATTATTCTCCTTTGGTTCCTTACAATTTACTCAAGCCTAGTAACAGACACAATATTTCTGACACTGGGAATACATTTCCCGAGGTCCATAGATGTCCCTAGATACCAGGAACATGCAAATGGAAGTGGAGAAATCTTCCATTTACTTGGGTATGTACTTTTAGGGTAATTTTCTGAAAATATTACTAGGGCTTAAGAGGTTAAGCTCTCGCGGGCCACATAAAATGATGTGTGGCTTGAGTTTGACACATATTGTCTAAAAGGTAAAGTGCCCCCATCTTTCCAGAATGAACAAACATTTATAACAGAACACATCAGTGGATCCAAGGAAAGGGCCTGGGTCAATCAACCAATCAGTCTGAATGGTTTCACCTACAGGCCACACGGCAGAGAAGGGTTTCACCTACATGCCCCACGGCAGAGAAGGGTTTCACCTACAGGCCACCCGGCAGAGAAGGGTTTCACCTACAGGCCACACGGCAGAGAAGGGTTTCACCTACAGGCCCCACGGCAGAGAAGGGTTTCACCTACAGGCCCCACGGCAGAGAAGGGTTTCACCTACAGGCCACACGGCAGAGAAGGGTTTCACCTACATGCCCCACGGCAGAGAAGGGTTTCACCTACAGGCCCCACGGCAGAGAAGGGTTTCACCTACAGGCCACACGGCAGAGAGGAGCTGTTAGCCGTCCTAAAAGTGATCCACCTTGCAAACTGCACGAATGCAGCTGACGGCGGCCTCTTCCATTCACAAACATTGCAAACTAGAAGTGAATTGACATACTGTAAGCAAATAACCGGCGTGTCTCTAAGGAGACCCGAGACCCAGCTTGAGCCTTTCGCTCACCTTGAGAAAAAATTTATCGGTCGATTTTTCTTTCCAAACAGTTTCTCTCCAACGAGGAAGCACACTGGGTGGCAGGGTATATGCAACACTGGATACAGCATTTTTATACAATATGGGGGAATCTTAAAAAGGGTTATAAGGGTTATATCTGCGGGGGTAACCTTCATGCTTTTTGGAGCGGCTGTGAGGGACAAACCCAGCCCAGGCCACCGCTCTGGGCAGCTGTAGGCAGAGGAATGAATGATGGATGTTTGAAGGTGCCTTTACTGTTTGCAGTCGTAGTCGCCTGCATGATGGTGTATCATGGGATGACCAGTTTTTCTGTTCATTGGAAATATTTCATTGTACTTTCAAACCACTTAAGGTCAAGGGACTCATTCGGATTTGGCCTGAGCTGCGTAGTCTAAATGTATCTTTCAGGACAAGTACAGCCATTCTCATTGTGAGATGGATAAATGAGGCCTTTAAAATCATGATTGTCTTCTCAAAAGACAATTAAATTACATTTAATGATATTATAAATACGTTTCAGTCATCTGACCTTCATCATGTATCTGAATAAACAATGGAAATGACCCATATGGTGGAACAGTAGAACACTTAGAGGGGGAGGTTGGCATGTTGCCTGGGTCATGATATCAGGAAAGGTTCATAAGCCCGTTCATAAGCCCGTCCAGGTAAGATAAGACTACATGAAGAGCCAGACCAATATTGGTGACCTCCAAAGTGTAAACGGTGCACACAAAATAATTATTATTAATAGGCGGCTGGGTGGCGCAGCGGACATTGCGCTCGTCACCAACGCAAGAGACACCGGGTTCGAATACGGCTGTCGGCGTTGCCTCCGGCTTGGGCCGGCCGTCATACTAACTCAATTGGCAGAGTTAGCAGGTGGAAGTCGATGGGTGGTAATCTGGACGTTGTGGACAGCGACTCCTACAGGTCGGTTGGGGGACGCCTGCACAGCAGAGACAGGAAATGGCGGGGGTAGTGTGAGCCTCCCACACGTTACACCTCGCCAATGAGAGTCCGCGCTGGCAGGTGAAAAGATGTGACAGGCTGCCTCCTCGTGTATCGGAGGGGACACGTGATGCAAGGCTTCTATCCTCCCTACAACCGGCCAGTGGGGGGCATATGCGAGCAACGTTCAAGACAGGGGAGGGGAGAATTGGCACAGCAAATTGGGATGGGAGAAAAATAGAAAAAGGGGAGAAAAAGTGGATAAAAAAACATGTATTATTATTATTATTATGAATTCCAATCCGATGTCTACAGATCGTCTCCGTCTGGTGACTCAAATAGGATTTTGCAACGTGACACACAACATCATCAAATCCAGAGTGACTGAAGTGCATCAGAGCGGCTAACATTAGCTGAACTAATCCATTTAACTTAACACTAGCACAGCCATGGAGAAAATGTCACTGATTCCCGCCGGGAACGGGTCAGATATGAGAAATATGAGAAAAATAAACAGTGTAAACTATATAATTACCTCTGAATATAAAAATATGAGGTTTACCACAATGAAATGTAGGTTTGAGTACATTTTCTTTTTTTTAAATATTATATTTAAAAAAAAATTGGATGGAAGAGCCACACATTGACGGGCAAAGAGCCACATGCGGCTTGCGAGCCACGGGTTGGCCACCCCTGCACTAGATGCTCGCAAAGTGCTGTGACTTTCGTCTGTTCCAACGGCCCATTATGTGGAATAACGTTCTAATGACATTTTCCTGATGTCATTTAGAAATGTCAGAAACCGTGCCAGGTGCTTTTAGGAAAAATCATTGAGTGACAGAGCTGGAGCTCGACAGAGCGACGAGGATACATTTATTGAAAATGCCTAGGGGTAATTTGACCCCTTGTCGGCTGTGCTAGCTAGTGTTAACTAATCAATTTATCTTATGCCAGGAATGTAACATTAACATAACAATAAGCTTGTGTTACCTAACCTTACCAACTCTTTAGCTAACATGTTACATCGTAATAGGGGTGTCAACTACCATTAACAGTAGCTAACGTCGTTCCCATACAGTATCAACCCATGCAGATAGATTTATGATGTCTGAACACACAAATCAGATTTGATCACTCAATAAATGAAGACAGATATCTGATTAGAAAAACTAATCAGATTTGCCTGCAGTCCAAAAAAAAAGGGTAGAAACTCCAAGCCTCTAAACCTTCTACATGGGGTTATGTTTATGTACAGTAGAGGCTTGTGATGTGCAACGTGATTAACTCTTTGTCGTGTGGCAGTGAAAGGTTTAACCTTCTGTATTGTCGCAGTGAAAGGGTTAACCCTTTGGTAGTGTGGTAGTGAAAGGGTTAAGAGTACCTCCTCAGAAAGGTTAGCCAAAGACGCAATCTTAGTAATAAAATCGCTGGAATCCTTAATATAGGCTGGCAACGTTTGAACAAAAGGATTAATGAAGACATCAACAGATTCTGATACAGGAGATAATAGCGAGTTTGTTTGTGCCACTAAAGGTCAGGGGGATTGATAAATGACTTGTGTATTTTAGGGATCGTGTAGCAAACAGGTCTAATAGGATGTTGACAAAACAAAAAAATCCCAGATTGTGTGATCCAATCCCCTTCCCTTACCTCTAAAAACTATGGATTTCATTCTGGAATGAGATAGTGGGGGTCAGAGTTAACATCTGTTGAGATAAAATTTCTTGTTTATATTTTTCAACATTGTGGCCCCTCCCTTGTCGGCTGGTTTAATCACAATATCTGTATCCAGTATATCCTTTCACCTTAGGATACATGAGGTGTGACGTACCCTGATGATAACCCCCCTTTTTCTGTCTTCCCTTCTCAGGTGCCGCCCACCCTTTCCTGTAGAGAGTACTGATTACCAGATGATGACGGCAGCTGAGGGCAATCACTCATTAAGGGGCGGGTGGATAAAACCTGAGATGCTGCACACACGCAGGGCGCCTTTTCTGCCATTGCCACTATTGAGTGGATTGACTATTGTGTTGCACCTTTTGCCATTGCCACCGATTGTTGTGTTGGCCTTATTTTATTTTTTTGATCTACCTTTTCTCCCCATTTTAAATTTTTTCTCCCATCCCAATTTCATATGATCCAATTCTTCCCTCCCCTGTCTCGAACGTTGTTAGACCATGCCTCCCACTGGTCGGCTGCAATGTGGACGAAGCCTTGCATCACGTGTCCCCTCCGGTACACAAGGAGGCAGCCGTCGCATCTTTTCACCTGTACAGCGCGATCTCTCAGTGGCGAGGAGTAGCACGTGGGAGGCTCACGCTGCCCCCGATACTTCCTGATTCTACTGTACAGGCGCACCAACCGACCTGTAGGAGTCGCTGTCCACAACGTCCGATCCCCACACACCGGCTTCCCCACCCCCTAATACTGCCAATTGTATTAGTATGAACGACCAGCCAAGCCGGAAGCAACGCCGAGAGCTGGGCTCGAACCCAGCATCTCCTGCGTTAGTGGCGAGCGCCTTGCCCACTGCGCCACTTAGCCGCCCTTGTGTTGACCTTATTGTGTGTTCATTGTGTTCACACTGCTACTTAGTAGCTTTATTGTATCTTTAATGGTGTTTGGGCCAGGTAAGTTTGATTGTGTCTCGTGGCACTCTGTTAATTTCGAATAGCCTTATTGTGTTGTGTTTGTTATTGCTGGGTGGTTCCCAGATTGCCAACCATGTGGCTTTTGGCTTGTGTCATGTGACACGTTGATAACTTGTGTTTGTTTAGTGTTTACCTTTGCTTAGTGTGGTTTGTCTCATTGTATATCCCTGTTTTGTTCTCCCCTTCCCTTGTGTCAGTTTGTGTTTGTGGGTTATATATCGTATTTGCTTATCGCGTCCCGCTCTGAGCCTTATGAGATACCCCTTATCTCCTATGATACCTACTGTATCCCCAACGAACAACTACATGCACCCACACCTGTATGGGGCCCCGCCCCTATGGAGGCGTAGCCCATATAACCATGACTCTGGTCACCAAACACCCTTCCTCTATTTTCGTTCCAGCGTACTGGCTGCGTGCACCATACGTAACTAGCAGGATGAAAAAGATGTTGAAAGCTTACCGGAGGTTGCTGGCCCCTGGCATCTTCGACGCATGTTTTCGGCGACACGACGGGCCTATGTTGATGTTCCTCGTCTGATGACAGCAGATCGAGGTTCAGCTGTACAAGATTGGCTGTCGGGCCAGCTTTTACCCAGGTAGGCCCTGTGTCTTCAGGCATGGGTATTGGTGTTAGTAATGCTGGTTTGTTTTGTTACACAACCATGTTGTGTGTTGGCGCTGGGGGCAGGATGGTTTGGTGAACGTTCACTGCAGGGAACGGTTTCCAAGCTGTCTTGGGCGTGCTACTAAACATCTAATGCTATGCTACATGCTGTCGCTAATGCCACATGCTACCACTACTGCTAACTGCTACGCTGTTCTACTGTCTTCTCCCTCCTCTTGCCCGGTTCATCAATGAAGGTCAGTCGGTAGCTGTTGTGTTTTTTTTTGCTGAGTCCTATTTACCTTTTTTCGGGTAAATGGGTTGACAACAGGGTAGGCCGTGGCTAGGTATCCTAGCCAGGTATGTTACCTTGTGTTCCGGCAAGGTCTTGGAACGGTGTCCCCATCTGGGGCGATGCGTGAGCTCGGCGGTGTAGCAGTAGAGCTATATTACTGCAGGATGGGACTTAACGGCAGGTTATGGCTCAGCTGGCTAGTTCCTATCCACATTGGCGTCGGGTAGTGGGGCTATGGGTCCAGCCGACATGGTAAACATGTTGCGTGTCTGTGCGCAGGCGGTTGTTGATCTGGGTCCCACATCGCCTCACGCTAGGCTGTAGTAGTATAGGGGCAGGGCTGCCTGGGAGAAATGTGAGGCCCTGTGCGGATTTAAACGCGAGGCCCCCCACCCCCTGAGGCGGCCCTGTGTAGTGGGCTATTGTTTCGTTCTGTCACTCTGCTATGAGAAGGTCTGTCTTGCTACAGTTTTCTCTCCTCTCAACCATTCATACTGACGGTCAATCGGTATACTGGGGGAGTAGTGCGGGGGGGGGCTTTGTTTACCTTTTTTGGTAAATGGGCTAAGCTAGGGCTGGTGTGCTGTTGTGAATATTTTGAATGAAGGCGGGACTAGTTCGCTCTGGTCCGCCTCCCCTTAACGTTGTGTGTATGGGTTTGCTCATTCTACAGTATTTTGTGGTTTAGTTATTTTATTCATTTAACCCTTTCATGGTGCACACCACAGTGGAGGTTGCTGTTTGCAACCACCACTGGTGCTCCGTGTTAACATCAGTCCTTTGTTTTTGACATATTGAAACAGTGCCCCGCTAGGCCGACGCCATGGGTGGGTCGGCCTGGCGAGTGGCTGGTGGGCTGTTAAAGCTTGTACCGCCACGGTATGGAATTGGCAACGATTAGAACTGTGTTCGAATTGCTGTTTTTTTTTCTATTAAAAAAATTGTGTCTGGTGGCGGGGCCTTGAGGGCCAGCCGACGTCGACACATCGCGCGAGGTTGTTGACGTTATTAGCTTTGACCCAGCCGCAAGCTATAACCGCTCAGGGTTCCCCTCTCCGCAGGGGATTTTGGTCTTCTGCTGGAGCGCGGGCGGTATTGTCCTAGGCCCTACACCGCCTCACACCGCGCAGCCAGAAGAAGAGAGAGCACGGCCTCGTCAGCGGCGATGACGAGGCCCTCGACAGGCGGCCATGTTTTCCCCCGCCGGAGGTATCCTGGGCGTTGATTCGACAGGTGTCCACAAGGCCGTGTAGGATGGGTTCGACTTGAACAAACAAGCCGTCACCGTCCTGCCGCGAGCAGCCCGCTCTCCGATCACTCCCTTCCCCAACACCAGCGGAAAAAGTGGGCTCTGATTGTTTCCTTTGGCTGCGGGCCGCGTGCCTTCGTTGATGCGCGGGCGGCCCCCCTTTCCCTTCTCATGGGGACAGGGGCTGACACCCAGTTGATGGCTGAGCCTGGGTCTGTCCGTGAGAATGTTGTGCTGTCAAGCGGCTCCCACACCTTGAGCTGTGTTGGTTGAGCCTGGTGTTACGTCTGTCAACTTAAGTGTTGTCAGCAGGGGGGCTCGAAACCTTTTGAGGCACACAGTGCGGGCTTCCCCGGCCTCGCCTTCGCCAGGCCAGGTATCATGTTGGTGCCTCCCACTCCTGAAATATTGGCAAGTGGTCGCAGGCACACGTGATTTGGGGTGGTAGTAATATCACTGCAGGGCTACGGTGTGTAGGAACCCATGGGGGCCTTACACCTTGCATGTCCGGCTGCAGAACAACTCCTCAGCATGTTCTGGAGGGGTGTTCAGTGGGGGGTATTTTTTCATCGGAAGCCCCCCGTATCAGACCGGCCCTTTCTGTCGGGGTTCCCCCTTGGGTGCGATTGCCTCGTGGGTGGTGTCAGGGTCAGATGTTCCGACACGGAACGCGCTGCTCGCACGGTTCCAGGGTTGGCTACGCACAGCGGGGGGACCGGGCCAACTATCTACAGTTCCTGGCGGACCTGCGCCACGTGACGGCGGGTGCGTTGGGAGTGTCGTCACATATGACTACGGCAGTACCATATGTCGAGGTGGATGGAGAGAACGCTGAGGCGGGGACTTGTGTTTACACAACCCCACCCGTTTTCAGGTTTGGTACAGACCCTATTGTCAGGGTCTCCAGCAGTGACAGCTCTGGTCAACGAGATCCAATCTCTGTGGACGAAGCAAGCCATCGTTGTGGCGTTCTCCTCCCGGTGTTCTCTGCCTGAGAAGTCGGGAGGGAGGGGTGTAAGACCCAGGCTGGACCTGTCCCATGGGAAGGTTCAGCATTTTTTGGATCGTCTCCAACCTGTTGAACACTGTCAGGTGGGGGTCTGGTTCTCCTCCATAGACCTGTAGGATGCGTATGCGCATCTCCGATCTTCCATCCTAGGGCTTACCTATGCTTCCTTTGCAGGGTTAGCGTATGAGTACCAGAGGCTGCCGTTCGGTTTTCTCTGGCTCCCCGCATCTTCACCAAGTGCGTGGAGGCCGCACTGGGGCCTCTGCGTCGTCAGGGGTTACGGAGTGTTCTGCCCTGATGACGTTCTGGTCCTTCGCGGTCAAGGTGGATCGTCAGGTCTCGTACCAGGCAGGTCTCTACCAGCCTGGGGTTGCTGTAGACTGGATGTAGAGTACTCCTCTTCCCAGTCAACGGTTGGAGGGCTATGGGCATCCATCTCAGAGCGTGTTGTCAACGCGTCGGGCCAACGCAGTAGGGGGCAGCTGGCAAACCATGCTGCCCGGTCTGCGCTACGTTCAATGTGTTGGTGTTGAAAGCGGTCCTTCTGGTCCACAAATGGTGTTGATCAGGACGGACGATACAACGTTAGTGTCGTGTATCGACAGACAGGGAGGAGTACGCTCCCCCTGTCTGCACCAGGCGGCGGGCGGCTGACTATGGGCGTCCTCCATCTGCGCGGCCTGAGGGCTCCCCACATCCCCGGCAGGGAGAATGTGGGTGCAGGTGTACTGTCGCGGGGCGGTCCTCATCCTGACTGGTGAGGATTACGTGAGGACCGATGCCGTGCCGCCAGGGATTCTTCCCCATACATCTGTTAGGTCAGTTGTTGGGACGGGTACGTTGAGGGGCGCAGGTTCTTGATCCTGATGGTGTTACCATCTGGAATGCGCATGCTCCCTCCACTGTCGCGCTTACGCGGGCAGATGACGTATGTTCCAAGTGTGGTGTAAGGCGGGGGGCCGGGACTCAGTCTCCTGCCTCCTGGATGCTGTCCTTAGTTACCTCCAGTCTCTCCTTGATAGACTGTCGGCTTCGACGGTGAGGGTATATGCAGCAGCTATATCCTCCTATCATGAGGGGTTTGAGGGGATGTCTTGTTCAGCCACCCTCTTGTGAAGCGTTTCCTGCTTGGCGCTCGACGCGTTAAGCCGGTGCAACGCTCCTTGGCTCCGACTTGGGATCTTCAGTTGGTCCTCGGTCGGTTGTCCTTGGCCCCGTTTGAGCCGCTCGAGCAGGCGCCGTTGGGACAGCTGTCCTTCAAGACCGCGTTCCTACTGGCTGTCACTTCCGCTAAACGCGTAGGTGAGCTCTGTGCTCTCTCGGTACGTCCAGAGTGCCTGTCTTTTCGGACCGATTGCGGTGCCACTCTGCGACCTAATCCTGCTTTCGTGCCTAAGAATATCCGGAGTTCCTTCCGCTCCCGGGATATTGTGATTCAGGCGTTTCGTCCTCCTCACACTAGTGAGTTGGATGCGGGCCTTCACCTGTCATGTCCAGTCCGTGCTTTGGGGATTTACCTCAGCCGTACTCAGGACTTCAGGGTTACCGACCAGCTTTTTGTCTGTTACGGTGGGGCTCGTGCTGGTAAGGCACTGTCGAAGCAGCGCCTGTCCCATTGGTTGTGCGAGGGCATTACCCTCTGCTACACGTTGGCTGGGCAGGATCCCCCTGGGGGCGTCAGGGCGCACTCCACTCGTGGTGTGGCTGCTTCTGCCGCTCTCCTGGGTGGGGCCTCGGTGGAGGACATCTGTGCTGCAGCTTCATGGTCCTCCCCAGGTCCCTTTGTAAGGTTTTACCTCATGGACATGACCGGGGGTTCTGTCTCCTAGGCGGTTCTGGGGTCTGTGGCCTTTCCTGCTTCCCGTCCTTGGTCGGGTAGCAGGAGTGTATGGGTATGGGCCACAGTGTGTTGAGTCACACGTGGTTCCGCCTGTACGGTGTGTTCAAGGGGTTCTGGTTCCCTCTTGTTCGCATTCAGGTGGAGTTGACTGCGCCCCCCCTTCATTAGGAAGGATGGGGTGACAGGGCTCCCCGCACCCCTTGATGTGGGCTTACGGGTCCTCAGGGGGTACATCTGTCGGGTCTCGCGTAGGCTCAGAGCGGGACGCGATAAGCAAATACGATATATAACGATAGGTTATGTAGATAACCTAGTTATATTAGTATTGGCTGAGCGTCCCGCTCTGCGCGGCCCTGAGTTCCCTCTTGAGGGATCTTTTCCTGGAATGGGATTTGGCGAGGAAGGGTGTTTGGTGACCAGAGTCATGGTTATATGGGCTACGCCTCCATAGGGGCGGGGCCCCATACAGGTGTGGGTGCATGTAGTTGTTTGTTGGGGATACAGTAGGTATCATAGGAGATAAGGGGTATCTCATAAGGCTCAGAGCGGGACGCTCAGCCAATACTAATATAACTAGGTTATCTACATAACCTATCGTTTCATTCCCCATTATAAAATAAATATTATTTACTTTTGAAAATGCTTTTATTTCCTCCTACCGGGTCCTGTACTAAATACACTTACTGGACAGGTTGGCTTCACAACAACCCGGTTCAGGTACACAAATATATTATTATTAGACCTTTTGTATGTTACATGTAATGTATATTCATTAATATTCCACTGAAGGATTACAGATCCTTACATCCAGCTCCTCTGGTGAGAGCATAATCTCCCCCACTCTGGAATGTGCATCAGTGACCAAGCCAGGCCATGCACCCAGGAATACATTGACCTGATGACCTGTGCTTGGTCAGAACTGACTTTACAATAGCAGAAAGCCATACTGTATGTTAGCTAATAAATCATCCTCCCTATAAGATTAACACTTAAAACTGATAGATAAATCAATCTTGAATCCACAATCCTAATCACAATCCTTTATGGGTGTAAAAAGTACCCAGAAATTATACTTAAGTGAAAGTATGGGTACCGTCTCAAAATCTGACTCAAGTAAAAGTCAACGTATCTGGCTAAAAACACACTTGATTAAAAGTCTAAAAGTCCTACTTTTAAATGTACTTAAGTACTAAAAAGTAAAAGTACCTTTTATTTTTTAAAGGGATAGACCAGGGGTCTCAACAGTGGCGGCTCTGCCACTAGGGGCGCAAGGGCGCCGACCCACCTGCTGTTAAATCACAGAAGAAGAAAAAAAAACTTTTTAGTTTTTTGTTTTATAGCCCTATAAATAATATAAACATGTTTAAAATGAATAATATTTACTCATTTTAAGTATGTTTGTATTTCCAATGCACAATATAACGTTATTATCTCAAATAAAAAAACACTTGTTTTCCTGAGCAGGAAGTGACATCAAATTTTTTTAATTTTTTAAATGTTTTCGTATTTCTCGGCCCGGGCTAGACGCGATAGCGCTCTGAGTGCGCGTCACAGTTTGATCGCTGTATCCGTCACAGCCAATCAGTGCATAACGCGCTGTGCGTTGAAATATGACTATTATGTTGGAATCCGGGAGCGATTTGAAGCGGTCTAGCCAGTAGCGTCAAGAATTTCTGTAGCCGCATTTCGCGGAGACGCTCTCTGATTGGCCGACGCCAGTATTTTTTTCCGTAGCAGAATTTCACAGAGACGATCTCTGATTGGCCGAATCCAATTTCTAATGTTCCAATTCTAGCTTTGTTATTCCTAGGTTGGTGATGCAGGCAGCTGTTTGTCTTAGAGCGTGCCGTGACTGCAAGTTCTTTAGACTGTTAAGCTTAGGCACTCTTTCAAAGTTGGTTAAGGTTAGAGTTTGTCTTAGAGCATGGCGATAGAACGCCAGGTAGTTTGCAGTCTGTTCGAGCGGAAATGGACAAAGGAATGAAGTACTTGTGACTGTTGTGTGGTGCTGCTAACAAGCTAACACTTGGCTAACAAGCTATATGGCGGATGCAGTCTGGACACAGTGGACAGTGGTCTGGAATACATCAACAGTGATACACTACTTTATCAAGGCAAGCCCTCCTGCCCTGGACATGTCAACTAAACAGTGAGTCTCTCTCTCTCTCTCTCTCTCTCTCTCTCTCTCTCTCTCTCTCTCTCTCTCGCGTTTGGATTGAAAATACGTGGATTATGGCTTGTTCAATATCGTCTATGTTTGAATGAATGAATGAATGAGAACTTTATTAACAGATTGCAGAATGGGTACAATACAGTACGGCTCAATACACACAATTGTTAAGGGGATGCAGACCAGAGAAAGACGTTTGTCTTGTTTACATCAGGGTCCCAGATTTTCTATTCATATCGATAGTTTAATAGCTAGCCTTGGCTCGTTTAACAATATGCAAAATATGTGTACAGCCCTGTACTCATACTGAAGTTATTCTTGGTATATAATAGGTCTGATTGTGTAACGAATCGACTCCACGTCGCGCTGTGTGTGAGAGAGAGAAGGAGAGAGGGAGAGATCTGCCAGTGTTTGGAGACGGGCGAGTTTTGTTTCTAACTTTTCTATTTATATATTGTGTTTCAAGTTGTGAATTAGAGTCTAGACTATACTTTATTTGACTGGTTGTGTGTTGTTGTAGTAACAGCTGAGCGACTCGTTCATAAGAGCCGATTCATTGCCGTGAGCGTGAGTCGAATCGCTCACGTCTTGCCATGAGTCTGTTGCGTGGTACTGTACATGTTTGCAAAATGTTTGGTATAGCGCCCCTAGTGGCGAAGCACCCACGGGCCGCCACTGGGTCTCAAACTCATTCCATCGTGGGCCAAGTTTTCATTTTAACTATACATTGCACCAGGTGAGTTAGTTGAAGAGGTGAGCCAATAAGTGAAATCATCAGCTGGTGTTTAGGCAAGGCTGGAATGAAACCAAGCATACACTCGGCCCACAATGGAATGTGTTCTGCGATAGACAATTCTGATATGAAAGAACAGAGGACACTTTTTTGCATTAAAATTATTTAATGCACTTCTCCATTGAAGGTAAACTAACATGGACGGCATTCACATCACAGCATGAATAATATCACAATATTAAAAACAGAATGGATTATCCTGAATAATATCACAATATTAAAGACATAATATTGGAGTACCCTGAATAATATCACAATATTAAAGACAGAGTACTGGAGTACCCTGAGTAATATCACAATATTGACCACAGCAAAATGCGGATCTGACTGTCTATTCTTCTGATAGCAGGTGTTTAATCAAAGATCCCCGCTTTCTAGTGTTGCACAAGGACCAATCAGCATGGGTATGGGCGGGTTCATTTTCCATTGATGGGGATTTGATTGGCTGTTTACCTGCGGTCGCAGGATTAACAACGTTAATGTTAGTTCGGCCAGATAAACAATTAAAATTCAAGAAACTTGAACTTGAAAATATACTAATTAAAATGGTTGGACCTGTGAGATTTGTACTTTGTACTTTGTAGGTCTGCATTTTAAATGTAAGGAGTAAAAAGTATGTTTTTCTTCTCTGAAATGTAATGGAGTAAAAGTACAAAGTATACAAACCTAATAATACTCGAGTAAAGTACAAATCCCCCAAAACAGTACTTAAGTATTGTAACGAAGTACAATTACTCAAGTTCTTTACACCCCTGAAAACCATCCTCCTTTGTCATTTTCCCCACGTTCACATCAGAGACGAAAAGTCTGCTCTCAAGTTCAAGTTCAAGTTTCTTTATTAGTTGTCATACAGAAGTACAGAATACTTTTATACAAAATGCTTCTTTCTGTTTCGCTCCAGAGACTGTGCTAGGCAAAGATAGATAATAAAATAAGTATAGCAAGTATAAAATAGAAGTCAAGTATGTAGACAAAATGTTCAGTATATACATATATACATACAATGCTCTATGTAGAGTAGAAGTAACTGAGTTAGCATACAATATACTATACAGTGCAAAGCAGAAGTGGGATGAGGTACAATTTAGGTACAATATAATTTACAGTAAGGTGTAATGAGGTATGGGTTGTAGTGCAAATTATTTACAGATAAATATAAAGTGTGCTTAGGTGTACTAAAGTGGTTAAAGTGGGTGCTGCAGTGAGTTGTATGTTTAAAGTGAGTGTGTGCGTGTGGATGTGTCTGCTGTGAGTGCATTTGATGGTTGTTACATAGTGTTATTGTTTGTTGAGCATCCTGATGGCCTCGGGATATAAGCTTCTTCTGAGTCTCTCTGTGCTTGCCATGAGACTCCAGTATCGCTTGCCTGACCACATCAGTTCAAAGAGGCAGTTGTTTGGGTGCCTCGAGTCTTTGATAATTCTCTTAGCTTTGCCCATGCACCGCTTGTTGTAAATGCCCTGGAGAGTGGGAAGCCGCCCTCCAATTGTGCGTTCGGCTGAGCGGGCCACTCTCTGTAGTCTGCTACGGTCTTGTGCGGTGCTATTCCCAAACCAGGAGGTGATATTGTCAGTCAGAATGCTCTCTATTGTGCATGAGTAGAAGTTCTTAAGGATCTTCTGACTGACTTGGAACTTCCTTAGGCGTCTGAGGAAGTAGAGGCGTTGTCGTGCCTTCTTCACAACACTGTCAATGTGTGAGGTCCATGTCAAGTCCTCGGCTATGTGGACTCCGAGGTACTTAAAACTGTTCACTCTCTCAATCGGTGCCCCGTCGATGCTGAGGGGGCTGTAGTCCCTGACCCCCGACCTCCTAAAGTCCACAATCATCTCCTTTGTTTTGCTGATGTTCAGGGAGAGGCTGTTCTCTTGACACCATCCCGCTAGAACCTTGACCTCCACCAGGTAGGCCCTCTTGTCGTTTGCAGAGATCAGGCCCACTACTACTGTGTCATCAGCAAATTTGATGATTGTGTTGTTGTTCCGCTGTGCCACACAGTCATGTGTGTACAGGGAGTAGAGGAGGGAACTCAGAATACAGCCCTGGGGGGCCCCTATGTTAAGAGTGATAGATGAGGAGGTGCAGTTGCCTGCTCTCACCACCTGGGGTCTGCCCGTCAGGAAGTCCATGACCCACTGGCAGAGGTCATAGTTCAAGCCCAGGTCCCTGAGCTTGGCTATGAGTTTGGAGGGGACTATGATATTGAATGCTGAGCTGTAGTCGATGAACAGCATTCTCACATAGTTCCCCTGCCTCTTGTCCAGGTGTGATGCTGCTGTGTGCAGCACATGGGCAATGGCGTCCTCCGTGGACCTGTTGGGGCGGTATGCAAATTGCAGGGGGTCCAGGTTGATGGGGAGGTATGAGCAGATGTAGCCCTTTACTAGCTTCTCAAAGCACTTCATGGCTATGGAGGTGAGAGCTACAGGGCGGTAGTCGTTGAGGCAAGCAGGCTTGGATTCTGGTCAGCAGAATGTTGCCATGACACGTTGGCACCATCTCAGATAACACAACGTTGGATTTAGACCTTATGGGCCAAATCTGTCAGATCATCAGTCATCAAACCAGCCGGTCAATCCCTAAATTTGGAACTTGCAAGAGTATATAATGCAATGGTTGTTATCATTCTAGAGCTATTGCCCGTGGAGGCCTTTGGACTCTATAGGACTGTTTTTCCTCCCTGTGTGTTTCAGCCAATAAAAACCACCGATTGGACTTTGTCTCCTGATTTTAATTCCTACTCAGCCGCTCATAATCACCATAAGATCTCAGCATAATTATAGAGAACTTACAGACATGAGGTGAGATCTGAAAATGTTCATGATACATCATGTTCAACGATGTATTGATGGGCAGATTGATCACATTAGGACAGAAGTTACTCTTACATCTGAAGGGAGTGGTGGGTTATACTAGGAGGGTCTATATTTTGAGAAAATAATTCTCATTTTAATTAGCCTAAAACAAGTCCACTTTTAGTCCACACCACTTGCTTGCCTTGTCTGCATCTCTTCATGCTCTGTGGTAGTTCTGTTTCGTAATGGCTCTCGCTCGGCGTCACTCTCTGCACTGTACCTCGCTCGTGCACGCGCACTGAATAAAAAATTCCACAATGCACCTTTACATCCCAACATCCGTCTGGCCACACCCCCATCAGCTTACCTACATAAGCAGGGGTGGGGCCACACGCTCGCCTCCTTCTTCGCTTTCACGACAAGGAAGTGCCTTCGGTAGATCCCCACTTGACGAGGTTGCTAGTTGAAGAAAGTTGGAAAACAAGAGATACGTTGACATCATATCTTTATTTTCTCTCTCACTATTTTTCGAGAAAATACAGCGATATTGTCTTCGTTACTGGAGTGTCTGGAAGATGATGATCATTCTACACCTCCACCGTTTTTTTCGTATTAGGAGTTCACGCCGCTGACATGCCTCCCAACTACAATCCTCCTTGCTGCAGCTGGATGGGGTAAGACCCTCCAGCAACACAGCTGGACTGTAGGACGCACCGACTGTTGTGAGAAGCGGTGGGTTCCAGGTTTGGTGAGTAATGTTTGCTTGCGAGCACCACTTGTCTGTTAGTGCTATGGGGGCTAGCTGACAATGTTTAGGAAAACCGGCCCCAGATTAGGGTCCTTCTGTTCAGCCTTTTAGGCGACGGCGGAGGATCTTGGTTTGAAGCCCATTATAGTCAACTAGTGGGTCACGACCAGTAACTGGTGATCCCAGGATTCTCTGGACGAGTGGATGCTTCTCTGTCACCGTGTAGGCCCCATCTTTCATATACAAATGAGAGTATACCCTCACGAGGAAATGTGGGCATGGATGTTCGTTATCGGGAGATCCATGTTCAAGTCGGCTACAGCCCAGATGGGACTTGTGCTGGCTCCGCCGGATGTCTGGTAAAATCACAGTTGTAAACTGTGTTGACATCTCTTTTTCTCTTCTCTCTTAAAAGGTGAGGAGGGTTTCAGAACGGCGGCCTGTCTGAAGTGTGGCTTGTTATATCGTTTGTGTACAAGTTCAGGTGGTAGCTGCTTAGCAGATAGCTGCTTAGCTTGCGTGCTAGTTGTGGCCTACTGTGTTAGCCAGTCAGCTGTTAGCTGCGCAGCTGTTAGCTGCGGTATTAGCTCGCTGTGTTTACCAGGCTAGTACACGTTAGCTTGCCGCTATCAGCCGAACGGCTGTTAGCTTAATGCTACACTGTTGAACGTTTTCTGTGACTATAACATGCCTTAAACACTCTGACTACGACGTCATCTTTGACAGAGGGTGTTAGTCGAACCTACCCGGAGCCGGCCGGCGAGGACTGCGTCAACAAGGAGAACCGTAGCGGCGGGATGGAGCAGCGACGCTGCCCGTGTCGTCAAACACAGGATGCTGTGTTTACTACCGGTGCCCTGTTAGAGACTGCAGTTCGCTTGATCTGCGCTCTCGGTAGGAAGGTCCTGACCAGACCTTAAAACGCGTCTTCTTCCTTCCCTTCTAAATGTTTTGTAAATAACGATGTTTTCCAAAACGAGTGTTGCTGCACTACATTTAGGATACGACGCAAGTTGTGTGTGAATTATCTTGTCACTGGTATTAGCTTCTCCATGCAAATCGGGTTTTTTGTTACAGATGTAAAAATGATCTGGTTTGTTGTGTTGAGAAACATCATGTGTGTTCATGTACCGTGTACTCACAACTAAGGGGGTTAAACTAACCTATAAAGCTATCCTTAGTGACATATGAGTGAAGAATGAATTATTTTCTCAGCCTGTAATGACAATGAACAGTGTGTTCACATATTAACAGGTTTACCTGTTCAACTGGCCGTATTAAGGGTAAGGTAGGAGGGGCGTTTCCCCCCGGTTCCCTGGGGACTTCCTCACCCTCCTCTCAGACATGTTGTTTACAATATATTGTGTCACTGTGTGGTGGGATACGATGTAACCCTTGGCTTGATTGTTGGGGTTGTGCTAAAACTGCTTGAGGAACTGTATTTTCCTAAAAGAAAAGATTGTTTGGTCACTTTTCGTGTGTGCTTGGCAAGGCCTGTGGCCGATACTAATCGAGAATTGTGTATTCTCTCATTATGAAAAACGGCATTCCTCTGTAGAGTGTATTGCCATTTTTTGTGGTGGTAAAGGGTTGTGTGTATCTTGTGATCTACAACTGGGTTGGGTTGGCCACAGAAGCACATGTGTAAGTCTGGTACCGGGGCTCTTAAGGGGGCCCGCTCTATTCTGTGTTTTTTCCTTAGTAAAAATCAGATAGCAGGTTAGCACATGAGCTGTGTGAAGCTGTTAGACGCTTCATGTAGCTGACTATGACTGTGTCATACTCTTTTTTGTCGTTACATCGTATCATGGGTGTGGGGTCGTAAAGGGGTGAACTCGTAATCCTTTCCTCCCCTTCTTTGATGGGCAGGGGTTAAGACCTCCTGTCCCTCAAGGTTCCTGTCACGTTGCTGTTCGGCACGTTACAGGGTAAGGGGGGGGGGTGGGGTTTCCTGGTCCCACGCCCCGGAATATTGGGCGTGTGCACCGCAGAAATTCCCCCGCCACAGAGTACGTCACTGTGCGCGTCTCTGTTGGTAAGACTTCCGTGAGCTGTTCAGGTCCATATGATGGATCTGTTTCAGGGAGGGGTCAGGGCTCCTCCTCACGAAGCTCCTACTCGGGCCTTCAGTGAGTTAGGACTCTCCTTCCATGTGAGGGAGCCTCCTCAGAGTGCAGAGCCTCCTCCTCAGATTGTCAAGGTGAGTAGAACTCCAAAAAGGAGTCCTGCTCTATTGTGTGTATATTCGATTCAATTCGATTATTGAGTGTGTATGGGTTCAGTGCCTCCTCTTCGGAGAGCCCTAAAACCAAAATTTTAAATGGCTCAATGTTGCAATATATTCTTTTCAATCTATACAGCTCGCGTGGGAAGTCTCTCTGGGGATTTCCGCCTCCTCCCTATGGGAGGGTGGTGGGATGTAAAAATGTAAAAAAAAATTACCCTTAGCCTGCGTCACAAGGGATTCATGTCAGTCTGTGTTCTTTCTTTTTTGAATAAAAAGAGGAAGGTACATGAAGCGCGACGGCTCCGTGTCGTTCTCCCAGGCGACTTGGAGGAACAATGTTTGGTGTCTTGCTAGACTATCCATTGATGTGTTTGGGTCTCGACGCATACATAGTGCTGGCTCGGTGTGTTTCTGTTACAGGATCACACAGGGGCTAAGTGCGCCTTGGTTGCTTGTTAAAACAGCGTTTTTTTATAGGGCAACTGGGATGGGGTTTTGTCTCTTCCGAGCGCCAGTTTACTAGGTTGTCTCGATGAATTCTCGTTCATATCTGGGGGATGTTAACGGAATAGATCTGAACATAGGTAGAGGGGTCTCACGCCCTTGGGGTGGGCCACTGAGCACGGTCTAAATGAGGACCGTCTGGGTGGCGCCCTCTTTTCATGTTTTAGATCGACACGCATACCTACCCCCTCTCCTGGAGTGGGCATGTCGGCGTGGTTAGGACACAGGACTGGTCTGGTCACGCTGTTCTGGTACCCCGAGGGACTTGTGCTTTTTTCGGGGGCAAAAATGCTAGGTCGGTCCGGGTGTCACAGGGTTAGGCGCTATGGAGACCCTTGTTGGGTACATATTGTACTCTGCACTGTCGTAATGGCTTACGGCCATGCCAACCTGTACACGCCCGATCTCGTCCGATCTCGGCCGCTACGCAGGTTTGGTCCTGGTTAGTACTTGGTTGGGAGACCGCCTGGGAATACCAAGTGCGGTGTGCTTGGGGCTGGTTCTCCATTCTTTTCGCTCCTCTCTCACGCGTGGCGAAGAGGGGGCTGTTGGGGTGGTCTTGGACCTCCTCTGGCAACCCTGTGCTTCCCGTGCCGCCGGGCCCGGTCCGAAGTAATGTTTCGTCGACCCGTAGGCCTGGAATAACCCTTTTTTGAAAACTGAAACACTTGTACTGCGGTATAGCCAGTTATGCCTGCAGGTGTGTTTTGGAGTTTTTTCTTGAGGGGTTATAGGAACAACCAATGCATAGGGTAACAACAAGGTGGTTGATTCCCTGGTGTGTTGGAGCAGTGTCAACTCCCGGGTTACCCGGTTGAGTGTGCCCCTGCACGTTCATGACGTCTGCCAATCATGTCAGCCTTCTCTGCCTCAAACCCTCTGGGTGGGTTTTTTTTTAAAGGAGGCTTTGTCATTGTGATCAACAACGCCAGCATACGCCCCTTCCGCCGGGGGGGGCTGTTCTCAGCTGACTCCTTTGGCGCCTGTCTCGTCCGCAGTGCTCCAGGCTCAGGTTACAGCCTGTTGCCTGGTTTCCCCGGTGCGCTGCCTGCTTCCGTTGGTTAACCTTTTTTGTGTGCTTACGGCCATGCTGACTGCCTGTTCTGCAGGGTCAGTGTACCAGGCGGTGTGCTATTGGGGGGAAAGGGCCCGCTCTTGGAGGGGCCTTATCCGAATACGCTGGCGATGTGGGGTTCGGTGTCACTAAGTGACCGCCTGTTGGGGTCTTGATGCCTGGCGTCATTGACCTCTCCGGGCCCCCGTTTTCCAGGGGATCCAGTCCCTTCAGTGGGTCTGGGTCTTCCTTCGCGCTCCGCTGCTACGGCCTTGCCACAGGGTTGGGTTTGTTCTTGACCCCGTGATTCTGGGGGCAGTAACGAGGTTGTTCCTTCCGTTCGTTCCCGGGTGGCATGCTGATTGTGCGTGTGTGTAGTCGTGGGGTCAGGCCACGGTCTGCTCACCCTGTGTGTTGAGTTGCTTGAGTGCCTCTTCGGACGGTCGGATCCGTCGCCCTCCCGTGATCCTCCAATAGGGGGGGTGCCCTCCATAGGGGGGGTCGGGGGGGCTCGGTCCTCCCTGATCTGATGGTTGTGGGGGGCCTCAGCGGGGTACATTTGTCGGCCGATGGCTCTCGCTCGGCCTCCCTTGTGCAGAGAGTGACGCCGAGAGTGACGCGAGAGCCATTACGAAACAGAACGATAGGTTATAACTATAACCAAGTTCTGTGAGTAATGGTGACGCTCGGCGTCCGACGCCACTGCGGCCCTTGATCTCGCCTTGTGGTGAAAGCTTGGGAAGGAGGCGAGTGCGTGGCCCCACCCCTGCTTATGTAGGTAAGCTGATGGGGGTGTGGCCAGACGGATGTTGGGATGTAAAGGTGCATTGTGGAATTTTTTATTCAGTGCGCGTGCACGAGCGAGGTACAGTGCAGAGAGTGACGCCGAGCGTCACCATTACTCACAGAACTTGGTTATAGTTATAACCTATCGTTATTCCTGCAGGGAAGGGCCCCCTTACACAATATGTTAAGAAATATAGAGAGAGATATAACAAGAGATTCTATCTCAACTGACTAACAAGGATTTTGAAACCTAACTTTGGCCTCACTATCTCATTCCATAAACAAATCCATATTTTTTTGGAGGTAAGGGAAGGGGATTGGATTACATAATCCGAATTTAGATATTTTGTCAACATACTATTAGACCTGTTTTCTACACACTCCCTAAAATACACAAGTCATTGATTAATCCCCCTGACTGTCCCTGTGTGGCACAAACAAACTCACCATTATCTCCTTTATCAGAATTTGTAGAATTCTTAATTAAATCGTTTGTTCAAACGTTGCCAGCCTATATTCTACCGATTTTATTAAGATTGCGTGTTTGACTGACCTTCCTGAGGACGTCCTCTTAATCACTTTGGATGTCACAAGCCTCTACACAAACATACCAATGTAGAAGGTCTAGAGGCTTTGCATTTCTATTTAGAGAACCGGGATCACACAGCCAGTCCCCAATTCATAATTAATTTAGCCACTTTCGTGTTGGAATACAACTACTTCAGCTTTGATAATGACTTTTATATGCAGACCTCTGGAGCTTGTATGGGCTAGATCTGTGGCCTTAATTATGCCAATTTATTTATGAATAAATGGTCAGGGTTTTCACGGAAGACAGAGAAATAACAGGTTTAGCTCACCAAATCATAAACACAAGATCACAGGCATGGACAGTTTTTTTAATAGTTTGGTTGGTCAGGTGACAAAACAATCACTGGTTTTCTAAACAAGGTGTTAAAGATGAGTATACTTCTGTCTCGAGATAACGTAAGGTTATTCTATAACCCTAGTTATATGAGTATAGCGAGCGACTCTTTACACAACCTTTAGCACAGTACATAAGACAATCCCAGTCCATAGCGCCGATCTCAATTGAGGGCACACAGCATCACATTAGCTTATATGCAGATGATGTAATATTGTTCATGCAAAACCCTACCACCTCCCTACCTCATCTTCTCAAAGTAATAGATGATTTTGGTAAATCTATCAGGATTTAAGATAAACTGGCCAAAATCGGCCTTCCTTCCACTTAATGTGACTGCGAAGGCTACCACCCTCCCAGCAAATATACCCATGGTAGAACACTTTAGATGTCTTGGAGTTGAAATATTCCCCACTCTAAGCCAAACGGTGAAGTATAATTACTCCGGATTGCTTAGATAGGATCACAAATGACTTTGGCAGGTGGTCAAAATAAAGAAAACTCATTACAGGCCCGATCGTCAATAGTTAAGATGAATGTTTTACCCAGAATTAACTTCTTCAGCTCGATGTTGCCGTTACCCCCCCCCCCCCCCCCCCCCCCCCCGTTGGTTACTGGCAAAAACTACACTCCGCTGCATATACATTTATTTGGAACAACAAACGTCCATGAATAAAAAGATCCACTGCACAGAGAAATTAAGCCGACGGGGGTTTAGCCTTTCCAGACTTCAACTATTACTTTAAAGCATTCTCTTTAAGACCACTGATCAACTGGTTTGATTCTCAAGCATCGGTATCCTGGAGACCATTAGAGGAGAACATAGTGGCACCACATAGACTGCAGGATATAGTGTACACCAACTTATCAATTAAGCAATGCAACTTGAGATTTGGCCCTCTTATTACACATGTGATCCGGATATGGCGTGACACACAGAAAAAGTGTACTAACCACCATAAATGGCACAGGCATTCTCCCCTATTTAATAACAATTTACTCCTTATTGCACAACAACCTATCAGATATCCTAGATGGGAAAAGAAAGACATACACACATTGGGGGATATCTTCGATGACCATGGTTTCCGCAGTTATCAAGATATATTCAACAAATTTAACCTCACCAGTTCCACTTATCTTTTCTATCTACAAATAAGAGCAGCTTTGAGGGCTCACGGAGTCCCATTAAATATTCCACTTGAGCACCACAGATTTCACAAATTCTTTTATGACAAGGAGACGTGGATAGGCTTCGTCTCTGACTTTTATCGCCACTTACTTACGTCCTCATATGAGGTCCTTCCCCTAGACTCGGTTTGGAGGAAGGATATCCCAAACCTGGAAGTAGATTTTGATTGGGATGCAGTCTGGGAAAGATAAGATAAGATAAGATATTCCTTTATTAATCCCCTTGGGGAAAACGTTCGGCTATCATCACGCAACCCAGATCACCAACAGATTCATCTTAATTTTGTTCATAGGACTTACCTGACTCCTAGACGTTTGCACCTAATGGGTCTCAGACAAGACTCAATGTTCCTTGTGTTCAAACGGTGCTATTGGTACATATATGCATATGTATTGGGAATGCCCTCCTGTTAAGATTTTCTGGGAAAAAGTAACCACTCAATTATCAGAATTGTTATCTCTGACCATACCTACACTGCCTTCTGTATTGTTCTTGAATGATGTTTCTCAGTTATCGACCTCTGTACATGTAAAGAGACTAATTTTGGCCGGTCTTACGGCTGCCAAAAAGTTGATAGCGTCACGCTGGATTCAACCGGATAAAATGTGCCGGAAGGTATGGGTTCTTACCTATCTCGATGTGATTTATCTAGAGATATCCACGAATTTGAGGTTTTAATGAAGCCAGCATAGCAGTCTGGGTAGCTGTGGTGGAGAAGATAAAGGGAAGCATATAAATTTGTAATTTTCTGATGTTAAATGAAATAGTGGATGTATAGACCAAGTGGGGGTCCTGAGGGGGGGGGTGGGGGGGAGGGAAGGGGAAGGAAAGAGCGAGGAAGAGCGAGCAAGAGCCCATGTATTGTATTTATTATATGTAAAAAATAAATAAAAAATAAAAAACATTTGTTCAAAAAAAAAAATTAGTATAGCGAGCGCTCTGCTCTTAGTGGAACTATCCCTTTATCCAATCTAATAATGAATAATTTTCTCCACATGCACACACCCATCCGCCTGGCCACACCCACATCCGCTCCTCTACATAAGCGGGGTCGTGGCCACACCATCAGCTCCTTCCAAAGTCTTTCACCACCGAAGGCGAAGACCACGGGGTCCTCAGTGAGTCAGAGCAGAGCGCTCGCTATACTCATATAACTAGGGTTATAGAATAACCTTACGTTATAGATCGTATAGCTTATGCTCTGCTCTTAGTGGAACACAGGAGCTGACCAGAGCGGAAGCTCAACAGATGTACCCGCTGAGGCCCTCCACAACCATCAGAACCGGGGAGGACCCGAGCCCCCTGGACCCCCATAGAGGAGGACGGGAGGGAATCGGATCCGACTGTGCAGAGGGTTTAGCACCTCAAAACGCACAGGGTGAGCAGACCGTCGGACTTACCTTCACTCAGAAGGACCCGCGACCACTCAGGCGCGCATCCCACATGCCACCAGGGAACGGACGGGAGGCAAAACACCTTTGTCACAGCCCCCAACATCACGGGGTCGAAGGTCAAGAAACCCAACCCCGTGGCAAGGCCGTAGCAGCGGAGCACGGAGGAGGTCCTAGCCCTAGGACAACCTGAGGGCCAGGACCCCCCGAAAAAAGGGGGCCTGGTGAAGCCAACAATTCCGTAGCATCGGGACCCCACCAGACGGTCACTGGTGACACCACCCCCCACATCGCCAGCGTATCGGACAGGGCCCAAATGAAGTGCAGGCCCTTCCCCCCTCGGCACGCCGCTCTGAAGCACTCTACAAGAGGCTACTCCCCCACAACATTGTGGGGCCAGTCGGCGTGCCTGGGAGACAACCCCCAAGGAGGTTGATCCCTCAATCCAGGCAACAGGCCCCAAGAGTATAACTCGACCTGCGCCTGGAGCACTGCAGACTAGACAGGCGCCTAAAGGGTCTACTGTGAGAACAGTATCCCGGCGGAAGGGGCGTTCGGTATGTTGTGCACCATGTCGTAACCTCCACAAACCCGATCCCTCCAGCGGGGTCGAGGTTCAAGAGAAGGCTGACACAATTGGCAGATGTCACGAAAGGTGCAGGGGCACACTCTCAGGCAGACGGGGTCAAGCCCGGCCTTAACCCGAGAGTCGACTCTGCTACCAACACACCGGGGAACCAACCACCCCCCTATGTTTAGTTTAACGGGAGGTGGTTGTTCCTTTAACCCACCAAGAAAAACACAGAAACATAACTGTGTGTATACACAGGCTATACAGGCAATACAAGTGTTTCAGTTTTCAAAGGGTTAACCCAGGCCAACAGGTCGATGAGAACGAGTTCGGACCTGGGCCCGGCGGACTGGGACCTACACAGGGATGCATAGAGGGGTTAACAGAAAAACCTCCTCGACAGCCCCCTCCCATCCCCGCCCAGCAGGGGGAGGGAGGGGTGAAAACAAATGGAGAAGGACCAGGCCCCCTAACACAGCGCAAGGTACAACAGTATGGACCAAGCACGTCACTGTGAAGGGCAACTCGTAGTGGCATACACATGACACACGCATCCATGACATCAATCCCTGCGACGTCCGGGCAGACTCTGCATTTTCCCCCCGGAAAAGCACAAAGTCCTTCGGGGTACCAGAACAGTAGATCTGCGCCCCGGCGGACAACGGGTTAACTGACCTGGTCCGGCGCGACCAGAACCAGTCCCGTGTCCTAGTCACGCCACCATCCCCAGTCTTAAGAGGGGGGTAGGTACGCGCGTCAATCCAAAACATCACAGAGGGCGCCACAAATGCACTGATCCTGGTGGCCCACCCCACGGGCGTGAGACCCCTCCGCCAATGTATTGATCTACCCCGTCATCTCCCCCCGGAGATGTACGTGAGCCGTTGAGTCTAACCTAGTACACTGGCGCTCGGTAGAGAAAAAAATCTCTTTCCCAGCCGCCCGCATAAAAAACGCAGTTTCTCTGAATTGGGCAACCAAGGCGCGCCAGCCCATAACGTGGTTTCACATCGAAAGCACCCAGGGCCAGCGACCCAAAAAACACATCAATGGTGAATTATAATAAGAAAACCAGACAACGTTCCCTCCATGCTGTCTGGGACGAGCAGCAGGAAGCCGGTCAATAAGACACAGATATGGGTCTCATACAACGCGTCTGAGGGTAAAACCCTGTCAACATCGCTCTTTACACAAGAGGGAAAGACAGAGAATCCCCCAGAGAGACCTCCACGTGAGTAACAATTGAAAAAGATATATGTAATTATTGAGCCAAGTGACCAAAAGGCCCAATACACATTTCAATAGAGAGCAGAGCAGAAAACAAACAGTTCTCAATGCATCGCATCATCCAACCTTGTCAATGACAGTGGTCCGTAGTACGGAGCCTGAAAAAACTCACGGAAGTCTCATGGCCAATAGAAAAAACGCGCCCAGTGACGTATTCCATGGCCGGGGAAATCCCATGACCCACTTATCCTAATATGGCATGGGACCAGGGAACCCCCCCCCCCCTTTCCCCTCCCTGTGACGCGCTGACCCCACAGCTCGACAGGGAGGCCGACGTACAGGAGGTCCAACCCCCTGGCCAATCAGTAAAAGGGGGGAGGGGTTTATCAGTTCACCCCATATGACCCCACACCCCGGATACGATGCAATAACAAGCAGCGCATGACACCAGTTGTCCAGCATGCTACATGAAAAGCGCATATACCTGCTAGGGTAAAAGCTTTATAGTTTGCACGCCAGCCACAGACAATAAACTCGTTTGTGTAAAAAACAGGCTTTTATACAAGGCTTAGGCTCATGTGCGAAAAACTTGCCACCCGCATTTTTACACCTTTACCAAGTAAAGAAAAAACAACAGACGTTAAAGAGAGGGTCCAAAGACCTCGGTAAAATAGCTACATATGTGACCACTTCTGTAGGCTAACACTCAACCTAGTTGTGGACTCGATGCCATGTTTCCTAAACGTAACATGAATACACACAACCCCCTCAGATAATAAAAAAGGTAAAGTTCACTCTTACTACTGCAAGAAGAACGCCGTCTTTTATGATGAGAGAAGACAAAGTCTTTCAACGAGTGCTAGCCACAGGCCTTGCTAAGCACACATATAATAGCGACCAAACAATTTTTTCAGAGAAAACTGCCCCACTCCCTAAGCAAGAACACAACCCCAACAGTAGTTGAGGGTTTTACATTGTATCCCCAATATATAGTGAATAAACACACATTTTGTAACAAAAAATTGTCGCTCACCAGGAGGGACCTTTTATTTAATAACAAAATTATATGTTGGGGGGGGGGGGGGCAAACAGGGGAGTCACTAGCCCCGCAAGCCGGCCCGGAGGGGCGGTGCTGGGGAGTCTCCTCGGAGTCACGTCGATCCCTACTGTACCCTCCGGGAGTGGGACGACTGGTTGCAGCGGTCGCGGCACTCCCTCCACTCCTGGCCTTCTTGGCGGAAGGCCCAGCAGCGGCGAGGGGGGACGTGAGCAGCGGAATCCTCCTCTGGTCCGGCACCCGCGTCTGAGGGTAAAACCCTGTCAACATCGCTCTTTACACAAGAGGGAAAGACAGAGAATCCCCCAGAGAGACCTCCACGTGAGTAACAATTGAAAAAGATATATGTAATTATTGAGCCAAGTGACCAAAAGGCCCAATACACATTTCAATAGAGCAGAAAACAAACAGTTCTCAATGCATCGCATCATCCAACCTTGTCAATGACAGTGGTCCGTAGTACGGAGCCTGAAAAAACTCACGGAAGTCTCATGGCCAATAGAAAAAACGCGCCCAGTGACGTATTCCATGGCCGGGGAAATCCCATGACCCACTTATCCTAATATGGCATGGGACCAGGGAACCCCCCCCCCCTTTCCCCTCCCTGTGACGCGCTGACCCCACAGCTCGACAGGGAGGCCGACGTACAGGAGGTCCAACCCCCTGGCCAATCAGTAAAAGGGGGGAGGGGTTTATCAGTTCACCCCATATGACCCCACACCCCGGATACGATGCAATAACAAGCAGCGCATGACACCAGTTGTCCAGCATGCTACATGAAAAGCGCATATACCTGCTAGGGTAAAAGCTTTATAGTTTGCACGCCAGCCACAGACAATAAACTCGTTTGTGTAAAAAACAGGCTTTTATACAAGGCTTAGGCTCATGTGCGAAAAACTTGCCACCCGCATTTTTACACCTTTACCAAGTAAAGAAAAAACAACACACGTTAAAGAGAGGGTCCAAAGACCTCGGTAAAATAGCTACATATGTGACCACTTCTGTAGGCTAACACTCAACCTAGTTGTGGACTCGATGCCATGTTTCCTAAACGTAACATGAATACACACAACCCCCTCAGATAATAAAAAAGGTAAAGTTCACTCTTACTACTGCAAGAAGAACGCCGTCTTTTATGATGAGAGAAGACAAAGTCTTGTAGTATATTCCCAAGCTAAACGGTTCTGCTCTGTATCAGAACCGGCGCTGATCTGCTCTGCGTTGTGATTCAAAAACTTTAAAGCCCTGGGATATACTTTAAACAAAGACTGGAGGGTCTTTGTTATGACGCTCAGCGGTGCAGGCAGGAATCAGGAGGAGAAGGTAGTTATTTCAAACGGAGTGGTTTATTAAATCCACAAAGTTATACAAAAATGATCTGTTTCAATTAAAAGTAAAGAATGCTATAGTTGTGATCAAGACAATATGCCGTCTGTGATCTCAACCAGACTAATATTACAGTAGAGTTGATAAGTCGTTGATGGCTTTGTTCTATTGGCTAGTGAACAAAGTAGTCTATTTTCCCTCCAAAAGTTCTGTCCTTTGTTGTCCTGCTCCTCTGCCCGCGTCGTGTGTAGATGGGTGTGGTTCCTCCTGGTGAGTTGGTTTCAGAGTCCTCTCCTTGTCACCAAACCCAGATCTTATAGCAAAGGCCTGCAGTCTCTCGTGATGTCATCAGAATGACATCATCAAATTCTTTCCTCCAATGCCAGGCCTGCTAAGTTTGGATTTGAAAATAGGGGTTTGGCTTAATAGGCCAACCCCCCTTACTTTGTTTAAGCCCAGAGAATAGTTTCACTGTATATTTAATACTTTGATTGATGAACCCCAAGATATATTGATTACATAAACACAGATATATCATACTTAAACACATTATACTTGTACACATTCTGTTATTTTTAAGACTAGTTTCACCTTAAGTGAAACTAATCTTCTTTACCACAAAGTCTGCTGACTTTCAATAAATTGCTACCAGGTCTAATCATTCTTTTAGCTTACATCAATATTTTATACAGTTTAGTATGACTTCAGAATTATTACCACAATGTAAACAGGCCTAATTGTACTTTATATCAAACTAATCTAAGTGTGTTATCAGACATTTGCAGTTATACTTAGTATTAACAAACCAGGTGGCCACATATGTTCATTACTTTTCTTACTAGGAGACACATGTGTTTAGCTAGGGCTTCCTGTCCCCAGGTGGCGAGCCTTTGTTCTACAACCCCCTAAGGGGAAGTAGGTTATCTTCCTGATCAGCCACCGAACCCGTTTAACAACCTCTCTCTATTGTTACTTCAGCTGCCACTATATGCAAATGACCTCCTGGGGTGAGCACAATGTCTCTGTAAACACACACACTCTATGAGCTAAGTCACCCTAGTCAAATCAGGTTTGATTGCCAATTGTTCCACTTTGACTGTTTCTATAAGACTATTACACATTAGTTTGATTTGAATTCCCGTCATGATCTATGTTCAAAATATACCACAGTTGTTGTGAAGGATCAGATTAAACCGAATATATGTTTATTTATATATATATATTTAAATAGTATTTGTATATCGTTTGATATCCCCTGTATATTCCTTGTACAATATGCACTGAATATCCCTTTAGTCTACTGAACAGCCCATAATAGTTTCATTCTACCATTGGACGAGAACCTGGCGCCATCAGCCATACCCCTAGGTTCAAGTTCAATCGTGCCGCCCAACATGTCGTGGCAAGCCCGGTTCCGCGTAGGAATACGTCTGGCGAAATACGAATGGTACTATTTGTTCATAGCGCATATATATATGGCGCAAGTAAAGTAGAACTTCCTTTTAGTCCAGTTCTTTACCCTCCAACAGAGTAACAGACGCGAAGCCTCACCCACGACGCACGTGTGGTGCAGTAAGGTCTACTTGGCCTCAGAATAGGCATTGAGATATCGTGTGGATTAATAGTTGAATAGTCATAGTTTGGCACTATACCGTCGAGTTGGACGTATTCTATTAAGCTAATAATAGTCTATTTATGTATGGTGCATCGTTCGGTTAGAGTTATAAAGTTATCAGTACCCCCATCGTTCTTGACGTTATCTGGACGCTTAACCAGGCTGGGCAGACCACTAGTGGTGCTTGCATCCGAGGAGCTCCGGGCCAGGGCGACTGGACCTGTATATTGGATTACTCTACCCGGACGACGGCGAGCCTTCCACGGCTTGGATTATGCTTTGGGTGCTTTGATTATTCCATGGATAACGGCCAACACTGCGGAGTGTTGGAACTACCCCCCGGAGAGGACTCCAGGTGAGACGGCGCTCTACACCAGTGAGGTCGCCTCACGTCTCTCCGTTGTGGACCGGCAGCTACCGTCCACCAGAGGGTCCAGCTGTATTCGTCTGCGGACCGAGGTTCTGTGGGCACCGTGTTCAAGACTTTGAATTCTACCAAGAAATCGTCGGCCAGATGGGATACCGCCAGCTTCTCTAACCCCCCCCTCCTACTGTCTTACAACCAGCGGGACCCCCCCCCCCCCCTTAGTGTATCCAGCTATAATCATTTAAGTACCATTGCTATAGTTTCCTAAAGAAACAGGTTGTATACTTACTCCCTGCGTAACCAGAGATTGGACATTCAATGTTGATTTACCTACGAATACTCATTTGCCATACAAGTGCATTTCAAATCATAAGTGTAAACAAGTGAACGTTGTATATACCTTTTGCTATATTAAATATTCGATTTGTACATTTGTGTGGACTTCGTTTCATCAGGTGGGAAAGTGTTCATCATATTTATATCATGTACTGGATGGCCAGAAGTTAAAGTACAAGAGGTAGTGGTTTAATATTACCATATCTAACAATACAGTCAGGGAATTGTACCCCTCAGTTACAACAGTCTTTCAACGAGTGCTAGCCACAGGCCTTGCTAAGCACACATATAATAGCGACCAAACAATTTTTTCAGAGAAAACTGCCCCACTCCCTAAGCAAGAACACAACCCCAACAGTAGTTGAGGGTTTTACATTGTATCCCCAATATATAGTGAATAAACACACATTTTGTAACAAAAAATTGTCGCTCACCAGGAGGGACCTTTTATTTAATAACAAAATTATATGTTGGGGGGGGGGGGCAAACAGGGGAGTCACTAGCCCCGCAAGCCGGCCCGGAGGGGCGGTGCTGGGGAGTCTCCTCGGAGTCACGTCGATCCCTACCGTACCCTCCGGGAGTGGGACGACTGGTTGCAGCGGTCGCAAAAGGTGGCGCTGGATGAGAGTGGCCAGGGCGCGCTCCTTCCCGGCGGCTATCGCCTGCAGCTGGGTTAGGTGCAGGATGGCTCCAGCCGCCCAGGCGTGAAGGTACAGTTGATGGTCATCTAGTACCGTCCTGCCCACCATCAGCCCCGACATGTAGCTGCGCGATGTTGGAGGTCGCAGCCAGGCTCTGTGTCGAGGCGATGTACACCTGGTCACTCCACGACGCCAACTGCCTAGCCGACTTCCCCTGGGGAACCGGCTTTCTTAACGGCTCCCACACCATTTCGGTGCAAAGTATGGCTGCCATCGGGCTATCAAGCCGAGGCACCCCGTCCTTTAGCCCCTGGACCAAACCCACCACCCGCGTGACTGGCACGTAGGCGGGGGTCAGGCCAACGATGCAGGATATTACCTGTCCCTGTGCCACGTAAGCCTCCATTGCTGGGAAGAATGGGCAAACAACACTTGTCTCTCTCACAGGACGACATTGCCAGAGATGACCTATCATGTCATCAGGAACAGGTGCCGGCAGTGGCTGCGGCAACGCCACGCCATTAGCGGCTGCGGCCGCCGCCATGAGCTCGGGGAACAAGGCAAGCAACTCCCCTTGCATACCTTCTTCCACGTCACTCGCGTCCCTCGCGTACGGGAGGCTGCACCAGGCGACATCGTCTGACGCGGCAGATAGCTGGGCATCTCGTCTCGGGGGTGGAGGTTTTAACCCAGTCCCAGGGTGCAAGGAACCCCAGGGAGACGTAGCACTCCCTGCCACTCCCCGAGGGGGAGAGTGACACGTCTCCGCCGGGCCTTCGAATAAGAGAGCTCCCGCCCTCCCGTAATCCTCAGTTTCCATCGGAAATGGAGAAGAGGCGAGAGAACTCTCGCTCGGCTCAAGCACAACACTACAACCAGGCCGTTCACCCCCACTGCTTGCCGTCTTACAACAAGAGCGAGCCGAGGCGAAGAGTCTGTGACGCAAATCCTCGGCCACCGCAAATCCTTTCGGCCGACTGTCCCCTTGCAGGGGAACCAGGGCCGGAACCCGGCCACCTCACAGGAGATGGGGGCTCAACGGCCCCTCGGCGAAGCACACTCTCCTCCGGGCGCCGCCCAGGCGCACCTGGCTGCCACGACCGTGGAACCAGAGACGCCCCACGACGCACGGAGGACGCCGCGATAGTGAAGCGCTGGTGGAGGGTAGCGTTGTAACCGTCTCTAGACCCTCCGACAGTGAAGACATTATCTCTTTGCTTTTTCGGAAATTTGCGAGAGAAAAAACAAAGATACAATGTCAACGTAGCTCCTTTCCAACAACTATTTTGGCACTAAACTTAAAGTGGTGTTTTACAGACACTTTCGGTGGTGAAAATAGGGAAGGAGCTGATGGTGTGGCCACAACCCCACTTATGTAGAGGAGCGGATGTGGGTGTGGCCAGGTGGATGGGTGTGTGCATGTGGAGAAAATCATTCATTATCAGATTGGATAAAGGGATAGTTCCACTAAGAGCAGAGCGTAAGCTATACAATCTATAACATGGCATCCTCCATGTGCTAAGACTCCCACGCTCCACTTCCTCATTCCACTCAAGGAAACTATAAAAGAAGGAAGGGTCATTACATCACTGTGAACACACCTTGGTGTCAAATGTGGAAACTCTCAGTGCAGCCGACATTGGGCCTCATTCATGAAGCGATATAAGAACAGATTTCGTTCTTAACTAGCATTTCCTCTTATTTTGTTCTTACCTGGGATTCAGCTATGTTTTCTTATTGTTGCTTTTCTCTCAGGCAAGACCAAATTCTAAGAGTGGTCGAGAGCACTCTTACCCAGATAAGAAACTCTTACCCAGATAAGAAACATTTTAAAAAGCCTACCATTCCTAATAATAATAATACATCAGATTTATATAGCGCTTTTCTTAATGCTCAAAGACACTTTACAAAACAAACAATACAATAAAAAAAATATATAAAAAGAATCAAGAATCAAGAGGTTTATTTGTCACATACATAACAGGGCATACAGTGAAATGCGGGTGGTCTTGCCCGCATTGATTGTGCAAAATACAATAATAATACATTTCCTGAGAAACTGGTTCTTATATACACTACTATGCAATATACAATTTACAATGTTAACTCTTACTCTTGTATCTAAACTATACAGTACATCCTTCTTTTAAAGTGTTTCTAAAGATTCTATTTTTGAAAGTGACATTTTGTTTAAAGTAGGGATGTTCGATATTTTTTACCGATACCGATATACCGATATTGTCCAACTCTTAATTTCCGATACCGATATCAACCGATACCGATATATGCAGGGTTTCACCCACCAAAAAACGTAATAATTTCAGGTAATTAACATTACATATCTATTGTCGTGTAATTAACACAACATTATGCATACTTTGACAATAAATAAAATAATAATTTGAAAAGAAAATTGAAAACCGATACCGATATTTTACGATATAAAATGTTTATGCCAATATCGGCCGATAATATCGGTAGGCCGATAATATCGGACAACCCTAAAGGAAAGGTATCACGTTTCCAGTGTGTCGTTTTCTTCTGAGTTGGATGCATCACCGGGGAGATATAGTGTGCCAGCCAGTACGAGGAGTAAGGTATAAACAACACAACACAGACTTCACGGGAAACAGAGAGATTACTGGTTGATAAACACGAGATCCAACACTAGGAGCAGGTACAGTAGTCATGCACGACTTTGTAATGACAAATACTCATCGGTACACTGTAACCCCTTTAACACATTAATTGCCAATAACGAGTATTCTCGTTATTGGCCACCATGCGTTGAGTGCCAAACAACGAGTAAACTAGTTTTTGGGATAGTTATTTAATTTTTTCTCCATGGCATTCATAATTCATCCAGCCTCCCTCCGGGAGCCAGCTGGACCCTGTCTGATATTGCAACGCCTCAATACCGCCGCCTGGTGGATTTCGGGAGAGTTACACTCCACTCTAAACCGGAAGTGGCGCTCGGTGCATCAGGGAAAAAGCTCCGCCAGAGATATGTTGTTACGTGGAGCAAGATACACACCTCGGGTGCATTAGATCGCTTTCGAGACGCAAGAATCAATATGCTTTCGGCGTTTATTGCCTCATACAAACGGAAAATGGATCTAGCAGATCGACGTCAAATAATTGGAATTTTTTTTCTCCAGGCGCATCGGCCAGAGGCAAGAGGAATCTAACGTTATTTACAGCTCTATTGTTCATTTATTTCATTGCAATCTGTCCGATCAACGCATGGTGTCTTACTAAAGAAAGCCGTTAGTGACAATCAAGGAATCATAAATGACCCCCCCCCCCTTTCCTTCACGCATGATGGAGCATAATGTATAGCGATCATATGCATTTGAATTTTTTTATATAGCGTGTATAGGGACTAAACGCCACTCGATAATGTATAATACGCGTCAGGGCCTATAACGCAGGTTCTAGGAATTACTGCTATACAGTCAAAAAACATACTTATATTCTCGACGGTACTAACACGACAATGTATAAATGGAAAAATATATAACGTTCCCACATCCGGAACGATAGATACCCGATGTTGAATGGGCGATAGTAATGTCGATATAGCTATAATATTTTAAAAGTTATAGCCCTGCAAAGAAGGTGAGCCACTCCATAGGGTTACAGCGGTGGCAGAGAGTGGTAAAGATGGGCATACTGACTGGCACCCAATGTGTTAAACAGGTGATACTTCCCAACGCTGCAGGTGCGGAGTGCACCTTTAATCAACTCGCCTGCAAGTGAGGGCCTATAGCCACGGTGCTGATTAGTCCCGCATACACAATGTGTCACCAGACCCCAATGAAAAGCACCCCAGTCTACAGCTAAGAGGTGCAAGCGCACGGGTGTACTTTCCAAAGAGCTCAGCTGACCTACCAAAACGGATTCCCCAGGACCACAGACAAGACAAGGAGAGGATGTTTAACAAAAACAAGCAATACTTTATTACATAATAATTTTATTAAGAAAAACAGGCAATACTTTAATACATAGGATCCAAATTCATAAACCTACCTAAACAGTTAATTAGCCTAGATTAAAATACCCCCGCCCCTAGGCCTAGGGTAATTAAAATGAGGAAGCGCTCAATGCTCGGCCAACCATGTGATTACACAACCTAGCCGCATTTCTCGGAGACGCTCTCTGATTGGCACTGACTGGCGCTCTCTGATTGGCCACTGACGCGTTTGCCCAATCTGTGACGAGCTGTGTCTTTGACTCTTTGCCCATTTCCACGTCAAACAGCCTGCAAACTACCTGCCGTTCTATCGCCATGCTCTAAGACAAACTCTAACCTTAACCAACTTAGAAAGAGTGCCTAAGCTTAACCGTCGAAAGAACTTGCCGTCAGGCTCTAAGACAAACTCTAACCTTAACCAACTTCGAAGAGTGCCTATAAGCTTAACCAGTGTAGAAACAGGCGTCGGCCAATCAGAGAACGTCTCCGAGAAATGCGGCTTGGTTTGGTATTCACGCCGGCCAACCCCCAGAGCTATTCCCAACTTCCCACCCACACTACCTGTCCCCGCCCCTAAGGCACTACACACGTGAGGAAGAGTACTCACACTGCACACAGGTCTGGGACTTTCACACAGCTAGTCCAGAATCACACTACACCTTAAAACACAGTTCACTGCAAATAGCCTGCAAATAGCGCCAAAACACAGACAATACAAAAAGGTTCATTATGAACGGAGCCCGAAGGTGAGGGCAGGGAGGACTCCTCCACCTCCCTCTCTCGTAGCCCCTCAAGCTTTCGGGCTAAAAAAGCGTTCAGTCATGAAACGGGGAAGCAGTGCCTTCCAGGCACAGGCCTGTAATATTGTCCTCCTGCCTGCAAGGGAGAGCACAGTTCAGAACAAGCCACACTCCCACGTCCGTGTGTTAGAGAGAGTCAGAATGCGCACATTCAATGCTCTCGACAGAATGAAATGTGTTCAGAGCACTGCGCTCCAATCCTCCACCATTCAACTAATACTGTTCATATAATTCACAGTTCGAACTTCCAATAACAGTTAATATGAATCCACAATTCCAATGCAATCACAGTTCTTCTATTCCTCCACTGACAGCTCTGGAAACAGTTCACTTGTCAGGCACTGTGTTTGAATATTCGATACAATGTATATCCACTCACAGTGTTGCAACAATGTATCTAAATGGCCCGATGCTCCGTTCGTTCCGCAGCCCCGTGGGCGCTGTCTGCAAAGGTTCGGTAATGACAATCCCACTGGCAGGAAGCAGCAATAGCGCCGGGTGTACCAGCAATATCACCAGTCGGCGTCCTCGGTTTTCTCCTTCCTCCTCTGCTCCGGGTTTCGTCCTTCTGTGTCTCGCTCCCAGCTGTCAATATTCGCCACCCTTTTGAGCAAGTTTGTGGGGTTCCAGGGCACCGCCCCTATGCGCCGCCAGCCAATCAGCTTCCTGATCCCTCCAGCGGCACACCCCGGCTGCGTAAGAAAGAGGGACCTCATGTGTAGACTGTACGACTGAAAATAGATTATCCCCCCCTGGTGGCCCCACACTTGCCTGCTGTCACTGGCCCCAGCACATATCACCATCCCCACAGGACGGCTCCCCACGCTCTCACCGGGACTCCATGGACCTCATCTAAGCAGGGAAGAAGGGACAGCATGGTGCAGTACTGCGATAGGAGATTCCAGTACACACAATAGTTGGATATGCACTTGCCTGTTAAAACGGCCAGGTAAGCATCTAGGTCCTCATCAGGACCATCACTGGGCATGTCTTCCTCTCAGGGTCCAGCAGGTACATCAGCACACCCACATACAGAGACACACCCCCACCCGCAACAAATGTCTGGGCCCGTTCGACAGTAAAATGTCCTGAAAGACCGTCACTTGTGGTTGTGGTACACAAAGGCAGGGCTGGGCTGGCGGTCAATAGGTGGTCTGAAGTGATGCTGTGGACGTCCAGTAGAGCTTCTCCATGATGGGTCCTTCTCTTGCTGTAACAAGGGCGACGTGACGTGCTAAGCCAAATGCTACTTCAATACACTTTAGCTAAGCTAGTAGCCTGGATGGCTAACCTAACTTTCCGACTAAACTTTCTAATACGCAGAGCTTAGCATTTGTCTTCACATGACAATCTGCCGAACGTCCTCTTCTTCTTGCCGTTGACTAGACACTATACTTAGTATTAATAAACTTACGGCACGCAGCGTCATTTCTTCTGCCCAGGTGCTTTTCTTCACACATCGGCTCTCTGACGCGGCTCGCTCTGAAGGGGTGCGCGCGTGTTTCTTCTTCGTGTATTCTCCAGCCACTTCCGCACTGGCTCTTCTGACCACCAGACTGATGCCAACCAGCTCCCCCCTAGTGTCCGTCCTCCTAAAAGGAAAATCTCTGCAGAGTTCTACTAGACACTTTCGAGTGTCTACATTTCCCCCTTCTTTAAACTTGCAGAGTCCCAAGGCAAGTTACACAACCCCCCGTATAGCAGAGTTATAGAAACAGACATCACATACATTTCAGTTTCTTCACACAATCGTATATACATTACTTTCACTTAGAACCCGATACTCGTTTTGCTAAGGCATGCAAGCACTGTTCACAAAACACACTCTTCAGTACATAGTCGTGACAATACCTGGCAGGAAAATGACCCCTAGTACTCCTCTGTGGCCTGGCCGGTCTGACCTCCCCCCTTTCAGACCCTGTGTCTAAGTCGTCCGTACCCACCGACAGTTCGTGGGCAACGGACTCGTCCTCGCTGACTACAGGCTGTTCGCCCAGACCGGCCTTTCCTCCACTGTCTACCCCGTCTCGCCGGCCGCTTGTCTGCGGTCATAAAACTCCCCCAGGCGGACGCTGACTGGGGCTTTGTGCCCGTAGGCCTCTTCCAGTACCTTGAACACAGTTGCCGGGTGTTGGTGAGCCTCGTCCAGCATGAACGTCACCGTCTGCTTGGTCTCACCCTTCAGGTGTTGTTTTAATAACTCCACTTGGTCTTCCTCTGGTACTCGGCTAACCCTGAAGTGGGACTTCATCACACCAATCCAATCCTCGACCGCCGGCTCTCCCTTTTCTTTCCCCCTGCTGAACTCGTTGCACTTTCGGTCCCCTTGTACATACACAGTCAAGGGGGTCACTTGGGGTGCACTGGGGCTTCTCTTGAGGTTGGCCTTGACCAGCGAAATTGCTTCTCTCTGTTCACTCCGGGACTGTTCCATGAGCATCGCCTGTCGGTCCATATGCGCTGCTTGGTCGAGGTATTTGGCTTTTAGGGTCTCTAATCGTTCGGTCATGTCTCGCATGGCGTCTGCCCCCTCTTCCTCCACCTTGGGTGGAGTCCGCATGACATTCTGTTCTCTGAGCAGTTTATCAAGGAGTACCGCCTGCGTCTCCATACGCACAGCCTGCTCCAGACACTTCTCCTGAAGCGTCTCGCATTTCGTCGCCAGGTCATGCATGGCGCGGGTCTGTTCTTCGTCCATTTCAGGTCTCTCAACAGGTTGCTTAAAGGAATTTGGTTTGGATTTTTATCCTGTTTGTGATGCCAAATGTAGCAGGGTGGATTACCCCCACTTAGTGAGGCTGAGGTTATACGAACACCCGATAGCAGGGACACGGAGGAGCTAAGTCCCACCAGACGCCCAACTGTAGTGGCCGTGTTGCTAGACGTAGGGTATAAGAAGGCAGTAGACAGGCAGTCTACACTTGGTTAGCTCGCACTTTAGCATTTGCACTTCAGGATATACCCCACCTAGATAGCACTCTCATTGCATTTTACGGATAAGTATTACTCCTGTCATTTCTACTTCTGCTTTGTGTTTTAACTTTGTAATTGTACCGTATGCATTACTGGTTTTATGTATTTGTGGTTATTTATATCATATTTATGGTTGTATGTACTGTATGCACTTTTGGTCTTATGTGGTTTTATGTGGGGACTACAATTTGCCTCGGCTAATTCGGGTGTATTTACATGCAAAATGCTGAATGTTCATTAACACATTTGGGGCCATTAGATTTTCCCATCTAGCTATAGCATGGCCACGTTTTCATTACATAGTTTCACTGTGCGTCACGTTGTTTGTAGAGCTAAATCTATATTTTATATTATAGCTATGGATACAATACCATGGTCATTTGACAGTAACTATCTTCCGTTCAAGATGCAAAAAAGAAAAAAAAATTCATGAATACGTTCACGCGTTATTCCGTGGTGAATATGAGTATAATTTCGGAATGATCCAGGCTAATTCCTGGGAGGCTGGCTATAGGGCGCAACGTGAATCCTACTAAATCCATTGGCATTTTGTCCCTGGACCCGCTACTATTTTCAAATCAAATGCATATGATAGGTATTATGTTTCATCATGAATGCATGAAAGGGGGGGGGGGGGGGGTCGTTTCTGATTAATTGATTGCCAATAACGGCATTCGTTATTACCACAACACACGCCGATCAGGGTGATGGGTATGAAAACCATGCACGATCGATCTGAAATTGACGTCAGATTGTCCTTACCTGTGGTCGGTGGTATTCCAAAAAGAATATTCCAATTATTTGATCGCCATCTGGTTCATTCTATGGCCATCTGGTTCCACAACATAACCCACCACAACATATGGATCGGGGGTCCGGAAAATGATTCAATGCGATCGAGTGAAGCCCTAGGTTTCCCATTACTAGAAAAGTCCATCCGGAGACATTTGAGTGTAACACCCGGTCTGGAACAGGGTTTACTGCACTCTCGATACTGCCTACTAGCAGGATCTGGCCGGTTCTGCCCCTTCGGAGTCCCAGTATGCCTTTTAACAGCAACATACAGGTCCCTGACATTGAATAGGATATTAAAATAAAAAAAGGGAAAACTATCCACGTATTATACGTTTTTGTCCGTTAACCGTTGGCGCCCAATAACGTATATACGTGAATGGCCCCGAAAGTATATAATAAATTCAAAAAAAAATTCCACACATTTATCAGTCAATGCTGAACCCATATATATTTCTCTCAATGAAAACCATCTTACAAAAGGTGCATCAAAGGAAGGAAAATGGAGAAATCTATGAGTAACAGTGAGACCACCAGGAAACTAAAACAACGCAGGGATTTACCCCTTAGCTGTGTGGTTTAATGATATGAAACATGACATATCCTCCCTCCCGATTTGTGGCATCGAGAAGGTCTCGCCACCACCTAAGGGTGGAGACCTTGATTGTTGAAAAGAAGGGAAGCTTATTGGATATTCACTTTGCAAACCGTATTTCCTAAGGGTCTTAACGATGAATTACTACTCAATGTCATGATCTAATATTTTCCTGGGTTTTTACATTAGAGCAGGGATGTCAGAGATACGGGCCGACTCCGGCCTGCCGGCAGGTCTCATCCAACTGCCAGCAGGTCTCAGCCGGCTCCCAAGCTGTTTTGGGATAAAAGAAAAAAAAGATTAAAGTATTTTTAACTTTTTATTTAGGGTGTTATAGATACCATTTTTATGTAGAGTAATCTTTTTTTGTAATACGTTTGTAATAAAAGTATTGCTTTTCCCCCCAACAAATTATTGATTAATGATTTATCATTTAAGCATTTGTGCGGGTCCAAAATGAATGTTTACATGTTGCGTGCATGTATCCCCTTCCTACTTCCCATTTCCGCACATGGAATAAACTATGTGTAGGATAGCCTTTGTTAATAAGATGACTTTGATCTGTAATTGCCCTTTAATACTGTATGTTGTTGTTGACAGGAAAGGGTGATTGATTTATGCCAGTGTACTTGTTCAGTGTGATGTGCTCCAGCTAGTGTCGCATTCTTGCCCTTTAAGCGTGTTTTCCTAACTTCGTGCGAGTTTGTCTCTGTCCAGGTTACTTCTCTCCCTTTGGGGAAAGTGTGAGTCAATGACAGACAAAACCACACAAATTCCCAAATACAAATCCTTAACTGAAGCACGCCTCTGTGATTCTTTAATCAGAGTCACAACCCCATAGTGTCTGCCAGCTCTATCAAACGCGTTTCACTATGTGTAATGATAAAAGTAAGATGATATAATAAATCAATTCAACCTAGCAATAAGAACTGTCCATCAGCAGGAAGTAGGACAAATAAAATGCTCCTACCTGTCTCTACTCCTGTACATCACAGCAGTGGAACCAGGGGCGGATTTAGGATTGTAGGAGATCCGGGGCTTTTTTTTTTTTATTTTATTTTTTTTGGGCAGGCAAGGGGTGGTTTGTAGGGGGTCAGCCACGACAGATTTTTTTTTAATTTAATGAACCTGTACATGCAATTTCCTGCAATATAGAGCCTTCAATCTTGACCAATAAAGCTGCTCTTTTCACTATAAAACTCAGTTAACCATAACGTAGTTATGGTTAGATTTATATATTGGGGGGGGATATATCATATTTTTCATATAATCAAAAAGTGGTGGAGCAAGATCATACCTTTGCTCCCCCAAGTTCAATAGTGGGAGAGCAGAGATGCTCCGAATGCTCTTATGGCCAGGCGTCTATGATTCACTGATACAAAGTAAAATAGTGCAGTGCAATAAAATTGTTAGTAAAATAGAATAAAATAATGCAATAGTGCATTGCAATAAAATAGTTATCATCGTATTTTTTCGGGAGGCCGGTAAGGAGTGCATTACAGTAGTCGAGTTGGCTTGAGATAAAGGCATGGATCTGGTTTTCAGCGTCCTTTTGATTTATAAATGGCCGTACTTTAGCAATGTTTCTAAGGTGGAAGAATTCAGTTTTTGTCAACTTGTTGATTGTGATTTAAAGCTTAGGTCTGAGTCTACCATAACACCAAGACTTAACTCACTCAAATACAGTTAGCAGCTGGATAGACCACAGATGGAAATTAGCTTCTGCTAAATCTGGTGCAAACATATTTTCATGTAACAATGATGAATTGTATAAAAAAAAGAAAAAGAAAAAAAAAATCTTTTTTTTTATTTTTTTTATTTTTTTTTAAATAGATTCAGGGCTTTTCAGAATACATCCGGGGCTTGAGCCCAGGTAGCCACCCCCTAGCTCCGCCCCTGAGTGGAACGTCGCCACGGGAATGCTGCCTGCCGTGTCATGTTAGCTTGGCAAAAATCCTATCCAAAAAATAAAGGTTGCTATGGTATTTCCTCTGGGAGGTACTGATCACAACATGTAGCTGTGACCAGAGAGTACAACATCAATGACACTACGAGACCCACGCAGACATGACAAGTACACAGGACGACTCCAAACCGAAAAGGTGAATGAGCTAGCATCATCTCAAAAAAAAAACATAACATCTGTGTTTTCCAAATGTCGAGAGACACATGATGGAGCAGTTAAGGCCAGCTATATCATTGCCAGTGAAATGGCTGCAGCATCCAAGACGTTCTCTGAGGGGGAATTTGCCAAGACCTGCACGCTAAAGGCATCGTGTGCCCAGAGAAGTGCCAAGCTTTAGCTAGCATTAGTGGCGGAGAGAATTGGGGTACTTGCTGAAGATTTGAACAGTCAACTAAAAGTGAAGTCCTTTATTACCTTATCTATTGCTGTTGATGAAAGCACCGACATGACTAATGTACTGTAGCCCAATTAGGAATATGTATTTGTGGTGTGGATGCATCTTTGACTGCCACTGAGGAGTTTTAAGCGCTGGTGCCAATGCCAGACACTAGCAGAGGTAATGACTTGTTTGCTAGCGTCGTCGGGGACCCTGGACAGACTGGAGTCGCGTGGCAAGTTGCAACCGATGGCACGCCATCAGTGTCAGGGAAAAGAGCAGATGTGGTTGTAAAGCTCAGAGAGTTTGGGGTTAACCATCACTAGTGTGGTAGTGAAAGTGTTAACCCTTTGTAGTGTGGTAGTGAAAGGGTTAACTGTATGTAGTGTGGTAGTGAAAGCATTAACCCTTTGTAGTGTGGTAGTGAAAACGTTAACCTTCTGTAGTGTGGTAGTGAAAGCATTAACCCTTTGTAATGTGGTAGTGAAAATGTTAACCCTTTGTAGTGTGGTAGTGAAAGGGTTAGCCTTCTGTAGTGTGGTAGTGAAAGCCTTAACCCTTTGTAGTGTGGTAGTGAAAGAATTAACGTAAGGTTATGTATATAACCAAGTTCTATGAATTATGGTGACGCTCAGCGTCATCTGCACGCACTTCACTTCGTGCACAAGCACTGAATAAAAAATTCCACAATGTACCTTTACATCCCAACATTCGTCTGGCCACACCCCTATCCGCTTACCTTCATAAGCAGGTGTGTGGTCACCTACTCGCCTCCTTCCCAAACTTTCACCACAAGGTGAGATCAAGGGCCGCAGTGGCGTCCTGACGCTGAGCGTCACCATAATTCATAGAACTTGGTTATATACATAACCTTACGTTCTATTTCATTATGGCTGCCGCTCAGCGTCATCTGCACTACAGGAGCTGAGTGGGAGCCTGAAGCTCGACAAATGTACCCCACTGAGGCCCCCCACAACCATCAGACCGGGGAGGACCGAGCCCCCCGACCCTCCCTAATGGAGGATACCCTCCCTATTGGAGGACGGGAGGGAGAACCGGATCCGACCGTGCGAAGAGGAACTCAAGCAACTCAACGCACAGGGTGAGCAGATCGTGGCTTGACCCCACGACTACGCACACGCACAACCCGCATGCCACCAGGGAACGAACGGAAGGAACAACCCTCGTTACTGCCCCCAAAATCACGGAGTCAAGAGCAAACTCAACCCCGTGGCAAGGCCGTAGCAGCGGAGCGCGAAGGAAGACCCAGACCCACTGAAGGGACTGGATCCCCTGGAAAAAGGGGGGCCTGGAGAGGTCAATGACGCCAGGCATCAAGACCCCACCAGGCGGTCACTTAGTGACACCGCCCCCCACATCGCCAGCGTATTCGGATAGGGCCCCTCCAAGAGCAGGCCCTTTCCCCCCAATAGTACACCGCCTGGCACACTGACCCTGCAACACAGGCAGTCAGCATGGCCGTAAAGCACTCAAAAAAGGTTAACCAACGGAAGCAGGCAGCGCACCGGGGAAACCAGGCAGCAGGCTGTAGACCTGAGCCTGGAGCACTGCGGACGAGACAGGCGCCAAAGGGGTCAACTGAAAACAGCCCCCCCGGCGGAAGGGGCGTATGCTGGCATTGTTGAGCACCATGACAAAGCCTCCATCAAAAAAAACCCACCCAGAGGGGTCGAGGCAGAGAAGACTGACACGATTGGCAGACGTCATGAACGTGCAGGGGCACACTCAACCGGGTAACCCGGGAGTTGACTCTGCTCCAACACACCAGGGAATCAACCACCCTCTCGGTACACAGACGGTGGTTGTTCCTATAACCCCTCAAGAAAAAAACTCCAAAACACACCTGCGGGTATACACCAGCTATACCGCAGTACAAGTGTTTCAGTTTCCAAAAAGGGTTTATCCCAGGCCTACGGTTTCAACGAAACATTACTTCGGACCGGGCCCGGCGGCTCGGGAAGCACACAGGGTTACCAGAGGAGGTCCAGAAGACCACCCCAACAGCCCCCTCTTCGCCATGCGTGAGAGAGGAGCGAAAGAAAGGAGAACCAGTCCCTTAGGATAGTGCCAGGTACAACGTGTACCCAACAAAGGGTCTCCATAACGCCTAACCCTGTGACACCCGGGCCGACCCCCGAAAAAAGCACAAGTCCCTCAGGGTACCAGAACAGCAGATCTGCATCCCCGGCGGACAACGGGTTAACTGACCTGGACCAGCGCGACCAGAACCAGTCCCGTGCCCTAACCACGCCGACATGCCCACTCCAGAAGAGGGGGTAGGTATGCGTGTCGATCTAAAACATGAAAAGAGGGCGCCACCCAGACGGTCCCATTTGTATCGCACTCAGTGGCCCACCCCAAGGGCGTGAGACCCTTCTACCTATGTTCTGATCTATTCCGTTAACATCCCCCAGATATGAACGAGAATTCATCGAGACAACCTAGTAAACTGGCGCTCGGAAGAGACAAAACTCCATCCCAGTTGCCCTATAAAAACGCTGTTTTAATAACGAGCAACCAAGGCGTTGCCTTGTTCCTCCAAGTCGCCTGGGAGAACGACACGGAGCCGTCGTGCTTCATGTTCTTTCCTCTTTTTATTTAAAAAAGAAAGAAACACAGACTGACATGAATCCCACGTGACGCAGCTGAGGGTAATTTTTTTTTACATTTTTACATCCCGCCACCCTCGCCACAGGGAGGAGACGGAAATCCCCAGAGAGACTTCCCACGCGAGCTGTATAGATTGAAAAGAATATATTGCAACATTGAGCTATGTAACACTTGGGTTAGAGCTCTCCGAGGAGGAGGCACTGAACCAATACACACTCAATAATCGAATTGAATCGAATACACACACAATAGAGCAGAACTCCTTTTTTTAAGTTCTACTCACCTTGACAATCTGAGGAGGAGGCTCTGAACTCTGAGGAGGCTCCCTCACTGGGAAGGAGAGTCCGAACTCACAGAAGGCACTTCTCCCTGAGGAGGAGCTTCGTGAGGAGGAGCTCTGACAACTCCCTGAAACAGATCCAATGGACCTGAACAACCCATGCCTATGATAATCGCCTTTTACTGGAATATTCCAGAACGTTGTCATTTGTCGGCCTATTTATGAATAGTTTTCAAATAAACGCTAGATGATCGATAGTATATGTGTGCGCACGCACGCTCGTGCCGTGCACTGATAATCGCTGCTCTTATTTCCTCATGGCTTTTACAGTCAAAACAGCCATATCACATATCACATATCACATAAACGCTTATATATCCGTGAAAACGAGTCTGATTATCCTAACACTGATAACATAGATTCCTTACCTGAGGTCAGATGGTATCCAAATAGTTTATTCCAATTTCCGATCGTCATTCGGAAAAATCGATAAATGTATTGATCCATCGTGTGTACAGTATAACCCATATTCGCCGTGGCTCAGAGGCTCCAGAATGAACTCTGGTAGACTCCGGCTGCATCAGTGAGAAGTAAAATGTGGAGTCAGAAATCCGTTCTCCCATTTACTTTCATTGAGTCCTTTCCAAAAGGGTGATTTACCATCTGGGAGACGATAGGGGGCGCTTTTTTCACATCTGAGCGCCGGCGGTCCCTGGATCTCCAACGGTAGGTGATGCAAGATGATTTCAGATGGCTAATAAAAAATTAAATAAAATACCCGAGAATACTCGTGACCGTGGCATTCAACGGTCGGGGCGTAAACCCGAGAAAAGCCGTGAGTGGCACTCAAAGTGTTAACAGCCTCACATAGCTCAGGCGCTAACCTGCTACCTGAGTTTTACTAAGGAAAAACACAGAACAGAGAGGGCCCCTTTAAGAGCCCCGGTCCAGATTACACATGTGCTTCTGTGGGCCAAACCTAACCCAGTTGTAGATCACAACGACACACACAACCCTTCATCACAACAAAAAACGGCAAGTACACTCTTACTACAGAGGAACGCCGTTTTTCATAACGAGAAAAGACAGAAGTCCTCGATTATGTATTGGCCACAGGCCTTGCTAAGCACACATGATAAGTGACCAAACAACCTTTTCTTTAGGAAAAAATAGTTTCTCAAGCAGAAAGCACAACCCCAGCAATTAAGCTGAGGGTTACATCGTATCCCCACAAACACAGTGACACAATATATTGTAACCAAACATGTCTGAGAGGAGGGGGGGGAAGCCCCAGGGAAACCGGGGGGTCACCCCTCCCATCTTACCCTTGATACGACCAAGGCGAACAGGCACCTCTGTTAATGTGTGAACATGCTGTTCATTGTCATCACAGGCTGAGAAAAAACTAAGCACAGCTTTACAGGTTAATAACCCTCTTAGTTGTGAGTTCACCCACGGTACAACGTTACATGAACACACATGTTCTCATCACAACCAAACCAGTTCATTTTTACACATGTAAAAAACAACGCCGATTTACTACAGAGAGAAGCTATACCAGTGACAAGACAATTCACACAACACGCGTCGTATCCTCAATGTATTGCAGCAACACATGTTTTGGAAACATCGTTATTACAAAACATTTAGAAGGGAAGAAAAGAAGAAGTGTTTAAAGTCCGGAGGACTCCTACCTTCACCCTGAACGCAGGCAGAGAGAACAGCAACACCGGTTAACGGGACACGGAGTTGAACCCAGCATCTCCTGCGCCGGTGACGAGGGTATGTCCGCAACGCCACCCAGCCGCCGTTCTCCATGTTGACGAAGTCCTCGCTGGCACTGGCACCCGGGTGTAGGGTCGACTAACATCCTCTGTCAAAGATGACGTCGTAGTCAGAGTGTTTAAGGCATGTTATAGTCACAGAACGTTTCAGCAGTGTAGCATTAAGCTAACAGCCGTCCGACTGATAGCAACAAGCTAACGTTTACTAGCCTGGTGAACACAACGAGCTAGCGCCGCAGCTAACAGCTGACTGGCTAACAACAGTAAGCCACAACTAGCACGCCAGCTAAGCAGCTATCACCTGAACTGTACACAACGACATAACAAGCCACACTTCAGACAGGCCGCTGTCCAAGTCCCTCCCCATCCTAAGAGGGAAAAGAAAAAGAAATGTCAAACACAGTTTTCAACAGTGATTTACCAGACATACAGCGGAGCCAGCACAATTCCCATCCGGGCTGCAGCCGACTTTGAGCATGGAACTCCCGATAAAGAAGATCCTATGCCCACATTTCCTCGTTAGGGTGTACTTCCACATTTATGTGAAAGATGGGGACTGCACGGGACAGAGAAGCATCCGCTCGTCCAGAGAATCCCGGGTTTTTCCCAGGTCTTGGTCGCGGCCCACTAGGTTGACCATCATGGGCGTCAGACCAAGATCCTCCGTCCGTTGCTTAAGAAGCCGAGCAGAGGACCCCAGTCCGGAGTCGGCGTTCGTAAAATTGTCAGCTAACCCCCATAGCATAAACAGACAACCAGAGCTCGCAAGCAAAACAATACTCACCCCACCCGGAAGCAAACCGATTTCTCACAACAGCCGGTGCTTCCTACAGTCCAGCTGTATGACCGGAGGGCAACCCCATCCAGCCGCAGCAAGGAGGACTGCAGTCAGGGAGTACATCAGCGGCGCGAGCCCCTAATACGAAAAAGCCGGTGGAGGTCAGAATGATCATCATCTTCCAGACACTCCAGTGACGAAGACAATATCGCCGTATTTTCTCGAAATAGTGAGAGAGAAAATAAAGATATGATGTCAACGTATCTTCCCGTTCCACCTTTCTTCAGCTAACAACCTCGTCAAGTGTGGGATCTACCGAAGGCACTTCCTTGTGGTGAAAGTGAAGAAGGAGGCGAGTAGGTGACCACACACCTGCTTATGAAGGTAAGCGGATAGGGGTGTGGCCAGACAAATGTTGAGATGTAAAGGTACATTGTGGAATTTTTTATTCAGTGCTCGTGCACGAAGTGAAGTGCGTGCAGATGACGCTGAGCGGCAGCCATAATGAAATATAACCCTTTGTAGTGTGGTAGTGAAAGGGTTAACCCAGAGCAAGTGTTACGGAACTTTCACTGTATACAGTATTACATCACTAAGCCGTATGCAGCAAGAGCCTGAACATGGACCACTTCATGCGTGTTGTCATCCAAACTGTGAATTTTATCAGAGGCCAAAAGACTTAACCATCGGCTCTTTTATCCAAACACAATATTGCGCACAGTCTGCCGTCCGCTGCTTGAGCCGAGGAGCAGTGTTCAAACGACTTGTCGAATTACGCACAAAGATTGCCCAATTCATGGAGAAGAAAGGACAGCCAGTGGCAGAGTTGGATGACCCAGACTGGCTTATAGATCTTGTCTCTTTAGTGGATATTACAGAACGTCTGGATGTGTTGAAGGTTAACATGCAGCGCCGTAACAAACTTGTCACAGAGTGCTGTGATAGCGTTCCTACTTTCCAAATAAAAATGGGCTCTAGCCTATGGGAGATGCAGGTATCCCAGCACAAACCCAGTTCACTTCCCCTGTCGAAAATGTCTACATTGTCGATCGCGAGACCCTGTATAAGACCTGTCAGGGCTTATACGTGGGTTTAACAGTTGATTCACTGAGCTGAAGGACTTTGCACTCTTTCACTCCGTTTACCATCAACACATGCCAGAGACGTGCCAGAGGAACTCCAAATGGAGCTGATCGAACTCCAGTGTAGCGCAGTGCTGGAAGGATACATTCACGGGTGTCGGTTCGGAATCGTTTGATCAATACCTGACACCAAATGACACAAAGATGACAGCTTTTGCATCAAATATACTTTGTACGTTTTGGACAGCATATCTGTGGCAGCAGGCTTTCTCTGTGATCTCTGTGATGTGACCTCGGACATCTAAATGACGTAATGAAAATTGCAATTGCAACTGCCCAGAAACTGGTCTGGTCAGGTAGCAAGTGATAATGATAGTGATAGTGTAATATATTGATCACTGGGCAGCTGGATTAACTACACTGTAGTTACCACGCTATCTGGATTATTAATGAATGAATAACTCTGAGAATCAAACACAATATGTAAGGGATAATGTATAGCTACGAGGTCATTGTAGCTATACATTCACATTCACGTTTAGAACACCTCGGCGCGGCGCCTCTGTATTCTAAACTCTGTGTCGGTCAATTATTTTGCGACAATGACCGAGCTATAGGCTATACATTATCCCGCTTATTACATGGCTAACTTACTAACAATATACCTAATTCATTTTACACCATCGACAAGACGAGATCAAATGCAGACACAGTTGTTCTGTGGCTCTGTCAGCCCAAATATTATTATTATCGCCGGCAGTCGGCAGGTGTGTCTGATTGCACTGATGCAGTGTGTGTCAGTGGGCTTGATTGCTCAGCTGCGAACAGCGGTCATTATTGCTCGGCAGAGGTCCGTTATCGAGTAATAACGGACCTCTGCCGAGCGCTATTGACCAATCACAATCAAGCATTTCGGCGAATGTTAAAACGCCATGTAATAAGTAATAATAATAATAGATTCAATTTGTACCGCACTTTATATTTGTGAAAATCTCAAAGTGCTACAAAGGTAAAAAGTTAAATGAATAAAAACAATTCAAATTAATAAAACAACCAATGAAAATGGAAGAAACATACAGCCTAAAATCTAAAAATATAAATTGAATATTAATTCAGGCAAATGCCTTGTTAAAAATAAATGTTTTTAGGCCCCTTTTAAAAATCTCAACGGACTGTGGTGCTCTCAGATGGTCAGGGAGGGCATTCCACAGTCGAGGAGCAGCTGAGCAGAAGGCCGGTCGCCCATGGTGCGAAGGAGTGTCCTGTGTATGGGTTGGAGTGTGTTTGAGTGTCCAGAGCGGAGGGAGCGGGTGGAGGTCGGTGGAACGATGAGTTCCTTTAGATAGGAGGGGGCGTTGCTGTGGATGCACTGATGGGTGAGGAGGGATACCTTGTATTCAAGCCTGGAGGAGACAGGGAGCCAGTGTAGGGAATGGAGTATGGGTGTGATGTGTTCATATTTTCACACTCTCATCAGGATCCTAGCAGCACAGTTTTGGATGTAATATTCTTGTTGTTAAGAGAATAGGAAAAGCATTTCTATGGCACTTAGGCTTGTTTTTGTAATTACACCGTCATTGTCATTGATTGGTACAGCTATTCTGGATAAGAATTTAGACATGCATTTATTTTATTTATTTTATCAAATCTTTTTTATTTTCCTTTTTTTCCACAACAAGCAAAACAATACAATAATACATAAGACACCACAAGACAATACTTCAATAATATTAACTACAATAACGATAACAAAAAATAATAATAAATACAGAGTAAAAATAAAAACAACACAAACACCACAAAAGACATTTCCTGAGATTTGTCAGTACTGTAGGCCCTAGCTGTAGGTCTACTACCCACTTCAAATTGTGCACAGTCTCAGTGCTCAGCAGAAGGTTCTGACTCAACAGCACACTATATCAGTGGATTTCTGTTTTAGCTCATTTTGTGTTACATTATTTTGTATCAACTAGAAATAGAAAATACGTGGGATATGATGAAAACTGTGTGTGAGAGAGAAACCAATCAAGTGATCACATCAATTATAAATAATCCAGCAATGAAGTTACTGAAAGGACAGCCCTGCCTATGTTTTAAGTTTATGTGAGTTTGATCTCTTCCATATATGAAGGGCTTTTTACATCAGATGGCCTAGTTGAATGATAAAAAAATAATAAATGAGCAAGTAGCCTAAATATCCATGTGTTGTGTCATATTGATGTTAGCAAAAAAATAATCCAACCCCCATGAGGTCTCGGATCCGGCCCACTACCTAATATGAGACACCCCAGGAGCCGCCTTCTTCTTCTTCTTCTTCTTCTTCTTCTTCTTCTTCTTCTTCTTCTTCTTCTTCTTCTTCTTCTTCTTCTTCTTCTTCTTCTTCTCAGTTGTACTTTAGAGTCTATACTCTTGCTCAAGCTAGTAAGGCACAGTGGCACAGTGCTTGTGTGGGTTTCCTCCAACACCATAAACACATGCATGCCCCAATAAGACCGGGTTGTGGCAGGAAGGGGATCCGGCATAAAGCATATGCATTCACATTTACATATTGTCATTTAGCTGATGCTTATCCAAAGCGACTTTCCAGTTTTGTACAACAAGTCAGCAGGAAGGGTACAACTCTATCAGCTGAGTAACAATGTTCATCAAAGTGTTGAGTGCTACAGTGTATGTTAGTATATTAGAACAAGTGCATGACAGTAAGGTTAGTTAGGGTTCGATTATATATATATATATTTTTTTCAGATATTGATTGAAGAAGTGTGTCTTTAGTCGACGCCAAAAGATTGGATGGGTTTCGGCTGTCCTAACTGTGGTGGGAAGTTCGTTGTGGGCAAGCACAGAGAATAGTCGGCTTCTCTTTGATGACCCTCCCGGAGCTTGGATAGGAGTAGGTCTGAGGCGGCCAGAAGATGCAGAGCATAGAGGTCTTGAGGGTGTGTAGTTAGAGACCATTGACCGGAGGTAGGCAGGAGCGGTTCCCTTCGCTGCACGATATGCCAGGTTGAGGGCCTTGAAGCGGATTTGTGTGGCAATGGGGAGCCAATGCAGGTCCCTGAGAAATGGGGTGACATGGGCTGACTTCGGTAGGTTTGAGATCAGACGGGCCGCTGTGTTCTGAATGAGTTGAAGCGGTTTGGTGGCCGTGGTCGGCCAGCAAGCAGTGTGTTGCAGTAGTCAAGGCGGAGATGCCTGTTGATTGGACGAGGAGTTGGGTGGCTTCTTTTGTCAGGAAGGGGCAGATCATTCTGACGTTGCTCAGGAGGAATCTGCAGGTTCTGGTTGTCGCTGCGATGTGAGAGGAGAAGTTCAACTGGTCGTCAAGGACAACACCAAGGTTCTTGGCGGTCGGGGATGTTGGATACTGGGATTCTCCCATCCCAATTTCGTAGTATCCAATTCTTCCCTCCCCTGTCTTGAACGTTGCTAGACTATGCCTCCCACTGGTCGGCTGTAGTGAGGACAGAAGCCTTGCATCACGTGTCCCCTCCGGTACACGAGGAGGCAGCCTGTTGCATCTTTTCACCGCAGCAGCTCGAACTCTCAGTGGCGAGGAGTAACGCGTGGGAGGCTCACGCTGCCCCCGCTACTTCCTGCTTCCGCCACACCAGCGTCACCAAACCGACCTGTAGGAGTCGCTGTCCACAATGTCCAATCCCCACCCACCGGCTTTCCCACCCTCTAACACTCGCCAATTGTGTTAGTATGAACGACCGGCCAGCCGGTAGCAACGCCGAGAGCTGGGCTCGAACCCAGCGTCTCCTGCGTTAGTGGCGAGCGCATTGCCCACTGCGCCAATCAGCCGCCCTGATCGTGATGTTTATTTTCATAAACATAGCCTCGTACAAGAAGGAAACAATTCTGAAATGTCCTTGAAGTCGTTGAAGACAAACTAAATTCATTATTCTAGCATCTCTTCTGCTTTTAGTCCAATGGTGGTTGCAGCCTTGTCGTTAGCCAAAACCCTTCCCTGTTAGCCGAAGCTAGCGATGTCGTGGCATTCCCTTCCTCCCCCCGCGTTTCAAAGTCTCTGTCAACGCGTCTGCTTTTTTTATTACATTGGTTGCCATTTTGTCACAGGAAAGATTTGCCTCTAGGATGGAACCCAGGTATGTAATTTCATCTTTCCTTGTGACAATATTGTCACCCACTGTAACAGAGTAACACTGTAACAGAGCCGTTGGTCTTGCTGAGTTTGTTATTTGATCCAAAGAGAATGGACTCTGTTTTACCCAGGTGTAAAGATAGTTTGTTATCAGTGAGCCAGGTGCAGATTCTGCCGAATTCAGAGCTGAGGGCTTTTTCAACCTGCAACTTGTCCCTGTCAGAGACCAGCAGGGCTGAGTCGTCCGCGAACAGGAACAAGTTGCAGTCACAAGCTGATGACATGTCATTTGCATAAATTAGGAACAGTAACGGTCCTATTATGCTTCCTTGTGGAACACCACAGCTCACTGGGGGGGGGGGGGGGGGGGGGGGGGTAGTATACCGTTTACCTCCACCATCTGTTCTCTCCCCTCCAGGTAGGATTGCATCCAGCTCACTGATGAACTATCAAAACCAATTGCTTTTAGCTTGTCAATCAGAATTGAGTGATTGGCAGTGTCGAAAGCCTTTTGGAGGTCCAGCATGACCATGGCACAGTATTTGCCTGCGTCCACCTCTTGTTTGATGTGGTCGTTCAAAAAGAGAAGGCAAGTGTCAGTGGAGTGGGATGTTCTGAAGCCAGATTGGAATTCGTAGATTCGATTTTTTTACACTAGGTACTTTTTAACCTGTTTGTAGACTATTTTCCGGTTTTGACTGATTACATTTGCCATCAGCTAGTGCCGGTGAGGGGGGTTATTTTGACTACAGTTGCCGTCATAGGGGAGGGATTTTGGCTTAGGAGATGGGTGATGAGACAGCCTTTGGTTACGCCCCTCCAGCTCGCGCACATCGCCAGGCGTACACGCTGGAGGGGGGGTTTGGGTAGGGATTGGGGGTGGGGGGGCCTGCCATCCATCTTATCTACTCCAGACAGCTGCGCTTCGTTCCTGGCACGGCTCCACTGAACTCCATACTCCCGTCTTGACCTTGTCCTTGGTTTCACAGCAGAAGGGGATGAGGGGGGGGGGGGGGGGGTGATACTTGCAGCCTGAGTCAGATTGCTGCAATATGATTCTCAAATTTAGTTTAATTTAGATTCATCATATCTCACGTCCCTTCGTGATGGTGGGGTCATGGCGGGTGCTGAGTCTCTGAGGAATTTGGAGGGGATATTGTCATGGCCAGTGGCCTTGTTAGGTTGGAGGGCGCTCTGTTTTTTGAGTACCTCACCTGTTGTTACCACTTCAAGTTTGAAGTCGTCTTTGCGGACCCCTAGGTTTTTGTAGTAGGCTAGGATGTGTTCTACCCCAAAAGGCCAAAAAAGTGGTAGTTTATTAACCAGTGTTGTGGCTATGTTTGTAAAGAAAATGTTTAAGTATTTGGCCACATCCAGCTTGTCTGTGATGAGAGTGTTTTCTGTCTTTATGTTTATGTTTGTAAATTTGGTTTTTAGTTTTTTGCTGCAGCCTAGTTGGTTGTTGAGTAATTTCCAAAGTTCACAGGGTTTGTTCTTGTTTTCCTCCGTTTTGTAATTTTTTTGCATATTTGATCATGGTGTTTACATCGTTTCTTAGTCTGTTCTTTGTAGTTTGAGTTCAACCACATGGTCTTGGAGATCACTGTTTGAGCTTTTGGCAAGCTTTGACGCATGGGACCTGTGTGAGGCGCGTCAGGTCGCTATGACAACAGACAACGGCAGTAACATGGTTAAGGCTGCATGGGACCTGTGTGAGGAGCGTCAGGTCGCTATGACAACAGACAACGGCAGTAACATGGTTAAGGCTGCATGGGACCTGTGTGAGGCGCGTCAGGTCGCTATGACAACAGACAACGGCAGTAACATGGTTAAGGCTGCATGGGACCTGTGTGAGGAGCGTCAGGTCGCTATGACAACAGACAACGGCAGTAACATGGTTAAGGCTGCATGGGACCTGTGTGAGGAGCGCCAGGTCGCTATAACAACATACAGCAGCAGTAACATGGTTAAGGCAGTGCATCTTAATAACAGGTTCCACTTTTTTGGCCATACTTCACCTGCCATTGATAAGATGATTTGATTGAATCTATTTTATTATCCATCTACACTACTTTGCTTATCTGCCATGTGGTGAAGTTTGTATATCTGAGTTGAGAAATACACTACAGTATTTCACAATCAGTAATCTCTGCATTTTCCTTCATAACCAAGTAAGTAGACACCATTTCTTTATATATTATATTGCTAATAGCAATATTGTCCACAATAATATTGTCCTCATTTACCATATTGTGCAGCACATAGCAGAAGCTAGATAACAGTTTGTGATTTTATGATTTATGATTGTCTGACACTGTATAATGCGATTGAAAATATAATGATACAAGGATTACCCCTACTTTGAAATACGTTTTGGTGTATTCATTTTAAACTTTAAAGTTTCAAGTTTCTTTATTAGTTGTCATACAGAAATACAGAATACTTTTGCATGAAATGCTTCTTTCTGTTTTGCTCCTGAGAGTGTGCTAGATAAAATAACAAGATAGTGTAAAATAGTATAATAAGTATAAAATAGAAAGTCAAGTACGTAAACAAGTGTAAACAAAACAAAAATGTTCAATATACACTATATGTACAGTCTATACTTCTGTACAGTCAGCTACTATACAGTAGCCTACAATGTAGAATGGTGAGTATAGCTTAGCTTGTGGTGCCACCTTGTGGTGGTGAGGTGCAATGAGGTGCATGGGATTGATGCCAATAAATATAAAGTGTGTATTAGTGTCTAAAGTGGGTAAAGTGGGTGCTACAGTGTGTTGTTTATTTAAAGTGAGTGTGTGCGTGTGGATGTGTGTGTTGTGGGTGTATTTGATGTTCTGTTATTGTTCATTGTTCATTGAGCATCCTGATGGCCTGGGGATAGAAGCTCCTTCTGAGTCTCTCTGTGCTTGCCATGAGACTCCGGTATCACTTGCCTGACCGCAGCAGTTCAAAGAGGCAGTTGTTTGGGTGGCTGGGGTCTTTGATTATTCTCTTAGCCGTACCCATACAGCGCTTGTTGTAAATGTCTTGGAGAGTGGGAAATCCCCCTCCAATTGTGTGTTCGGCTGAACGGGCCACTCTCTGTAGTCTGCTACGGTCTTGTGCAGTGCTATTCCCAAACCAGGAGGTGATATTGCCAGTCAGGATGCTCTCTATTGTGCATGAGTAGAATGTTCTTGAGGATCTTCTGACTCACTTTGAACTTCCTTAGGCACCTAAGGAAGTAGAGGCGTTGTCGTGCCTTCTTGATAACACTGTCAATGTGTGTGGTCCATGTCAAACTCAGAGATAGCAGTATTCAACAGTCTTTGTAATGTCAAACTCTAATCTCTGCTGAATTGTCATCCTTCTTTCAACTTTCAAAACTATTCAAATACAGAATGTTTAAAAATAAGACAAACAGACTTTGTTTCACACTGCACACTGTTTTCCACAGACAAAACAAATGTTGGTCAATATCTAATCAGAGTGAAATAATTTTGCATAGAATCGAGTCAATATGTGGCCAATACTGTTCTGCGAACAAAAGGGTCTAAATAATATTTTTCCATTTCATTGCCTTGGTCTGTAATAGTGCTGTAATAAGTGCAAAAGGGTCTTTATAAAGATAGTATCTCTGCTGAGAGGTGCTGGCACACTGGAAATAGAAAGGCTTTAAGTGCACATTAATATGGACACTTGAATTACCATGCCAGCATATGGCTGCTCAACAATTATTGGTAAATTAGCATAAGAACAGAAACCAATGTGCCCCACTGTGCTTAAGAGTTAAGAATAGTTTAGGCTCCAAACTAAATTTGTTCCTCTTGAGAAAGTGGTTTGCCGTACATTTCCCTCTAATGAAAAAGGAAATCGTTGCAGTGTTTCAGTGAATGCAACAGATCAATGAAAAATTATCCTCTACGTTTAAATGGCCCCACCCCAAACTTTAACTTGCTTAACAGGATTTTTGCATTGCATTTCCATGGCATATCATCACGAAATGAAGATGTTAACGGCTGAGCATGCGGGGACACTAATTTAACATGTGGATCATTACCAGGCCACTTTGCTCTGTTATTAAATACGCATCAAAGAACCAGTGCAGTAAACTGCACACACACCTCGGCTGGAATGGTATAGGGGCCCGTGAAGTGTACACTGTATGGAGTAGGGTCCCGTGAAGTGTACACTGTAGGGAGTAGGGTCCTGTGAAATGTACACTGTAGGGAGTAGGGTCCTGTGAAGTGTACACTGTAGGGAGTAGGGTCCCGTGAAGTGTACACTGTAGGGAGTAGGGTCCCGTGAAGTGTACACTGTAGGGAGTAGGGTTCTGTGAAGTGTACATTGTAGGGAGTAGGGTCCTGTGAAGTGTACACTGTAGGGAGTAGGGGCCTGTGAAGTGTACACTGTAGGGAGTAGGGTCCCGTGAAGTGTACACTGTAGGGAGTAGGGTCCCATGAAGTGTACACTGTAGGGAGTAGGGTCCCATGAAGTGTACACTGTAGGGAGTAGGGTCCCATGAAGTGTACACTGTAGGGAGTAGGGTCCCATGAAGTGTACACTGTAGGGAGAAAACCCAGGGGCCGTTATGTTGGATGACTGTATTTAAAGCCCAGATCTCTGATGGCACAAAACCACACACTCCAGAATGTTGCGACACCTATCTGCATGGAGGAGTACTGGCTAATTCATAAAGTAATTCCAATCCAAAAAAAAACAATCTTGTTGATTGGTACAGCTATTCTGGATAGAAATGTTGACATGTATTGCCAATAGGTTGCATGGATAGGATCATGATTTCTATCTATCTTTGTTGCAGTTCTCTGTTCTGCTTTATGTACAGTAAATGGTAGAATGGTGTAGTACATGTAGTACACTATTGTATGACCTCAAAACATATATATATATATACCTCTCTCTCAAAAAGGCAATACAAGTTGATACAATCCAGTCCTTCTCAGTCCTGAGGCGTCTGCCACTTGGAATTAGAGTTGTTGTGAGCCCAACGTGGTAGATGGAAACCCAGACAGATCATTGATAGATGGTGGAGAGGTGCCAGGGGAGACGATGGACTTTCGTAATTACCCGCATGCAAGGGGGTGTTAGTGGTGATGAAGATGACGATGGTGAAGAAATTGGAGACTGGCTAAGATGAACCCGCTGGAGCCCTGGCTTTCAGTGGCGCCAGTCAATCTCTTCATAGGAGTGGGCGATGAGATATATAGGAGTGGGCAGTCTCTTAATGGGCCTGTACACACTCCATTTGATGCTGCCTGTGAGGGGAAACGCAGAGGCTAAGGGGAAATACACAGGAACCTGCGTGACACTCTAACCTGGTGCCCTGCAGCGAGATGAGCACATTGAGGCAGAGAGATAGATCGCCGTATAAAGAGGAGTCAAGAGAGGAGGGAGGGAAGGGAGGAAGGTGGGAGGGAGAGAGAGAGGGTAAGGATGGTGGGAGGGAGGAGTGAGAAAGAAGACGAGAAAGGGCGAGCAAGGTGGGAGGGGGGAGAGAGAGATGGAGAGAGGAAGGGGGATTGAGAGATGGAGAGAGAGGGGGAGGAAGGTGGGAGAGAGAGAGATGGAGAGAGCGGGTGAGGAAGATGGGAGGAGAGAGATGAGAGGAAGGAAGAGAGCTGTTGCTGTATTTCATATTCTAACACCATAAATCAAATCTTCACACATTCTTCATATCAGAGATGATATTAAATCAGGATATTTTACATACTTTATCACCCAATGATGTCAAGCCATTGATACGATGGATACACTATTAACATATTAACATAATATTTTACTGTATGGGTGGGGGGCTGTGTTAAGATTCTTATCTTTTGATTTTCATTATTATGTTACATACTGGTCATTAGACTATGTTCTTTCTTTCATTAAAAACAAATACATAACTTAACAGCGTTGAGGTATTGTCACTGGGGGGGGTTCAGATTGGTCAGATTTATGCCAGGAATTCCCCTCCTCCTCCATCAATTACCCCATAATCGTCCCATCTAGTCATGTGTTATCCATGCCAGCTCCGGAAAAGACCTAACTCACCAATGACATGTACAGGCCTACACATTTCACGGCTTAAAGGCTTTCAGCGTTATTTGCCCGTGGCAGATGAGCCGCGGGCTGATTGGGGTTCTGTATCTCTCTCTCTCTCTCTCTCTCTCTCTCTCTCTCTCTCTCTCTCTCTCTCTCTCTCTCTATCTCTCTGTCTCTGTCCCTCTCTCTCTCTCTCTCTCTCTCTCTCTCTCTCTCTCTCTCTCTCTGTCTCTGTCTCTGTCTCTGTCCCTCTCTCTCTCTCTTTCTCTCTCTCTCTCTCGTGTGCACACACCCACCCGCAGCCACAGCACTATGCAGAGGAACCTGGCAAATAAAAAGATAAACCCCAGAAAAGCAGAAGATTCATTCGTAGATGCCGCTGAACTCAGCCTAGGTTCTCGGTAAAGCAGAGGGAAAGTCAATGCAATAACTCCCATATGACTCAAGGAGGCTATTTCCCTTGGGCCCCCCACATACTGCACCCCCCCCCCCCTCCCTCTCCTCCACAGGAACCTCCCCAAGAGATAACACCGCAGCAGAGTCCGGAGGTGATGATGGCCCAAAAAGGTTCGCAAGGACTCTGTGGAGAGAGGAGCTTTTTTTATGGTATGTGGATGCAGTTTTTTTGGCCATTGATTTGGGTTCTTGGACTCCTTCCCATGGAAGATGATGTTGTAAATACAAGCGTGGTTTAATAGCGTACAGCTCAAGGTGTCCCCGCCATGGCAACTGCCGGGGACCCGGGAGAGGGAGGGGAGCGTCCGTCGTCACAACTCACTGTTATCATCCGTCTCCTCTGGCACTTAAATTCATATCTGTCGTATTGTACCTGCAGAAAAGAAGATAGGGAAAAAAAACATTCTTGGGTGAAATCGGATCTTTTATTCAACACACTGAGCTCATTCCACGTACTGTATTTGTCTGTCGGTCAGTGCTGTGTGAGAGGGGTGAATCGGCCCGCTTGTGTAAAATCTTTCCCACATATCCCTGGGCCTGTAAAGGGTTAAATATTGATGGGGTGGCACGTTTAGAGGCAATGTAAGCACAGTTAATAATTGATGTGGGTGCACTCTATCAAACAGGCCATGGTAGCCTCCAAGCCTAAGGGCCGCGCTACAGTGGAGAGGAGAGGTTAGCACTCTCTCCCAGATGAGCTATCCAGACTGTTAGCATTACACACAGCCCTTGTGGTTAAGAGCCAACACCCAAGCAAGGAGTTGATTATTCCCCAGTTATGGCAGTTGCATCATACCTCAAGTTCAAGTTTCAAGTTTCTTTAATATTTGTCATACAGAAGTACAGAATACTTTTATACAAAATGCTTCTTACTGTTACGCTCCAGAGACTGTGCAAGACAAGATAAGTATGAAATAAAATAACATAGTAAAATTAGAAGTAAAAAAATGAGGTCACAGTGTTCAGTTTAGACATATGTACAATGTTCGATGCAGAATAGACGTAGTTACCATACAATATACAATACTGTGCAGTGTACTAATATACAATACTATATAGTGCAAGGCAGAAATGGGACGAGGTGCAATTTAGGTACAATTCACAGTAGGTGTACGAGTTGTAGTGCAAATCCTTTATCAATAAATATAAAGTGTAAAGTGTGTTTGTGTGATCTAAAGTGTGGAGAGTGGGTGCTGCAGTGTGTTGTTTGTTTGAGTGAGTGTGTGCGTGTGGGTGTGTGTGCTGTGTGCATTTGATGGTTGTTGCATAGTGTTTATTGTTCGTTTAGCAGCCTGATGGCCTGGGGATAGAAGCTTCTTCTGAGTCTTTCTGTGCTCGCCTTAAGACTCCGGTATCGCTTGCCTGACCGCAGCAGTTCAAAGAGGCAGTTGTTCGGGTGGCTCGAGTCCTTAATAATTCTCTTAGCCTTCCCCTTGCACCGCTTGTTGTAAATGTTCTGGAGGGTGGGAAGCCCCCCTCCAATTGTGCGTTCGGCTGAACGTGTCACTCTTTGTAGTCTGCTACGGTCTTGTGCAGTGCTATTCCCAAACCAGGAGGTGATGTTGCCGGTCAGGATGCTCTCTATTGTACATGAGTAGAAGTTCCTAAGGATCTTCTGACTGACTTGGAACTTCCTTAGGCGCCTGAGGAAGTAGAGGCGTTGTCGTGCCTTCTTCACAACACTGTCAATGTGTGTGGTCCATGTCAAGTCCTCGGATATGTGGGCTCCGAGGTACTTGAAACTGTTCACTCTCTCAACCGGTGCCCCGTCGATGCTGAGGGGGCTGTAGTCCTTGACCCCCGACCTCCTGAAGTCCACAATCATCTCTTTTGTTTTGCTGACGTTCAGGGAGAGGCAGTTCTCCTGACACCACTGTGACAGGTTCTCTACCTCTTCCAGGTAGGCCCTTTCGTCGTTGGCAGAGATCAGGCCCACCACTACTGTGTCATCAGCAAATTTGATGATGGTGTTGTTGTTCCGCTGTGCTACGCAGTCATGTGTGTACAGGGAGTAGAGGAGGGGGCTCAGAACACAGCCCTGGGGGGCCCCTATGTTGAGCGTGATGGATGAGGAGGTGCAGTTGCCGGCTCTTACCACCTGGGGTCTGCCCGTCAGGAAGTCCAAGACCCACTGGCAGAGGTCATAGTTCAAGCCCAGGTACCTGTTCAAAAAAGGAATTTGAGGCAAGGAAAGGTCAAATATGACCATGTCACAAAAAAATATTAACGATGTATATTAGTCTGAGGTCACAAGAATATCACAAGCGGCAACGCCTGCATGGCACACATTTCTCTCAGGAGTGCAATTTACAAAAACCGTTTATCAAAACTCTAAATGTATGACTAAATGAGAAATATCTTGAACACAAGATCGAATGGTGGCGGGCTTCAGTTCCATTCAGAATCTTTATGTGCAGTTTAGGGCTGCAGCTATCGATTATTTCAGTAATTCTAGTATTCTACAGATTATTCCATTGATTAATCGGGTAATCAGAAAATAAATACGTTTGCTTTATTAAAGAGCAATGGTAATATACAAAATAGAAACTAAGACATGACTCTTAAAATGTTAACTGCTCACTCAATTGAACATGGTGCAGCTGTCCGCATGTTCTAAGTTAATTTACTATTGACCGTAGTCAAAGTAACTGATCTAGGGTTGCCAGCTGTCCTGTATTAGCCGGGACATCCCGTACAGATAGCAGTTGTTGTTTCAGAACCATGGACAGCTCTCTGGTCTACAGTGTGTTGTGTCACACACAGTACCTCTCAGCTTGGCCATGTGCCTTCAGGCAACTCAACGTATTGAGATGGATCTTCAGAATGTTGTTTGTTTCACAGATACTGTATGTTTCCTTGCATATTCCTATCATATGATTGTGTTTGCTGTAACATTGCTGACTTTGAGTGATCCATAAAAGGAAGGAACAAGCACTATGAGTCATATAAGTAAGAGATTCTGCTCTGACTAAGCTGACACGCCCAATGTGAATAATGTTTTTCTTTGTCAATTAAAAACCGTAAGCAGGGCACATGCCTTCTTTAGTGAGCTAACAATGCACCAATCAAGCTAACTATGTAAGGGAAGTGGATGAGACAGGAGAGCAGCACACTGAGTGAGAAGGAGGCGGGGCTACTCCATGTGGGCAGCTGTGTGTGTGTCGCTTTCAGAGTGCAGGAAGAACAGGTGGAAAGGCTCAGCTGCTTATATCTCCAGAGCTGATGACGGAAGTAGCAAAAGTCTCCCTTTCTCCAAGTCTTAAGATCACATTTCCTATTCAAGATCACGTCTTCTACATGTGCCCACAGTGTGCGACGGTAATATTAACCATCCGTGCGAAACACGGTGCGCTGTACACAGTTATATGGATTAAACAAAGCTTCGATGCAAAGAGTTTGCCACGATGATGATTATAATCCAAGTTTCTCGAGGAATCATTTCAGCCCTAATGCATGTCAATATGCTCTCAGGGTTCCCAATAATAGCAAGGCCACGGTGGTCATTAAAAAACACATACTAGTACATATAAGAGCATTCATAATACCACCAGAAATACAATTCTTATCAGATGTCATCAAACATCAAAAGAAGCACAATAACTGCCCCCCTTCCCACACTTCTTTACCTATGCTGTTCATTCTGGTTTCTTTTTAGAGCCGTCATATTATTTGTCAAAAGCCCCCAGTTCCTTTAATTGGCTACTTACTACTACTTACTACTACTACTTTAATCCAACTCTCAATAAGTCATCAGGATGCAGGGCAGCATAGCCAATTAAAGCAACAGGGGGCTTTTGACTTTATTTATATCATTAGGGCACAAGTATCTTGTGTTTTATTATAAATAAAGTCAAAAGCCCCCAGTTGCTTTAATTGGCTATGCTGCCCTGCATCCTGATGACTTATCGATTCTTGCCTTGAGCTCCCACTCCACCTAATCATTTAGCAATTCAAATTTCCAGGCAGAAGGCAGCATGTCGAGATCTGCATTTCTGAGCACGCCTGGAGACAGCGCAGTGCTGCCGGGACCCGAGGGCCTAAAGGGCCCCTCAGCCAGTGGGAAGTGTTGCCTTAGCGGTGGAGAATCAGGGCCCCTGGAGCGAGCGTAGAGAAAAAAATAGCCGTCCGAGACCTCCGACCCCCCCCCCCCCCCCACACAGACACACACATACGAACACCTACACACACACACACATTCACCCACACTCCTGCACCCCTGGATGGGTGCGCTCTTAGGGAAGGGGCCTTGTCTCTGGCCGACCTCGGCGAGTACTCTATTTCCAGATCTGCTGGCCCAGATGATGGGTTTTTCCACTTCAGTGGGCACAGTCACAAATATAGCAATCCGAAAGGTGGGGGCAGCAGGAGCGGCAGTGGCTATGCTGGGTGGGGAGGAGGTGGAGAAGAAGAGGACAGGATATGCAAGTAGTTGCAGTAGGAGTTATCAGGGAGGAGGAGTGAGTCTCCATCTGGTCAGCTGAGTTACAGCCCATTACGTTACAACACATATCAGTGCAGATCTCCGTGCCGCCGTACATACCACTGTTGACAAATTGCAAATCAGCAAATGTTGTTGTGTTTTTTCTATACCACGGTTGTCGTCTACCATGGAAATACGGCAGTGTGTGGAGTGCACTTAGATCGCATTGATCCGCGTGATCCCACTGAGACAATAAAGGCTGTGTCACCGGGAAGGGGATAAAAAAAAGTGCTCCAGAGTACATGTATCACACACAGAATGAAGTCTTATTTGAGGTTGTAAGGCGGTAAGTGAAAGCCACTGGTGGGAAAAAAAAGAAAGTGGCATGACCTCAATTTTGCGAAGTAGATGAAAGTGATGGGAGCCACACAGTAAAGGAGAGAGTTGTCAATTTTTTCTTATTGCAGAGACAGTGATCCCATAGACGGGGTTCTCGTCCACATCAGACTTCAAGGAGGCAAAAAGAAACGTAATCCAGGTCAGAAAAGACTCTCACAGCCACACTGATTTGGCTAAATGACATCCAGCCGTTTTCGTTTGAAATAACGTTTAGTCAGGGGAGTGCCATGGTTTCTCCATAGAGCTCCATTATACTTTTAGTCAGGAGAGCTCCATGGTTTTCTCTGCTGTACCTTTTGAGCGCAGCAGCTTGTGCAGATAGGGGGGTACCTCAGTCATGTGATTCAGCAGGTGTTGCTTAATACGCTATGTTTATAAAGAAGAAACCCATCTATAGAACAGATCAGGTTTATAGGTTAGTTGATGGTGCATCGGTAGAACTACAGTAAGTTGCTTTCACGGTTGTCTACGGGGCCAGGGCTCTGCCTCTAGCTATTCATCATCCTCATCAGGCTCATTGTATGCTGGTGTTTCCAATTCCAGCATCATGGTCTTCTTCAGCGATGTCAAAAGGTGTCACTTCTCCGACTTCATTTTGATTAATTTGTCATAGAAGCCATACAGTAAAGGAGGGCTGTAACATCACAGGTGAGTGAATCAATCTTGTCAAAACACACTGCTGCCAGTAACTCGTGGGCGTTTTTTACAGTGAGCCATCTGCCATTAAACTTGATCAACCCTGAGAGACGGGCGGCCATATCTGAGGCGCTCAACCGAGACTCGCGATTCATCACCTTTAACAACAACAATTAACAGCATATGCAGAGTTTGAGTTTTGAGTTGAGTTTGTTTTATAGTAGGCTGGGCCTATATCAATGCACTACCGCGCCAATTACAGTAAATAGTAAAAAGATTACTTGGCTTCACACAACACAGAAGTGAACTGTGCTGGTGAACTGGATACAGCACACTTCCACAACTAAATGGTAAATGGCTGCATTTATATAGCACTTTTATCCAAAGCGCGTTACAATTTGTTCCTCACATTTTACCCATTCACTCACACATTCACACACCGATGGCGGAGGCAACCATGCAAGGTGCCAATTAGGGGTTAAGATTCAAGACATTTATTTGTCACATACATACCAGGGCATACAGTGAAATGCGGGTGGCCATGCCCGCTTTGATTGTGCAATAATACAGTAGTAAATAAAATAAGTAGAAGATAATAAAATAGACATAAAATAGACATGATAAAATAGACATGTTAAAGTCCTGAGATAAATGCAATACACTGTTAGCTACGGATTTAGTGATGTTGCCTTATACTCGTCCATATTTCCAGATGCACGGCCCGAGTTGTAAGCAGCAGTGCGAGCATCCAGGGCGACTCGGATGGAGTTGTCAACCCACGGTTTCTGGTTCGGTAAAACCCGAACCGTCTTCGTGGGGACGATACTGTTAGCTAACGTGACTGGAACTCGACCGGAGCATGTCCCAGTCGACGTCATCCAGTGCATCCTGTAATGTGGCCTCTGTTTGCTCGGACCACCGTGTCACCTCTTGTGTCACTACAGCCTCTCACGCTCTTTGTTTATATCCGGGCATGAGGAAAATGGCGTCATGGTCAGATTTTCCAAATGGAGGAGAACAAGGGATGACCTCAGGGCAAGGATTAGATTCCAACGGGACGTGAGAGACTGTAACATCCTATGTCTGATGGAGACATGGCTGACGCCATTAACACCAGATCAAATCATCATCCCGTCTGATTCCTTCTCTGTCTTCCACGCTGATAGAACGGAAGAGTCCGGAAAGTCCAAAGAAGGGGGTCTGCTTCCTCACAAACAACGGCTAGTGTAGCCCCAAGGGGGTGAAGATTCTCTCCCGCTCCTGCTCGCCGGACCTTGAACATCTGTCCATTCTATGTCGTCCGTTCTATCTCCCCAGGGAATTCACAGCAATCATCACCATAGCATAGGGTGACCAAACGTCCTCTTTTGCCCGGACATGTCCTTTTTTCATGCCCTGTCCGGGCCGTCCGGGGGGGGGGTTTATAAATTCATGAAAATGTCCGGGTTTCACGGACCGTTTGCATGTACTTAAATTGACTGGCGCATTGCCCAGAATACTACGGTACTCTGTTGCGTGTGTGACGTAATCCCTGAGAAGCTTTGTGGGCGGCTCTACAACTACGCTCACTTACAAACAGAGGAAGGGGACAGAGCGGACCGCAGCTCACATACACAATGCTAAAGCGCAAATGTACTTTTACAGATGAATTGCAGAAGAAATTCCAAATGTACCGACCCGTCGGAACAAATTGGAGGTGGAGTGCACCGTGTGCAAAGCTTGCACATACACGTGTGTGTCCAATAAAGGTGCAGGCGATCTTTTTTTTATCTACTTTTTCTCCCCATTTTTTTATTTTTCTCCCGTCCCCAATTTCGCATTGTCCAATTCTACCCTCCCCTGTCTCGAACGTTGTTAGGCCATGCCTCCCACAAGCCGGCTGCAATGTGGACAAAGCCTTGCATCACGTGTCCCCTCCGGTACTCGAGGAGGCAGTCGTCGCATCTTTTCACCTGCACAGTGCGATCTCTCAGCGGCGAGGGTCTGCGTGGGAGGGACACGCCGCCCTCGTCGCTTCCTGATTCTAGGTGCACCAACCGACCTGTAGGAGTTGCTGTCCACAACATCCGATCCCCACCCACCAGCTTCCCACCCCCTAATACTGCCAATTGTATTAGTATGAACGACCAGCCAAGCTGGTAGCAACGCCGAGAGCTGGGCTCGAACCTGCGTTGGTGGCGAGCGCCTTGCCCACTGCGCCACCTAGCCGCCCCAGGTGCAGGCGATCTTAAAGTGCACATGGACATGTGCAAGTTGAGTTTGTCTGCAAAGTTGACAGACTTCTTTGTTAAACCCAGGAAAACAGAGGATGCTGTAAAGTAAATGCAGCGGAGGGTGCGTTTGCATTTCATACTGTGAAACATCACAATCTATGGATTGCACAAGTGCCTTGCTAAAAAAGGCATTTCCAGACTCTGACACTGCCAAAAAGTTCAGTAGTGCACACACTAAATCCGAAGCCAATGTGTTATAGCGCCCCACTCGATTGATGTCGCACATGAAGCACTCAAATCAAATCCAGTACTGTGGTGTTTCTACAGACAGGAGTAACCACGGAGCAGTGAAAATATTCCCATTCATAATACAGTACTTTGACTGGAAGAGGGGTGGCATGCAAACAAAATTAATCAAGGTTAAATACACCAAATGAGACAGCAGAAACCATTGCACAATATCTCATTGAAACATGGCAAAAAAACGATTTGTCTGAAAAATGCATTGCATTTACTGGCGACAATTGCAACACAAACCTTGGAGGAATCCGACGTGATGAAGGGGGAAAGAATGTATTTGCAAATTTGAAGAGGTTGCTGCAGAACAACACTGATCGGTGTGGGTTGCCCAGCACACATATTGAATAATTGTGTTCATCATGGGGCAGACACAATAGATGTTGACCTTGAGAATATCATGTTCAAAATCTACCAGTACATCCACATTTACACTGTGCGCACTGAGAGCCTGAAGGAGTACTGTGATTTAGTTGACATTGAATACAGAAGGATGCTTTCTCACAGCAAGAGAAAGTGGCTGTCATTGTACCCATGCATTGAGAGGATGATACAGAGGTTGACAATATACAAAGAGATATTTGTAACTGAGGGGTACAATTCCCTGACTGTATTAAATAAGTATGGTATCATTAAACCACTACTGTCTTATGTACATTACTACTGGCCATACAGTACACAGGTATATTAGATGAACACTTCCACAATGACACGGTTCCACACAAATCTTGGTTAGAATAATATTTATTAGCAGCAATAATAATAGATTACATTACTTTACTTAGAGTCGCGCTTGTAAGGCGAAGAATGTGCGTGAGTAAGTCAAGAGCGTAAGTCCATTATAATATTACGCAGGAGATAATGAATACCACCTGTATCTTAGGAATTATATCTATGGTACACTAGTAGGGCAGCGGGAGATACGAGTAGGGTCCCTCCGGTTGTAGGCCAGCAAGGGGAGAGGATTTGTCGGTAGCAAAGTCTGGGTCAACGAAGAATAGGGAGACTCCAGGTACAGGAGACAGTGCAATAATCTCTTGATCCGCAGACGAATAACAGCTATTCTCCGGCATGCAGCTCCGCATGGAAGAAAGCTAGCCAGCCTCAGGCGTCTTAGAGGCGGGCTCGACGTTGCTCCTCACAGGGTAAATCCCACACAATTGTGGGTGTAGACGATTCTCCGCTCCATCAGCTACAGGACCAAAGCAAATATAATCCAGCCGAAAAGGGCTATGTAGTCGTCGGGTAGGTTATCCAGTGTACATGTCCACACGGTCCTCGTCTAGGGCTCCTCGGATGAAGGCGCCAGGGTAAGCTGCCCAGCCTGGATGCCTGTACGTTAATGCCAAGCAAGCAGTGCAAAAATGCTTCCGCATTCGTCACCGCACGCTAGTGCGGTAAAGCGCCCTTCTTTTCAGACAAATGCTACCGTGCGTGCACCGGCGGCGGCGTGCTCGCTCAGGTGCGTGCGTGCGCCGGCGTGCTCGCGCGAGGTGCCCGCGCATGCGCATGAGATCCCGCCTTGGTTGGAGCTCAATATATATAAGTCACCGCCTCTTATTCACTATCTGGCACTAGCTCAATTGGCAAGGACACATGGCTGTGGATCCTATGGCTTGTTTGCTGGCGAGTTTGAATCCCATCGAAAATATTTTTTAACGTGATTTTTTTTTAACATGTATTCTTTCGCCGGTTAAGGTTAGGCATTGTTTCGGAGTTGGTTAAGGTTAGAACGGTTAAGTTTAGGCGCTGTTAAGGAGCTGGTTAAGGTTAGAGTTTGTCAAAGAGAATGGCAATATAATTTCTATGGTTAAGGTTAGGCATTGTTTCGGAGTTGGTTAAGGTTAGAACGGTTAAGTTTAGGCGTTGTTAAGGAGCTGGTTAAGGTTAGAGTTTGTCAAAGAGAATGGCAATAGACAGCCTATTTCCGCGCGACCTGGGCGCTGGGCGGCGGAAAATGAAAGGCGCATTACTGCATGCCACTACGGTAAGTTTTTGCACTGCTTGCTTGGCATAAAGCTACACGCAGCCTGGATAAGCACACTAGCTGGTACGAGGAAACGTTGGTAATGCTGGTCACTGTAGAACGGTAGCCGCACGATACACTATACATAAATAGACTATTACTGAATTAATAGAATAGGTCGAACTCGACGGTACAGCGTTAAACTCTGATACTTCAGCTATCAATTCGCACGCGGTCTCAATGCTCTATTTGGGGCCAAACGGGCCCTACTTCACCGCACGTTGTATCGTGGGTGAGGCTTCACTTGGGTAACTCGAACTACTTCTGTATTCACCTGCGCCATATTTATACGTTAGGTGAACAAACTAGTACCAGCCTTATTCCTGTCTCGTATTCTTGCGCAGAGCCGTTCATGTCCAGGCATGTCTTTGGCGGTGACTTTGAACTAGACCTTGGGGGTATGGCAGTGGCGCCTAAGGGACCGCTGTCCAATAGGAGAACGAAATATTATGGTCTGTACTAGGTAAAGGGGATATTCCGTGTATATGTACAAAGAATACACAAGGGATATCAGACGATATACAAATATTATGCAATATATATCAATTAGTAAATATATATATTCGGTTTAATCTGATCCTTCGTAACAGCCGCCTCCTAATTAGTCCCACCTAATTAGATAAGCAGAGACAGATTAACCGCACTGTCCACTACTCAATGTCCGTTGTGAGGGTAGGGCAGTTCACAAAGTCAGGGGGTCATGGTCGTCATCAAAAGTGTCGGGGAGCCTTGGCAACTCTATCAGCCTCGCCACGGGTCTGGTATATGTCCGCCCTTGGACAAGCACTTCTGCCGCTCTGACCTTTCCGTCTGCACCAGTGATCACTTTGCTTACGCGGCCAGCCGGCCACATAGCTCGGGGTAGTGACTGGTCGATAATCATGACGACTGTTTCTTCTGTCAAATTGTCTCTTTCTTTCACCCATTTCTGGCGGGTCTGTAGAGACGGTAGATAGTGGAGGAGGAAACTGTTCCAAAACTTGTCAGCCAATACTTGACTGTACCTCCACATTCTTCGGCCGTTCGCTTCTTCAGGCCTGTACACTGTCTGTGGTAGCGCGGGGTCCAGCCGCCCAATCAAGAGAGTGTTGGCGGTGACTGGGTCGACATCTGCTACATCACTTGAGACGTAACCGAGGGGCTTTGAGTTCAATACTCCCTCGATCTCCGTGAGGACTGTCGTGAGGACTTCTTCCGCCACAGTCTGGGCCCCAAGCACGGCGTACAGGGCTGTCTTTATTGAACGTACTTCTCGTTCCCAAGTTCCACCGAAGTGAGGTGCATTCGGGGGGTTAAACTGGAAATCAATCTGAGATGGAGCGAGGTGGGTCTTAAGTTCTGGGCCCATAGCTTGGAAGCTCTCTCTCAGCTCTCTTTCTCCGCCTTTGAAGTTTGTCCCGTGATCAGACAATAATATAGACGGTTTTCCTTTCCGCGATATGAATCTCCGGAAGGCCATAAGGAATGAGTCCGTACTCATGGTTGGAAGGAGTTCTATGTGTATCGCTCGGGTGGTCATGCATTTGAATACAATACCCCACCGCTTCTCTGTCCCTCTTCCTTTCTTTACATACAGCGGGCCGAAACAGTCCATACCGGTGGAGTGAAAAGGCTTGTCGCCGAGTCGGAGGCGACAGGGGGGTAGGTCAGCCATCCGGGGTATACTGGGCTGTGCTCGCCATTTACGACAGTCTAGACAGGTCCGCTGGAAGCGTCGTACTGCTTATCTTCCTTGCAGTATCCAATAACGACGTCTGATCTCCGCGAAGACTCTCTCTGCCCCGGCGTGGTGCACGTCCTCGTCGTATTTCTTTATGATGAGCTCTGTGACCTTGTGTCGGCTGTTTAAGACTATCGGGTACTTGACGTCATCCGGTAAGTCTGGGGCTCTCCTCAGACGACCACCCACTCTGATGAGATTATGGGCGTCGCTCTCAGGGGCTAAGTGGAGCAGTCTGCTGTCTGACGGGACTGGCTTTGATCCCTGCAGACAGTCTAGCTCGTCGGGGAACGGGTCTCTCTGGGCTCGCTGTAGCAGAAGGAGTTCTGCTTCTTCGTAGTTAGCTGCAGTAATGTCAGTAGTGGGCTGAACCTCTGGGTGGTGCCACAGGAATGTCTTTAGCTGCGCACTCTCAAGGGTGAGGCAGTCGTCTATGTTGGGATCTGTGGGGACGAGTGTGTGTGTCAACCCACAGAACATAGATTTCTTCTTCTCTGCCTCCTCTTCACTCGCCTCCCGTGGTGTGGGTGTAGGCCACTCTTCTTCCGGGAGCTTGAGGAACTCGGGCCCGTCACTATATAGATTGTGACGGGTGAGGTCATCCAGGGACATTCCCCGTGTGATGACGTCAGCTGGGTTCTGTTTTGTGTCCACATACCTCCAGCATTCTGCTTCTGTTAAATCTTGGATCTCTGTGATTCTGACTCCCACGAAGACCTTGTATCTACACGAATCGGACTGGATCCATGTGAGTACGGTCATGGAGTCTGACCACAGGATTGTTCTTTGCACCGGGATGGTGAGTTCACGTTGGATTAACGTGGCGAGTTGCGCTCCTGCTAGGGCTGCGCAGAGCTCTAGACGCGGGATAGATTGTTGCTTGCGGGGGGCTATTCTTGAGCGAGCCAGGATGAAGGCAGTATGTATTTCTCCTCCCTCCTCTCGGGCCCGCAAGTAGGCCACCGAACCGTAGGCTACTTCGGAGGCGTCGCTGAAGACGTGCAGGTCCATCTGGTACATCTCCGGCCTCACTGTGGGTGGGAAGTAGCTGCGGCGTATGTTGACACCTGGGAGCGAGCTGAGTTCTGTCTCCCACTCTCTCCATGTGGAAGCAAGGTGTTCGGGTATGGGGTCGTCCCAGCCCTGGTCCTTGTCCCATAACGCTCTTACAATCATCTTTGCCCTGGTGGTGTAAGGTAGAATACATCCCAACGGGTCATATTGTCTGGCGAGTGTTCTGTATACACTCCGTCTTGTGGTCGGTAGTGAAGTCGACCTTCCCTGCTCCTTGGTCAGGGGTGTGTGTTTATAATGGAGCGAGTCTGTTTTGAAGCGCCAGACTAGTCCTAATGTCATTTCTTGGGCTTCTCCTGGGATGGTCGCCATCCAGGTCTCGCTGCTTGCTGCCTTGTCCTCTGGGGAGAGGCTGCATAATACTTGAGGGTCGCTGCTGGCCCACTGCCGGAGATCAAAGCCGCCTTTGATCAGGGAGGCGCGGAGCTTGAGTAGGAGGGCCTCGGCTTCTTCTGGCGTCGAGACGCTTTGCAGACAGTTGTCCACGTAGAAACTATTTCCTACACTTTGTCGGACATCTTCATCAGCTGCTGGGTCTTCTGCGACGTGTTTTTGCAGTGCAAACGTAGCACAGCATGGGCTGCATGTGGTTCCGAAAGGGAGGACTTCCCATTGATAGATGGATGGTTGCTCATCCCCGATCCTCTCTCTCCATAAGAACTGCAGCAGGGGCTTGTCTTCTTCCACTAGTCGCACCTGCAGGAACATCCCTTTCATGTCGCCGCTGATGGCCACCTTGTCTTGGCGGAAACGTAGCAACACGCCTAGTAGAGAGGGGCCGAGTGTTGGGCCGGGCAAGAGCTCTTTATTCAGATTTTGTGATCCGATCTGGTAGCTGCAGTTAAACACAATACGATCCTTGCCGTTGTGGTGGACTTTGTGGTGCGGCACGTACCATGATTCGGTCGTCTGATTGGCCTCTTTAATGTCAATTTTCTTTATGTGTCCCGCTGTGATTAGCTTGTCAATCTCAGCGCGGTACACAGTAGCTTGAGCGGGGTCTCTGGCTAGGCGCCGCTCTGTGTTCGATAGATACTGCTCCGTCGCTTCTTTTGGGGCGTGGAAGGTAGGCATACCCTCTCGCCTCAGGAGTGGAGTTGCGTATCTCATCACTCCGTTGACTTTGACTCTCTTTGTCCCCCGCTCGAGGAGGGCTATGGCATAAATGTCTTCCTTGGAACGAATGTGTTTCTTTTCGTTCTTAAAGGGCATTGTCTCTAGTGTCCATAGCCTCTCGACGTGCTGTAGGAGGGTGGTGTCTTCTTCTGTCACTCTGGAGTGGAGGCAGCGAGTGGCTGCTGTTCGGTTAGGAGACCTAGAGAGGGGGCCTTGTAGTGTCCATCCTAGGCGGGTCTCGACTGCTGCTGGACAGCCTCTGGGCCCAGTGTGGACCCGGTCCATCGGGACGATGAGGTGTGCATGGTCGGATCCTATCAGCAGGGTCGGGGTGGCACCGTCTATGAGCGGTATAGGTAGTTGACGCAGGTGCACATATTTATCCATCAGCTTGGCGATGGGGTAGGTGTACTGCGACAGGCCTATGTCTTGGCTGGTGAAAGCGTTAGTGATCCTATACCGTCTCTGGCTGCCCGCTTGCTGCGATAGTGAAGGAGACGTTCTCGCCCTTGATCGTCTTCAGGTCTCTTCTTATTGTCCGAATCGTCATCGTTTCCTCGCTCCCCCGCAGCCCCAGCTGGGCCGCAGCGGACGCGAGGAGAAGGGTCTTCTCTGACCCGTCGTCAAGGACGGCGTAGGTGTCCATGACCTTGTCTTCGTAACTCAATGTTACGCGGACCACCTTCAAGAGCACCCGGGCGCCCCCGCTGCTGGCGGGGTCAATGTACATAACACTTGCCTTTGTGCTGCTTGAGGGTGCAGGCTTTCTTCTGTTACTGTCATGTAGGACGTCCAAGTGGGCTCCGTCACACCGACTACACCTCTTCTTTAAGCGGCACTCGGCTGCCAACGCGGACCACCTTCAAGAGCACCCGGGCGCCCCCGCTGCTGGCGGGGTCAATGTACATAACACTTGCCTTTGTGCTGCTTGAGGGTGCAGGCTTTCTTCTGTTACTGTCATGTAGGACGTCCAAGTGGGCTCCGTCACACCGACTACACCTCTTCTTTAAGCGGCACTCGGCTGCCATGTGACTGCGCGCACATCGGTAACAGCGTCGGTTGGACTTTATCCATTGACTCACCTCGTCGGCGGTCATCTTCTTGAACGTGTCACAGTGTGACAGCCAGTGTTCCTTTTCGCAGTACGGGCATACAATCTTCCACTTCTCTTTCATCGAGGGGGTACTGTGGTTCTTGTTGCTCGGTACTGATTCGGCTTGGTGCATGACGGTCACCAGCCTGTGGCCATCGTTTGCTCTCCTAGGTCCCTCTCTGGAGCTTGGCGTGCTCCGCACGAACGTATCCAATCGTAGGCTGTTGACTTCTCTCGCCAGGAAGTCGGCTAGGTCTAGGAGGGATGGCTCGGGACCGTTAGGATCACGGTGGTCTCTTTGCCGCCTGAAGCGCTCTTGTCGGGCGGGCGGAAGCTTCTCTAAAATCCTCTCAACATTAGAGTTCGCGTACAGTTCGTGCATACCCTTTTCCTTTTGTGCCCCCAGCATCCCTACCAGGGATTGTACCTTGATAGACAGGTCATCTAATGAGCGATTGTCTGTTGCTGGGGGTAGACGGTCAATATTCCTTATCTCTTGTATTACGTAGTCCCATATGCGTCCATAACGTTGGTCGAGGGCTGCTAGAGCCGCGGTGTATGGGGTAGTAGAGGTGGAATATGCCAGCGCTATATTGTGCGCTCTGGGCACCTTCAGGTGCTTGAGTAGGATAGCATACTTGTACGGTTCATCTGTTACATCGGACATCATTGTCTCTAAGCACATTCGTAGCTCTGTGAACTGTGCTCTGTTCTAGTGTGTGAAGTCCGGGAACGTCGGTGTGCCAAGGTACGATGCCATGGATGGCTGGCACATCGGTGAGCGTTGGAGGAGAGGTCTCCTAGGCGAGTCTCCTCTTACTTGTCGTGGTGGCCAGATGCTGTTCCTCGGGGCTGGTTGTGCGTCAAGCTCACCCGTGAATTGAGTCGGGGGTCTGTAGCGCAGAGCCGCGGGGGTAAAGTCTGGGCTGTACTGGACCTCCTGGTCCTGTGGAGTACGATGATGCTGTTGGGCTTGACTCTCCTCCTCTCCCTCTTCTTCTTCCTCTGCCAGGTCATCTAGATCCTGTAGTCGTCTATTTAGTCTCTCCGCGGCATAGGCCGGTTCTTCCCTGTTGCTGGGTCTCGCTTGGACCGGTCGGGGAAGGGGTTCGGAGAGGGGTATAGGCTCTCTCTGTTGGCCGGGCTCAGGGTCGCTTGATCGGGTAGGGGAGGGTGCCCTAGACCCTTGTCTTGACGAGGCCCTGGAGCCCCGTGCGGAGGGAGGGGGGTTACCCTGGCAATCAGTTGCTCCATTATCTGCGCTTGTAATCGGTTGCGCTCGGCTTCGCGCTTGGTGTGAGCGAGGTCGTGCTCTGCTTCGCGTTGGGCACCGGCGGCGGCGCGCTGGGCTTCGGAGCGGTCTCTTTCCATATTCTCTTCCGTCTGGAGGCGTCTAGTCTCTAGGCGTATGCGGTCTTCGTCACTCCGTTGCTGCGCCTGGAAGCGCTCTCGCTCGGTCGCAGAGTGTTCGCGTTCACTAAGGGCTTGCGCTTGGAGTTTCGCGTGGAAGCGTTCTTGTTCCATGGAAGAATGTTCGCGCTCGCTAAGCGTCTGTGCTTGGAGTCGATCGCGTTCGGTTGAGGCTGCCAGGGTGGCGATAAAGGCCTGCGCCAGCATCTTGTCCGCCTCGCTGGGGGAAGACACTGGTAGAGGTGATCGGCTTCTGGTAGTACTCGTTGGAGATCCGTTCTCCTGTCGCGTACCGAGGAGGTCTATCTCCTGGGTGCGCGTCTCTTCTTGTGGTGGGTCGGGTTCCGTCCCTGGAGGGCTTTCTTTATCCTGGAGCTCTCCGGGGACTACCTCGTCGACGTTGGCGGGGGGTAAAGTCATGTCAGGTCCCTCCTGGTCCCCCCCGTGAGCTTGGTCAGTTACGTTAGAACCCACTAGGGTCTCTACTGGCGGGGTCGCCTGGTCGGTAGGGTTTGACATACTTTTACTATCCGCTTTTTCCGCGTTTAACGTCTGTAGAAAGCTAGGTAGTAGACTGGCAGCGTAGTCCTCTAGGTATTGAGGTGGCTGCCGTCTGCGCTGCGGGCAACCTATTTTAGGAGAACCGTTTGTGGAGTGTTCATCATTGGCCATGTCAATATTAATATTATATTAATATTACGCTAGTTACCCTCCGGCTCGAAGGACCAATTGTAACTGAGGGGTACAATTCCCTGACTGTATTAAATAAGTATGGTATCATTAAACCACTACTGTCTTATGTACATTACTACTGGCCATACAGTACACAGGTATATTAGATGAACACTTCCACAATGAGGGCCCGCGTCCACCTAGCGCATATTTCTCCATGAAACATGCTGGGAGTGCGCCGGCAGCGCTGGCATGCAGCGCATCTTGCAGATGACAGAAATAAATCTACAGCCATGCCGCGGTTTTGCACATATTATAGCATATTTGAATAACTTTATTGTATATTAATTATATATATAGTTATTGCCTGACACCACAGTTCGCCCTTTGCTTTTTATTAGCTTTTTAGTAGTGTATTCGTGTAGTTATTATTATTAGTTTTGTCGCGAATCTCAATGGTCTGTGGGAGACAGCCAGACAGGCAGGCAGCTCCGGTGTCAGGTTACAAACAGAGTGGTAGATGAATGGCTGTGATTGGTTGTCTGAAAATGAGCCCAGCGCATCTCTCTGAAAGTTGAGAAAGTTTCAACTTTCGACCGCACAAAAAAGCTGAGAAAAGAAGCCGACGGCAGCGCACTTCCTAGAGGCGGCCGCATGCGCTCCCTCCCCATTGGAATACATTGAAAACAGATGCGTGCGGTCAGAAATATGCGCCAAGTGGACGCGGGCCCTGACACGGTTCCACACAAATCTTGGTTAGAATAATATTTATTAGCAGCAATAATAGTAGATTACATTACTTTACTTAGAGTCGCGCTTGTAAGGCGAAGAATGTGCGTGAGTAAGTCAAGAGCGTAAGTCCATTATAATATTACGCAGGAGATAATGAATACCACCTGTATCTTAGGAATTATATCTATGGTACACTAGTAGGGCAGCGGGAGATACTAGTAGGGTCCCTCCGGTTGTAGGCCAGCAAGGGGAGAGGATTTGTCGGTAGCAAAGTCTGGGTCAACGAAGAATAGGGAGACTCCAGGTACAGGAGACAGTGCAATAATCTCTTGATCCGCAGACGAATAACAGCTATTCTCCGGCATGCAGCTCCGCATGGAAGAAAGCTAGCCAGCCTCAGGCGTCTTAGAGGCGGGCTCGACGTTGCTCCTCACAGGGTAAATCCCACACAATTGTGGGTGTAGACGATTCTCCGCTCCATCAGCTACAGGACCAAAGCAAATATAATCCAGCCGAAAAGGGCTATGTAGTCGTCGGGTAGGTTATCCAGTGTACATGTCCACACGGTCCTCTTCTAGGGCTCCTCGGATGAAGGCGCCAGGGTAAGCTGCCCAGCCTGGATAAGCACACTAGCTGGTACGAGGAAACGTTGGTAATGCTGGTCACTGTAGAACGGTAGCCGCACGATACACTATACATAAATAGACTATTACTGAATTAATAGAATAGGTCGAACTCGACGGTACAGGTACAGCGTTAAACTCTGATACTTCAGCTATCAATTCGCACGCGGTCTCAATGCTCTATTTGGGGCCAAACGGGCCCTACTTCACCGCACGTTGTATCGTGGGTGAGGCTTCACTTGGGTAACTCAAACTACTTCTGTATTCACCTGCGCCATATTTATACGTTAGGTGAACAAACTAGTACCAGCCTTATTCCTGTCTCGTATTCTTGCGCAGAGCCGTTCATGTCCAGGCATGTCTTTGGCGGTGACTTTGAACTAGACCTTGGGGGTATGGCAGTGGCGCCTAAGGGACCGCTGTCCAATAGGAGAACGAAATATTATGGTCTGTACTAGGTAAAAGGGATATTCCGTGTGTTGTGAAGGATCAGATTAAACCGAATATATATATTTATTTATGGATATATATTTAAATAGTATTTGTATATCGTTTGATATCCCCTGTATATTCCTTGTACAATATGCACTGAATATCCCTTTAGTCTACTAAACAGCCCATAATAGTTTCATTCTACCATTGGACGAGAACCTGGCGCCATCAGCCATACCCCTAGGTTCAAGTTCAATCGTGCCGCCCAACATGTCGTGGCAAGCCCCGGTTCCGCGTAGGAATACGTCTGGCGAAATACGAATGGTACTATTTGTTCATAGCGCATATATATATGGCGCAAGTAAAGTAGAACTTTCTTTTAGTCCAGTTCTTTACCCTCCAACAGAGTGACAGACGCGAAGCCTCACCCACGACGCACGTGTGGTGCAGTAAGGCCTACTTGGCCTCAGAATAGGCATTGAGATATCGTGTGGATTAATAGTTGAATAGTCATAGTTTGGCACTATACCGTCGAGTTGGACGTATTCTATTAAGCTAATAATAGTCTATTTATGTATGGTGCATCGTTCGGTTAGAGTTATAAAGTTATCAGTACCCCCATCGTTCCTGACGTTATCTGGACGCTTAACCAGGCTGGGCAGACCACTAGTGGTGCTTGCATCCGAGGAGCTCCGGGCCAGGGCGACTGGACCTGTATATTGGATTACTCTACCCGGACGACGGCGAGCCTTCCACGGCTTGGATTATGCTTTGGGTGCTTTGATTATTCCATGGATAACGGCCAACACTGCGGAGTGTTGGAACTACCCCCCGGAGAGGACTCCAGGTGAGACGGCGCTCTACACCAGTGAGGTCGCCTCACGTCTCTCCGTTGTGGACCGGCAGCTACCGTCCACCAGAGGGTCCAGCTGTATTCGTCTGCAAACCGAGGTTCTGTGGGCACCGTGTTCAAGACTTTGAATTCTCCCAAGAAACCGTCGGCCAGATGGGATACCGCCAGCGGCTTCTCTAACCCCCCCCTCCTACTGTCTTACAACCAGCGGGACCCCCCCCCCCCCTTAGTGTATCCAGCTATAATCATTTAAGTACCATCGCTATAGTTTCCTAAAGAAACAGGTTGTATACTTACTCCCTGCGTAACCAGAGATTGGACATTCAGTGTTGATTTACCTACGAATACTCATTTGCCATACAAGTGCATTTCAAATCATAAGTGTGAACAAGTGAACGTTGTATATACCTTTTGCTATATTAAATATTCGATTTGTACATTTGTGTGGACTTCGTTTCATCAGGTGGGAAAGTGTTCATCATATTTATATCATGTACTGGATGGCCAGAAGTTAAAGTACAAGAGGTAGTGGTTTAATAATACCATATCTAACAATACAGTCAGGGAATTGTACCCCTCAGTTACAATTGGTCCTTCGAGCCGGAGGGTAACTAGTGTAATATTAATATAGTGTTATTAATATTGAAATGGCCTATGATGAACACTCCACGAAACGGTCCTCCTAACCTAGAACGCCCGCGGCGCAGACGACAGCCACCTCAGTACTTAGAGGATTACACTGTCAGTCAACTACCTAGCCTTCGACAAACGGTAAACGCGGTAAAAGTAGAAAGTAAAATTATGTCTGACCTTAACGACCAGGTTTCCCCGACCACAGAGGCCCTAGTAGGTTCTAATGTAACTGACCAAGCTCACGGTGGGGACCAGGAGGGAGCTGACATGCCTTTACCCCCCGCCACTACCGAAGAAGTAGTCCCCGACCAGCCCCGGGAGGAAGACAACCCTACAGAGAGAGAACTCTGCACGGAAGAAGAGGAGGAGAGCGCCGAGGAAATAGAGCTCCAGGACTCCCCAACGAGTACCCCCAGGAGCGGCTCACGCAGGAGCGGCTCACCTCCACAACCGCCTTCCCCCAGCGAAGCGGAGAGGATGCTACAACAGGCGTTCCTCGTCAGCCTGACAGCCTCTACCGAACGCGATCGACTTCAGGGTGAACGCGATCGTCTCCAAGCACAGGCGCTTAGCGAGCGCGAACAACTCCAAGCACAGGCGCTCAGCGAGCGCGAACAACTCCAAGCGCAACAACGGAGCGAAGAAGAGCGCACACGCCTGGAGATGAGACGCCTTCAGACGGAAGAGAATATGGCAAGAGACCGGGCCGACGCCCAGCGCGCCGCTGCCGGTGCCCAAAGAGAAGCAGATCTCACCAAGCGCGAAGTCGAGCGCGACAAGTTACAAGCGCAGCTAATGGAGCAGCTGATCCGCAAGGCAACACCCTCTCCCTCCGCCAGGGGTTCAAGGAACTCGTCGAGACAACAGTCAAGGGCAGCGTCTCCTCAACGAGCAAGCGACCCTGAACTTGACCAACAGACCGAGCCTATACCCCCCGCAGACCCCCTTCCCAGACCGGTCCAAGCGAGACCCAGCTACAAGGAAGGAGCGGCATACACTGCGGAGAAGCTAAATAAACGATTACAGGATCTGGAAGATCTGATAGAGGAAGAAGAGGGAGAGGAGGAGAACCAAGCCCGACGACAGCACAGTACTCCACCGGACCAGGAGGTCCAGTACAGCCCAGGCTATACCCCCGCGGCGCTGCGCTACAGACCCCCGACTCTATTCACGGGTGAGCACGACGCACGACCAGCCCCGAGGAATAGCACCTGGACCAGCGGGCCATGGTACCCTGTCAGTACCAGCCCACAGCGAGGCGCAAGAGGGGACTCGCCCAGGAGGTCTCTCCCCCAACGCTCGCCGATGTATCAGCCATCCACGGCGTCATACATTGCCACGCCGTCATTTCCAGACTTCGCCTATGAGAGTCGAGCACAGTACACGTAGCTCCGGATGTGCTTAGAGACAATGATGGTGGATGTCGCTGATGAACGCCACAAGTATGCAATATTACTGAAGCACCTGAAAGTACCGCGAGCGCACAATATAGCGCTAGCCTATGCCACCTCTTCGACACCATACACAGCGGCCCTAGCGGCGCTGGACCAGAGATATGGACGTATATGGGATTACGTAATCCAAGAGATAAGGCATATTGATCGCCTACCCCCAGCCACAGACAATCGCTCATTAGACGACCTGTCAATCAAAGTGCAGTCCCTGGTAGGGATGCTGGGAGCGCAACGGGAAAAGGGCATGCATGAGCTATACGCCAACTCTAACGTCGAGAGGATTTTGGAGAAGCTGCCACCCGCAAGACAAGAGCGTTTTAGGCGGCAGAGAGACTACCGGGATCCCAACGGCCCCGAACCATCCCTCCTTGATCTAGCCGACTTCCTGGCGAGAGAAGTCAGCAGCTTACGACTGGATACGTTCGGGCGGAGCACGCCAAGCTCCAGAGAGGGACCCAGGAGAATAAATGATGGAAGAAGATCGGTGACTGTCATGCACCAATCAGAGTCAGTACCGAGCAGTAAGAGCCACAGTACCCCCTCGAGAAAAGAGAAGTGGAAGATGGTTTGCCCCTACTGTGAGAAAGAACACTGGCTGTCACAATGTGACCTATTCACAAAGATGAATGCAGAAGAAGTGAGTCAATGGATAAAGTCCAACAGGCGCTGTTACCGATGTGCACGACCACACATGGCAGCCGAATGCCGCCTAAAGAAAAGGTGCAGTCGGTGCGACGGAGCCCATCTAGATATACTACACGAAAGTAACAGAAGACGGCCTCCACCTGCACCATCGAGCGGCACCAAGGCAAGTGTCATGTACATTGACCCCGCCAGCAGCAGCGGCGCCCAAGTGCTCTTAAAGGTAGTCCGTGTGACATTGAGCTACCAAGATAAAGTCATGGACACTTACGCCGTCCTTGATGACGGGTCAGAGAAGACCCTTCTGCTCGCGTCCGCTGCGGCCCAGCTGGGACTGCGGGGGAGCAAGAACGAAATGACGATTCGGACAATAAGAGATTTAAAGACGATAAAGGGCGAGAATGTCTCCTTCACTATCGCAGCAAACGGGCAGCCAGAGCGACGGTATAAGATTACAAATGCTTTCACCAGCCAAGAAATAGGACTATCGCAGTACACCTACCCCATCGCCAAATTGATGAATAAATATGTGCACCTGCGTCAATTACCTATCCCGCTCATAGACGGCGCTACCCCGACCCTGCTGATAGGCTCCGACCATGCAGAACTCATAGTCCCGATTGACCGGGTCCATACAGGACCCCGAGGCTGTCCTGCAGCAGTCGAGACCCGCCTAGGGTGGACCCTACAAGGCCCCCTCGCTAAATCTCTCAACCGAACAGCAGCCACTAGCTGCCTCCACTCCAGAACGACAGAAGAAGACACCACTCTCCTGCAGCATGTCGAGAGGCTATGGACACTAGAGACAATGCCCTTTAAGAACGAAAAGAAAGATATTCATTCTAAAGAAGACATTTACGCCATCAACCTACTCGAGCAGGGGACAAAGAGAGTCACAGTCGGCGGAGTGATGAGATACGCAACTCCACTCCTGAGGCGAGAGGGAATGCCCACCTTTCACGCAAAGAAAGACGCCACGGAGCGCTATCTACTGAACACAGAGCGGCGCCTAGCCAAAGACCCCGCTCAAGAGAGTGTGTACCGCGCTGAGATTGAGAAGCTAATCACAGCGGGACACGTGACAAAGATTGACATTAAAGAGGCCGATCAGACGACCGAATCATGGTACGTGCCGCATCACAAGGTCCATCACAACGGCAAGGATCGCATTGTGTTTAACTGCAGCTACCAGATCGGATCCCAAAATCTGAATAAAGAGCTCTTGCCCGGCCCCACACTCGGCCCCTCCCTACTAGGCGTGCTACTGCGCTTCCGCCAGGACAAGGTGGCTATCAGTGGGGATATCAAAGGGATGTTCCTGCAGGTGAGACTAGTAGAGGAGGACAAGCCTCTGCTGCGGTTCCTATGGAGGGAGAGGATCGGAGATGAGAACCCAGCCATCTACCAGTGGGAAGTACTCCCCTTCGGAACCACATGCAGCCCGTGCTGTGCTACATTTGCACTACAGAAACACGTCGCAGAGGACCCAGCAGCAGATGAAGAGGTCCAACACAGTGTGAAGAACAGTTTCTACGTGGACAACTGTTTACAAAGCGTTTGGACTCAAGAAGAAGCCGAGGCTCTCCTAATCAAGCTACGCGCCTCCCTGATCAAAGGCGGCTTTGATCTCAGGCAGTGGGCCAGCAGTGACCCGCACGTATTGCGCAGCCTCTCCCCCGCGGACAAGGCTGCCAGCAGAGACCTGGATGGCGACCATCCCAGGAGAAGCCCAAGAAATGACACTAGGACTAGTCTGGCGCTTCAAAACAGATTCGCTCCACTATAGACACAAACCCTTGGCTCCAGAGCAGGGAAGGTCGACGGCGATACCGACCACCAGACGGAGTGTGTACAGAACACTCGCCAGACAATATGACCCGTTGGGATGTATTCTACCTTACACCACCAGGGCAAAGATGATTGTACGAGCACTATGGGACAAGGACCAGGGCTGGGACGACCCAATACCCGCACACCTTGCCTCAACATGGAGAGAGTGGGAGACGGAACTCCGCTCACTCCCAGGCGTCAATATACGCCGCAGCTACTTCCCATCCACAGTGAGGCCAGAGACATGCGAGATTGATCTACACGTCTTCAGCGACGCCTCCGAAGTAGCCTATGGATCGGTGGCCTACTTGCGTGCCCAAGAGAAGGGAGGAAAGATACACACTGCTTTCATCCTGGCCCGCTCAAGAATAGCCCCACGTAAGCAACAATCTATCCCACGTCTAGAGCTCTGCGCAGCCCTAGCAGGAGCGCATCTAGCCACGTTAATCCAACGTGAACTCACCATTCCGGTGCACAGAACAATCTTGTGGTCAGATTCCACGACAGTACTCACATGGATCAAGTCTGATTCATGCAGATACAAAGTCTTCGTGGGAGTCAGAGTCACCGAGATTCAAGAGTTAACAGAAGCAGCGAGCTGGCGGTATGTGGACACCAAACACAACCCAGCTGACGTCATCACCCGGGGAATGTCTCTGGATGACCTTACCCGTCGCAACATCTACAGTGACGGACCAGAATTCCTCAAGCTCCCGGAAGGAGAGTGGCCTACGCCCACCCCACGGGAAGCAAGTAACGAAGAGGCTGAGAACAAGAAACCTATGTTCTGTGGACTGAGCACAGTCGCCTCCACAGACCCCAACATAGATGACTGCATTACCCTAGAGAGTGTGCAGCAGAGGACATTCCTGTGGCACCACCCAGAGATTCAGTCCACCACTGACATGTCAGCAGCTGACTACGAAGAAGCAGAACTTCTTCTACTACAACGAGCCCAGAGAGACTCGTTCCCCGATGAGCTAGACTGTCTACAGGGAGGAAAGCCCGTCCCATCAGACAGCAGACTGCTCCACCTGGCACCCGAGAGTGACGCCCATAACCTCATCAGAGTGGGTGGTCGCCTGCGGAGAGCCCCCGATCTACCAGATGACATTAAGTACCCGATCGTCTTGAACAGCCGACACAAGGTCACAGAGCTGATCATAAAGAAATACGACGAGGATGTACACCACGCAGGAGCAGAGAGAGTCTTCGCGGAGATCAGACGTCGTTATTGGATACTGCAAGGGAGAGAAGCAGTGCGGCGCTTCCAGCGAACCTGTCTAGACTGCCGTAAGTGGCGCGCGCAGCCCAGCATACCACGGATGGCTGACATACCTCCCTGTCGCCTCCGACTCGGCGACAAGCCATTCCACTCCACAGGCATGGACTGTTTTGGCCCGTTGTATATAAAGAGAGGAAGAGGAACCGAGAAGCGGTGGGGTATTGTATTCAAATGCATGACCACCAGAGCGATACATATCGAGCTCCTTCCGACCATGAGCACAGACTCATTCCTTATGGCCTTCCGAAGATTCACATCACGGAAAGGAAAACCGTCTACATTGTTGTCTGATCACGGGACAAACTTCAAATGCGGAGAAAGAGAGCTGAGAGAGAGCTTCCAAGCTATGGGCCCAGAACTTAAGACCCACCTAGCTCCATCCCAGATTGACTTCCAGTTTAATCCCCCGAACGCACCCCACTTCGGTGGAACCTGGGAACGAGAAGTACGTTCTATAAAGACAGCCCTGTACGCCGTGCTTGGGGCCCAGACTGTGGCGGAGGAAGTCCTAATGACAGTCCTCACGGAGATCGAGGGAGTATTGAACTCAAAGCCCCTCGGTTACGTCTCCAGTGATGTAGCAGATGTCGACCCAGTTACCCCCAACACACTCTTAATGGGGCGGCTGGACCCCGCGCTACCCCAGACAATGTACAGGCCTGAAGAAGCGAACGGCCGAAGAATGTGGAGGTACAGTCAAGTACTAGCTGACAAGTTTTGGAGCAGCTTCCTACTCCACTACCTACCGTCTCTACAGACCCGCCAGAAGTGGGTAAAAGAGAGAGACAATTTGACAGAAGGAACAGTCGTTATGATTATCGACCAGTCACTACCCAGAGCTATGTGGCCGGCTGGCCGCGTAAGCAAAGTGATCACCGGTGCCGATGGCAAGGTCCGAGCAGCTGAAGTACTCGTCCAAGGGCGCACTTACACACGACCCGTGGCGAGGCTAATAGAACTGCCCCGACTCCCAGATACTATCGATGATGACCATGACCCCATGACTTTGTGAGTTGACTGACCCTTACAGCGGACCTTGAGTGGTAGACAGTGCAGTTAATCTGTCTCTGCTTAGCTAATTAGGTGGGACTAATTAGGGGGCGGCTGTTGTGAACCGAATATATATATTTATTTATGGATATATATTTAAATAGTATTTGTATATCGTTTGATATCCCCTGTATATTCCTTGTACAATATGCACTGAATATCCCTTTAGTCTACTAAACAGCCCATAATAGTTTCATTCTACCATTGGACGAGAACCTGGCGCCATCAGCCATACCCCTAGGTTCAAGTTCAATCGTGCCGCCCAACATGTCGTGGCAAGCCCCGGTTCCGCGTAGGAATACGTCTGGCGAAATACGAATGGTACTATTTGTTCATAGCGCATATATATATGGCGCAAGTAAAGTAGAACTTTCTTTTAGTCCAGTTCTTTACCCTCCAACAGAGTGACAGACGCGAAGCCTCACCCACGACACACGTGTGGTGCAGTAAGGCCTACTTGGCCTCAGAATAGGCATTGAGATATCGTGTGGATTAATAGTTGAATAGTCATAGTTTGGCACTATACCGTCGAGTTGGACGTATTCTATTAAGCTAATAATAGTCTATTTATGTATGGTGCATCGTTCGGTTAGAGTTATAAAGTTATCTGTACCCCCATCGTTCCTGACGTTATCTGGACGCTTAACCAGGCTGGGCAGACCACTAGTGGTGCTTGCATCCGAGGAGCTCTGGGCCAGGGCGACTGGACCTGTATATTGGATTACTCTACCCGGACGACGGCGAGCCTTCCACGGCTTGGATTATGCTTTGGGTGCTTTGATTATTCCATGGATAACGGCCAACACTGCGGAGTGTTGGAACTACCCCCCGGAGAGGACTCCAGGTGAGACGGCGCTCTACACCAGTGAGGTCGCCTCACGTCTCTCCGTTGTGGACCGGCAGCTACCGTCCACCAGAGGGTCCAGCTGTATTCGTCTGCGGACCGAGGTTCTGTGGGCACCGTGTTCAAGACTTTGAATTCTCCCAAGAAACCGTCGGCCAGATGGGATACCGCCAGCGGCTTCTCTAACCCCCCCCTCCTACTGTCTTACAACCAGCGGGACCCCCCCCCCCCCTTAGTGTATCCAGCTATAATCATTTAAGTACCATCGCTATAGTTTCCTAAATAAACAGGTTGTATACTTACTCCCTCCTGCGTAACCAGAGATTGGACATTCAGTGTTGATTTACCTACGAATACTCATTTGCCATACAAGTGCATTTCAAATCATAAGTGTAAACAAGTGAACGTTGTATATACCTTTTGCTATATTAAATATTCGATTTGTACATTTGTGTGGACTTCGTTTCATCAGGTGGGAAAGTGTTCATCATATTTATATCATGTACTGGATGGCCAGAAGTTAAAGTACAAGAGGTAGTGGTTTAATAATACCATATCTAACAATACAGTCAGGGAATTGTACCCCTCAGTTACACCGTGTATATGTACAAAGAATACACAAGGGATATCAGACGATATACAAATATTATGCAATATATATCAATTAGTAAATATATATATTCGGTTTAATCTGATCCTTCGTAACAATATTTGTTAACTGTATTTTCTATTTTCTATTATTTCATATATTTTGTTATTTATTTTTGTCCAGTAAGACAGGTTGTTACAGGTTGATTTTTAAGTTATTATTGTGCCATTGAGATTTGTCAGATAATTCTAGGCATAATCAAGCATGTTGATTGTTGAGTAACTTTGGTTTGGTGTGTCTTTGGTTATAGAGAGATATTGTTGTGTTATATACAGTAAAATAATATAAATAATAATTGTATATCCATACAGAGGAGGCATACTTTAAATATATTAAAACAATAATGCATCTTTGAATAAACGTTGAGTATTATTAAGTATCTCAAGGCTGGGGGGGAAGCATGTCCTCTTTTTTGGAAATCAAAATATGGTCACCCTACCATAGCAGTATATATCCCACCTCAAGCAGATACCGCCAAAGCACTGGCGGACCTACATGACTCATTAAACCAACACCAAATCAAGTATCCAGCTGGCGACTTCAATAAGGCAAATCTAAAAAAGGTTATGCCAAACTTCTATCAGTACATCACATGCACCACCAGGGGAGGGAAAACGCTAGATCACTGCTACACTCTTCATCCCCAGATATAAGCCCGAGAGGCTGTAGTGACGCGAGAGGTGATGTGGTGGTCCGACCAATCAGAGGCCACGTTACAGGACACACTGGATGACGTCGACTGGGACATGCTCCGGTCAGGGCCGTATTAACGACCGGGCCGTCCGGGCCGCGGCCCGTGGGCCTCTAGTGACGAGGGGCCTCCAAAAAAAATTTAAATTATTAAACATTTAATTTTTTTTGGAGGCCCCTCGTCACTAGAGGCCTTTTGGAGACCCCTCGTCACAAGAGGCCCCAAATTAGTATTATTATTTTTTTAACTTTTATTTTTTTGGAGGCCCCTCGTCACTCGAGGCCTTTTGGAGGCCCCTCGTCACTAGAGGCCCCAAATTATATATTTTTTTTTTACTTTTATTTTAATTTTTTAGGAGGCCCCTCGTCACTAGAGGCCCCAAATATTTGTTTATTTTTTTTTTACTTTTATTTAAAAAAAAATTGGAGGCCCCTCGTCACTAGAGGCCCCACATTTTATTTAAATTTTTTTTCTTATTTTGGAGATCGATGTCATACTGAAATGAAAACATATTTCATCAACTAAAATATTTAGTCAACAAAAATATTTCATCAACTAAAATATACAGTACGTCACACCCTGCCGTCTGCAAGTTGCTAATCTTGAGTATGTTTTCTCCTCTTCATAAGAGTTTGAGGTTTTCCGTTTGAGGTAAAAACAACAATAAAAAGTCAAAACTTGCATCTCCACATCCCAGCCCCGACGCCTGAATACTTTTACCAACGGATTTCCAGTTCCGCGTTCGCGTTATGCGCTCTGATTGGCCACTGACGTTTCTGGTAGCGCCAATCGTGTGACGCCTCTTTCTTTCACCGGTTAAGCTTAGGCACTCTTTCGAAGTTGGTTAAGGTTAGAGTTTGTCTTAGAGCAGGTCGATAGAACACCAGCCCTGATTCCATACTCTAACCTTAACCAACTTCGAAATATTTCTATTGTATTTTTTTTCTTTTATACATACATACATACATACATACATACATACATACATACATACATACATACATACATACATACATACATACATACATACATACATACATACATACATACATACATACATACATACAGCCCCACCCCCACCTAATAGACAGTCCCCTCCCCACTGTATGTAATGTATATATTCTCTCCCCACTGTATGTATATTTCTCTCCCACCCACCCACCCCCTCCTAATGTACAGTCCCCTCCCCATCATATCTATATGTGTCACCTCACAGCGCTTTGTGCCAGATCTCTACATTTAAATTTTTCAGATTATTCCAGATTGCTAAAGTACAGAATCTAAGCTTTCAAATGATGTGTCATATGTTGAAATCTGAGAATTTTTTGAACACGATGTGCTCAATTATAACTTCTAAAACTGGCTGTGTTCTAGAATACTTAAGAGGTGAAAAGGCTTCTCAAAGGAAGGCCACTTTTCACACTTCAGACAGTTTCAACTGGGCGTCAACAAAACCCCCTCCAGCAACGCCCCTCACCTGAATAACATTAACATAATTAAGTGCTGTCATGACTGTAAAAAGCTTACATGACATCCCTCCTCGGGACCCTGATGTAAACAAGACGAAAGTATTTTTCTGGTCTTCATTCTCTTAGCAGTTGTTTGTATTGAGCTGTACTGTATTGTACCCATTCTGCAATCTGTTAATAAAGCTACACATACACACAGTCCTCATATCCCTCCTAGTTACACAGTCATCATATCCCTCCTAGTTATAGACACAGTAACACATACACGCAGTCCTCATATCCCTCCTAGTAACAGTTCTCATATCCCTCCTAGTAACACATACACACAGTCCTCATATCCCTCCTAGTTACACATACACACAGTCCTCATATCCCTCCTAGTTACACATACACAGTTCTCATATGCCTCCTAGCTTCACACAGTGCTCATATCCCTCCTAGTTACACACAGTGCTCATATCCCTCCTAGTTACACACAGTGCTCAAATCCCTCCTAGTTACACATACACACATCTTAAAATAGCTGGACTCAGTGGTTAAGAGGTGATGATTCATCTAAAACTAGCTGGACTCAGTGGCTAAGAGGTGATGCATCATCTTAAACTAGCTGGACTCAGTGTCTAAGAGGTGATGCATCATCTTAAACTAGCTGGACTCAGTGTCTAAGAGAGGTGATGATGCAGCATCTTAAACTAGCTGGACTCAGTGGTTAAGAGGTGATGATTCATCTTAAACTAGCTGGACTCAGTGTCTAAGAGGTGATGGATCATCTTAAACTAGTTCGAGTTCTGGTCAATAGCGCTGTCATCTGACACATATAACAGTACTGTATATTTGCATATCATATATGTCACACATGCTTCCTCCGACACATGTGTAGCCAATCAACCGCTTCTTTTCACCTGGCAGCGCGGACTCTCACTGAGAGGGTGTAACGTGTGGAAGGTCACACTACCTCTTTTAGATCCTTTCCTCGCTGAGCAGGCGCCCCGACCGAACTGTAGGAGTTGCTGTTTACAACGACCAGGACCCACCCACCGGCTTCCCTCCCGCTGACTCAGCCAATCGAGCCAGTATGACGGCCGGCCAAGCCGGAAGCAACGCTGACAGCTGGATTCGATACCAGTGTCTCTTGCGTTGGTGACAAGCGCCTTGTCCGCTGCGCCACCCAGCCGCCGAAAGATAACATTCTGAAGTTTATGATACAATAAAGAAAGATCACCTTTAGTGCTAATGAAATAGAGTAAGATAGGTCTGAACTTGAGTTGTAGAAAAACTTGTTACTCAAGTTTTTCTGTAGTAGTTAGTAGTCCAGAAGTAGTATTTCCCCAGAAATTCATATGGCTTTCATAAAGATCCGTTCAGAAATGAGTGATTAGGAGTGATTTTGGTAAACTGTGTACAAAAGAAAAGCTCAGTTTTCTCATATACTTCAATTCATTCTGCGGTTTTTCTCTTCCTGTTTTCGCTTGTGAGTTTTTCACCTAGATCCCTGATTCGTACATCCCCAAGTGGGGTATTGGAAAGGCACACTCATTGGCTACAACCCTGTCCAATCATTTTCGAGATCGCCAAATGATTGACGGAACTAGAGCCCCAAGAGTCGGGAGTCGTATTTGCACAATATTGTGTACTTTGCGCAAGCCTCAAATATCGGCATGTAACTCGAGAACCGCTGAATGGATTTTGTCACCTGAAAGGGCTATCGACAGGCAACAAATGGGGCTTTAATTCGATATATTGTATTAACAAATATGCACACCCGAGCCACTAGAGTTTGCCAAAGTGCCTGTGGGAAAATCGTCCTCAAAAGGGCCCACATGTGGGCCCTTGCAGGTTAAGTGGTTGTCTATTTTATCATGTCTACTTTATGTCTACTTTATCATCTTCTACTTATTTTATTTACTCTTGTATTCTTGCACAATCGAAGCAGGCATGGCCAACCGCATTTCACTGTATGCCCTGGTATGTATGTGATAAATAAACCATTTCACTGTATGCCCTGGTATGTATGTGATAAATAAACCTCTTGAATCTTGAATCTTGTAGTAGTATTTGGAGAACAAGCTGGTTTTGTCTCCAAACATGTTCCCTGGGAATGCTGTTAAATCTGTCTGCTTGGGTCCCACCTGTCACTCCCAAATTGCCTAATCATGATTTTTTTATCGTTTAGATTTTGTGCATAGATCACTAGATATATCACTTTATAATAGCAGGGCTGTAGTGCAATATTCTCTGTCAGTAGGGAATTGTGATCTTTAAATGCTGCAAACATTTCACCTGCTTAGTTCATACAATCTAATTGTAACTAAGTGCATAGATCACTAGATATAATAGTTGATACAGGGTAGTAGCATTTTCCCCCTGTCCCTTGCTGACAGCAAAAGCCTAATTAATAATTAACCAAAAATGTATTTCATTAACTGCTTTTTGAGAGGACATGGAATATATTAAATAAACCCATTTATAAATTAAATTTAGTGTATTAGCCTATTTGTAGTTATAGGAGTGATGTGAGCATTTTATTTCTGAGGGCTGGTATCAGTGTCAAGGCTGTCTGAATCAGAGTCAGATTGTGGACCAACTTCAACCGGTGTCGTCACAAAGTATTTGCTGTTGAATCCATTGTCATCAGGGGTGCCCCTCTCATAATATTAGTGTTCAACAGTCTTACTATTTATTGTTCATGTGAATCCATTGCTCATATTGATTTGACTAACTGATACTTCTCGCATAAACTGTGAGGGAAAATCACACGGAAGAAAGTTGGTGTGTGTGTGCGTTTCCCGCAGTTATTGGGCAAAGAAAAAGATGAACATTTTATAGCAACAGATGTTTTGTGCATAGATCATTAGATACAGTATATCAGCTTATAGCATTCCATGTTCACATTTCCTGGTTGAAAGCAGATGACATTGTCAAATGACAGCACAATATTGATGTAACTAAAATGTTTGCTGTTTTTTTTTAATGCAGAGCTCAATTAACAAAAGAAATGGTTTGCAGATTTTTGGAAATGCTGCGAGTACTCGATCATTCAGAATGTTTAGCGCCACAAGCACCACCTGCCAGAGTTCCTGGACTTCGGAAAAGTCCTGACCCCAGAGTAGGGCCTTTTTGGTGGTCAAATAATTTCTGAACAAGTCCTTAGTTCCTGAACAAGTCCCTAGTCCCTGAACAAGTCCCTAGTTCTGGGGGGAAGTTCCTGTGGTGCAAATGCGGCCTTAGTGACATTCTCCTTTAGAACAGCCAGCAAGTGAATCTAGCTTTCCTTAGTCACTGAAATGCAGTGCAAAATTTCTGAATGTGCGCTAATCACAAAACAGGAAACCCGCCCAGATAAAAAAAGAATAATCACACACACACACACGCACGCACGCACGCACACACACACACACACACTAGTGCAACAGGTGCATTCAGCTTCATAACATGTTCAATTTAGTTACAGTAAATATTACCAACTGGCCTTCAATATTAAATTAAGTATGGGTATATTTAGGGTACAATAGTGTGAGGGCTGGGTGAACACTGCGCGCTTCCCAACGAGGGGCGTGCCGAACAATCTGCTTCACGCACCTGAGGGTGGTTGGCAATCAGCTCGTCGGGAGAGTATAAGTGTTCCGACTGCCTTCCACTCGTTGCCAGGTCGTCTTGTTGCTACCATCTACTGTCGCGTCTCCGGTGTGAGACGTCGTGCCATCTGTACACTACTACCTACTGTTGCATCTCCGGTGTGAGACGTTGTGCCATCTGTACACTACCACCTACTGTCGCGTCTCCGGTGTGAGACGTCGTGTCGCTCCCTATTTTCCCCAGGAGGATTCCTGTGCGTGTGCGCTTCTCTCTCTCCGTGGCTCCTCGTTCCTGGTGAGACGTCGTTGTCGCTCCCTATTTTCCCTGGGAGGATTCCTGTGTTCTTGCTATTTTTTTCGTGGACCCTTGATTGTTGAGTTGCCCGTCGGCAGTGCTCTGGTGAGTCTTGTACAGAGCAGACTCAGAACTTTCACTTTATTCCGGGACTCTAGTGTATTCACCTTCGGGTTGTGTTTTTGTCATTCGCCCTTAACACAATGGCGCCCGACCACGGATAAATCCGTGTTTTTTCGAATCCAACGGTTGAGGACCAACCACGGACATGTCCGTGGCAAGGTTGTTTTGGCTTTTATTCCATTGTAATAACCTACTCGATGTCACGAGCAGCACTGCAGAAGTACCCTACTATTTGAATTCGAAAAAGTGCATTACCGGCCAGATCCTCTTAGGGGCGCTATCTCGATAATGCAGTGTTCCCTGTGGCAGAGGTTGTCTTGTTTTTCCTGGATCTCTAATGTAGTTTTCTGCTAACATGAAGCGATGCCTATAGCCTGTAGCTTGGAATACGTTTTGGGATGCGGATTTCAGTGTGCAGTAAAGGAATATATCAGCCAATGGACATATCGATCTACCAGATGGCGATTGATAGCTGGGAAATCCTTTGGGGGATCCAACCGGCCCACTGTAAGAACTTTTTTACGTAAATTACATGCTGATCAGGGCTTGTTATGATAGCCATCCATCCGATCAGCGGATGTGGCTACTGAGGCTAACGCGGTTATTGGTAATCAATAATCAGAAACAACGTCCCCCGCCCCCCCCCCCCCCCTTTTCATGCATTCATGGTGGACCATCATACCGATCATATGCAGTTTGAGTTTTAACTGTAGCTTCTGTATATCTGAAATGCCATTGGATTTAACGTAGTAGCTTAGCGGCCTGTATCTCGCCTTCCAGGAAATATACCAGCCGAAATACCTTATAACGCTTATATTCAAGACGCTATAAAATGAGAACGTGTTGATGACATTTTTTTTTCTTTAAGCCATTTTGAAGGGACGGTTTATGGTGTCAATTGACAATGAGAATGGACAGATAGCAATACTATAAAGTATAGATTTAGCTCTACAAACAGCCCCACGGACTAGTCTGTTTAGAAATGCTGGCCGTCTAGAGTTATTTTAGACGGATCCAAGTGGCCGCGAAAGTGTTAAAGGGACAGTGCTGCATTTTTTGTTGTTCATGGACTCTAGTGCAGCGGTTCTCAACAGGGGTGCCTTGAGAAAAAAAAGAAAATATATATATATTTTTTTTTTATTCTTTTTGGATTGCAGAAAATTATCACTAAAGTGCTATCTGTTGCAGCTGCACTGTTTTTCATGAAAATACCATATTTGGATAAGTTTGACCATTTCTCAAAATCTGAAAATCATTATTTAATAAAACACAGAAAAGGATCACCAAGTTACTCTGAATAATTTTTTTTTTACAGACAACATTGAGACAAGCTTCCTGACACCTAACGCTGTAAAGGAATGTGAATCACTACCCACTTTCAAAACCACTCTCAAAGAACACCTACGGGAGACTGCAATTCGAAACTGGCCCCTGTAAATGTCCTAACCCAACCCCCTCCAATGTACAGTAATTTACCTAGTATGGTTTTGTCAATATTCCAATGTACAGTTTTGCTTGTTTGTACAGTGTTTCCCCCCCCCCCAACCCCCTCCAATGTACAGTCAATTACCTAGTATGGTTGTCAATATTCCAATGTACAGTTTTGCTTGTACAGTTGTACAGTGTTTCCCCTCCTACCCACCCAACCCCACCCAACCTCCTCCAATGTACAGTTTTTACGTCAGATGTATATACTCCCTTTTCTGGACTATTTTTGTATCACAAACAGTACTGTATGCAAATCTGGTATGTCATAAATGTATAGATGTAGCAGTACTGTCTACCTGTATGTCATGTATGTCATATATGTCCTGATGAATTGAAAATGGGGGACCCTGATGTAAACAAGACGAAAGTCTTTCTCTGGTCTGCATCCCCATAACAATTGTGTGTATTGAGCTGTACTGTATTGTACCCATTCTGCAATCTGTTAATAAAGTTTTCAATCAATCAATCAATCACACATCTCCATCCAAACTCTTGGAAGAACTCATTGAAATCTCATCTGATACCACCTGGAGAGCTAGTTTCAGAGTGTGGTGCTGAGTACCAAGTATCTCATGATGCAGCTGGCTTTTCATCCATGACAGCTCTGAAAACAAAATATAGGGCCAAGTTGAGCCTTGAGGATGACATGCGTGTTGCCTTGTCAAAGATCTCCCCACTTTTGACCGTATTATTAGCAGCAGCAGACCTCACATTGAGCTAGAAATGACCACTGAGTGAACGAGTGCTTATTTTCTGTATTTATTTATATTTCCTGAGAAATGGTAACTTGGTGATCGTTTTCTGTATTTAAAAAAAAATACATGATTTTCTGTTTTTGAGAAATTGTCAAACTTATCCAAATATGCTATTTTTATGGAGAACAGTGCAGCTGCAACAGATAGCACTTTAGTGATCCTTTTCTGTATTTAAAAAAAAATACATGCTTTTCAGTGTTTGAGAAATGGTCACACTTATCCAAATATGCTATTTTTATGGAAAAGTGTGCAGCTGCAACAGATAGCGCTTTAGTGATAACTGTGAAATAAATAATGCCCTATTTTTGGCTAACTCTGATCACTGTCTTGTGTTGTGCTATTGGGGTTGCTTACAAACCATAACACAATAGGCTAACAATCATCACTTCTATTAATCATTGGCAATATATTTAGTGATGCATTGATTGTAAAACATAGATTTCATTAAAACATGTCTCTGTACAACATCTTATCCCAAGCTTTGCCCACGCTTGTTTAGGCTGTTGTTCAGTGAAATGTATCTTGAAAACTGGAATACAAGTGAAATAAAAGTGGTCAAATAGATTTTCAAGTATCTGCATGGTTAAATCAATAATCTCACACACCGTGTAAATCTGTATAACGTTATGGGTTAGGCTACATGGCTAAGGGACTAGCCACACTGTAGAAAATAAATAGTTGTCTCAAATTATATTTTCAAGTAACCTTTTGTGTCGGTTTACAGCTCCACCCAACTGAAATCAGCTTCTTGCCATCTTCTGTCCGTCCCTCTGTCAATGTGGTTCAGACGTGGAGTTTATTGCTGGGTTAAGTACTTCCTATTCTATTCACATAATATGCTTACTACATATATCTATTCTATTCACATATATGCTTACCACCTGTATCTATTTCTATGTCCACCCATCACAATCACGCAAACTGTCTAACGCCTGTCCCGTCTCCCTGTCTCCCTGTGAGTAGCTGTCTCATAGTGATGACCGGAGTGTTGGACGTCCCGTGATGATGACTGGGAGGATGCAACCCTATCTGTGCCACCCCCATGCCTCATATAGATCCGCCATCAGCTCTATTTTTAATCTTTCAAAATGTTCAGTTGCTATCGCATGCACTTATCTGTGTTTCATTACACATATGAGTGCATGCTCACCAACTGTTTCGCCTGTTTTATTGCAACACTACTATCACCGACATCTAAGAAGGGAGATCCCCCCTTCAATGGCCCTTCTAAGGTTTCTCTCCTCCACATTGCCTGTGGTGCATTTTTTCCTATTGCTACAGTAGGTTTTAGTGAGTTTTTCCTTACCTTTGTGTGGGGTATGTCTGGGAGTGTTGCATTTATTTAAAAAAATAAATTGGAGTTTATGGTGTTTTTGTTTTGTTCTTGATTTATTGTGATGTTTCATATTATTTTTTATTTTTTTTGTAGATTTTTTTAATTGTTTTTCCTACGGGGCAGTCCGGTAGAGAGAGAGAGAGAGAGAGAGGAAGAACAGGAGACAGAGCAGGTAGGAAGACGAGTCCGGGAATCGAACCCTGGTCGGCCGCTTCACGACGCAGCGCGTTACATGGTTCGCCACTTGGGCGCCAGTGATGTTTCTTCTTGACTTGTTTAAAGAAGACGTGTCCGGCCCATGGGGACATTAACGTGTGTTGTTGATTTGAATTGATTTGGAACAGGGCAAAGGGCCTCAACCATTTACCCCTGTTCCATTGTGCTTGGGACCATTCAATGGGTCTTGGGACCGTTCAATGGGTATTGGGACCGTTCAATGGGTCTTGCTGAGTAGATATAATTTGATGTCTCATTTGTCACCTAACTCAATGGGAAAGGCAATATATTGGCTTATACAGACAGGGGGTCGATATTTCTGCGCTTTAATTTTGAAGGTGAAATCATTAAGCTGTAAGTGAAGTTTTATGCACTAGCTGTATCCTATCATAAGCCCAGTGTTGTAGTACCCGAGTACAGGACTCGGACTCAAGTCCTGGACTGATTTTCAGGGCTTGTGACTTGACTTGGACTTGAGCACTGATGACTCGCACTCAAGCATTGACTGAATTTGGACTCGGAAGGTGCAGACGAGGACTCAGATTTGTTCATTGAGAAATACAGTTATTTATTTTTTTGTAATATGCCCTAATCATTTGGCATACGCTATTGATGGCTAGTGCATTTGTTTGACTATTGTGTCACAAAGTAAATAACCTATATTTGAAATGGTGACTGCTGTGTAATTTATGTTTAATAGACCTTTTTGTATTTGTACGTCAGCTCTTTGACTGCCAGAGTGGAGTGGACTCAATCTTGATGACTTGGACTCAGACTCGGACTAGGGTAATGGGGACTCGACTCGGACTCACCTTTGGTGACTTCGACTCGGACTCGAGATTTAGTGACTCGACTACAACACTGCATAAGCCTCAAACTCTTTCAGTCATTCATTAACCTGATGCATCAGATGGTTTGTTACACTGAACCGTCTGAGAAGTCGTCCTTGGAAAATACTTGTGGCAGGTGATTGGATGAACCATCTGTGTATCCCGGGTTGGCTTCAACCAATCAGATCAACAAACCATAATGACATTGTAAGAGAGGACTGAAGAGGGTGTAATTAGCAGCGGTTGGTAGATGATTCTTGCCATCTTTCTAGGGAATACCAAAAATATATTTGATTAAAAAAAGGTAGCAAACATCACACGTAAACCACGCCCCTAGCTGCCAGTAGTTCCTTCCTCATAGGACGATGATTGGTCTGAACCACTGTGGTTCAGCCGCAAGCACATACTGTAACTTGAAGACTGACAAGATGGAATCCAGCTGCATCTCAAGGGAAGTCACATACCCTTGTGCCCAACTTTAGCTAAATGCATCTTTTTGCTCTGTAAACAAGTTCACAAACCCTGGAGGAGCATGTGCCGTAAAGCAGTTGGATTGCTGTACGTGTCGCAAAATGCTGCAAAATAGTGAGTCATAGGGCAATTGGTGTATGCTGTACAGCAGTGGTCACCAACCCGTCGATCGCGATCGACTGGTCGATCTTTGAGACCTTCCCTGTAGATCTTTACCTGACAAAAAATGTAAAAAAAAAGAAAAAAATAATAATTTATTTTTTTAATCTTTCCCTGAGAGTCCACATTAAAGTTCTACTTTTGTTTGATGTGAAAAGTGATGCTGCATAAGATTACTGCACTTAGCACTGACTGAGAAAGTACATATTACAGTTCTACTTTGACAAACATATTTACAATTAGCATTTTCTAATGTTAATAATATGAGAGTCCACATTACAGTTCTACTTTTGTTTTGATGTGAAAAGTGATGCTGCATAAGATGACTGCACTTAGCACTGACTGAGAAAGTACACATTACAGTTCTACTTTATAAAATGCTAATTGTAAATATGTTTGTCAATGTTAACACTATGATCGCCGATGACGAGTTAAGACGTCTTTGATGTCAATATTTCAAAAATATGTCATCGAAATCATATTTCCTTTCCGGAGCCCTGAGATGTACTGGTGAGCTCCACTCAATTGTCTAGCGGTTCGAGAGCGCCATCTAGTGGCCGATCAGGAAGTGCTCATCCATATGTGCTCCGGGCACTCGCGATCGGTAGCCGGACTCCATCTCAACACACTGGATGATCAATCGCTCGCCCTAACTCAATAAACAACGTTATTTGGACGTATATAGTATTATACAACCTGGAAATGGTTCATCAGGATCAACATCCCATAATCGAAAACGGTCTACTCCACGCTGATCGTCCAACGGCGCGAGGAACATACCGTAAGATTCAGCATTATTTTCTAACGTATTCCATATAAACTGCTATGATGAACATATGACCCACTCTGGATGAATCATCTAACGCTGCCCACGGAATTATAAATGATCCCCCGCCCATCCGGTCATCATCAGATCATACGTAGATCATTCTAGAAGTACGTCCAGTTGAAATTTTTCATCTCGCACAGATTCCTACCAAACTGTATCTGATCATCAATATAATGCATTTAGGGCTATAAATCACGTTCTGAAGAAAGCTGCAGAAAACGATAAAAACATACTTATACTTTAGACCATATTTTAGTATGAATATGTGAATGAAAAAGTTTAACGTTGCTACACCCTGAACAATACATATAGGACATTGAATGGGCCATAATAATGGCAATGTAGCAATATAATTTAAAAAGTTATAGCCCTGCAAAGAAGGGGAACTTCTCCATAGACAAATAGAGCTGGCGAGGGATGGTAAATTATGAATTTAACCCATGGCGATCAAAGTGTTAATAATATGAGAAAGTCCACATTACAATTCTACTTTTGTTTTGATGTGAAAAGTGATGCTGCATAAGATGACTGCACTTAGCTCTGACTGAGAAAGTACATATTACAGTTCTACTTTGACGTTTTAATGTTGGACCAAAGCATTGCATGTAATTAGAATACAGGCAAATAAAAGTAATTTAGTTTAAAGTACAATCTTGGCTGTCTTTTTCTCTCAACGCTTCAATAGGTAGATCTTGCCTTCACCAAAAAAAAATAAAGTGATCTTGGGCTTAAAAAGGTTGGTGACCACTGCTGTACAGTATATGTCTAAAACACCATTCAGAACACTCCACATCTTAATTCGACTATTGCTTACTCTGCTTATGACCGTATTCTGGGTCAAGGTAAATGCTGTTTACAAGGAAATTCCTTAAAGAGCATTTTCTTAATCATGTTAATGTAGGAATTTTGTAACATTGTTATTTAAAAAGCCTACTTAATTCCCTGCCTTTTGGAATCGGGGGAGAACTTTCTTCCTGAGAAAGATCCCATGCCTAGTCCCCCTCCTGTCTCTGCTGACAAAACACAGGCAATTATGCAAGTGAAGTCCTTATACACTGCAAATGTTTAGACTTTTAATTGCAATCTTGTATCTTCCTCCTCACTATCCACACGTTGACAACATCCTCCCCAATTACCGAAAGACCTCTGAAAACTGAAGGAACCTAACAAGACCATAAAATGGAGAAAAATAAAGCAGCGCTTTTGCTTATTTATTTCCAGCCGCCTGACATAAGTGTAGCTCTTATTTGAAAGGCTTAGCTCTTTTCTCCTGATTTAACGCTTGAAATAATTGATGGATCGCTGCGGTGTTCGCGGAAAAGGAGAGACCATCACTCATGTCTTGTCCTATATGTTTCCTGCCACCCTCGCCACGCACGCACGCACGCACGCACACACACACACACACACACACACACACACACACACACACACACACACACACACACACACACACACACACACACACACACACACACACACACACACACACACACACACACACACACACAGAGACACACAGAGACACACATCTCACTATATTACTTTCATCCATAGTTTCACGGATCCCCTCGATTGTTCAGAAAATTCCATCAGACACAGAGAGAAATAAGCATGCTGGATATAGCCCCCCTTGTTCCCGCTATTTTTGGTGCGATGATTAATTTGATAAACATCTTATTAATTGGCTTGAAATGTTCCAGGGACACAAATCAAAGGCTTGACGTGGAGTGAGGGTAAATTAAAAGCAGTTGACTGGAATAAATGTTAAATTAGCTTGAAACTAATTCACAAAGCATAAATGGAAATGTTCCACATTTCTATTAAGAAACTTAAATATAAAGGTAAATCCTAGGTAAACAAAAATCAGCTTGATCCAAAAAAAATCTAGAAATAATTACATTATAATTATAAGCACCCTGCTAAATGATTAGGAATTGAATAGATGCATATTCTGATTAACCTGCTAAAAAACCAACCAATGCCCCTCAAAACATTTGAATGCAGGGCATACACACATTGGGAGATGTTTTCAACAAACAGATATACATAAAAAATGTAACCTCACCAGTTCCACATATTATTTTTACGCACAGTTGTTTGAAGGCTCATGGAGTCCCATTAAAGATACCAATTGAGCACCACAGATATCACAAATTCTTCTATGAAAGAGAGACATCGAGAGGCTTCGTATCTGATTTGTATCATCACTTACTAACGTCTTTGTGAGGATTGGTCCGATTCTGCACGCTTCAAGGTACCAATTACCTTCGCGCACCTGAAGTGAGTTCTAATCAGCTCGGTGGAGCCCTTATATATTCTGGTGTTCCTAACGTTCTGTGTCGGGTCGTTTTGGATTACCACTGGCTGCTGCTTGTTTCCTCCCATGTTGTACCTCGTCTGTTTTTCTCCAGGACGTCTATGGAAGTCGCCGCTGTTGCTTTTCTCTGCCATCCGTTGGATCTCTGCCTCATAGACCGCTTTGCGCAATTGCGCCTTGGTGAGTTTTGGAATGTACTTTTTTTGGATACTCTGTTTTTCTCGCATTTTCCTGGACTCGGGACCTTTCTGTTTTTTGTGTGTTTGGTTAACACTGAAGAGGAGCCGCTTGTTGTTGTAACTGACTCAGCTAAACAATACTGGACTGCCTTGTAATCCGTTCGCTCGTCTTGTTGACATTATCTCTCTCTCTGTTTTCTTCCCGAGTGGATCGTCAAGTAGCTGCAGAGCCGCAGAGTCAGAGGCGCAACGCCACAGTGCCGTCTCTGCTCTGAAGACGAGCTGCAGAGCCGCAGACAACTCTGCCAAGAACATTTCTCCCCTTGTGCTTTTTGTTGTTTTCGCTCATTTCTGTTTTGTAAATAAATACGCCCTGGTTTTTGGCTAACTCTGAACTACCTGTCTGTGCCGTGCTGTTGGGGTTGTTTACAAACCATAACAGTCTTCGTATGGAATCCTCCCCCTAGACTCAGTCTGGAGGAGGGATGTACCAGACTTGGAAATAGATTTTGATTGGCAAGAAGTCTGGGCAAACGTTCGAATTGCGTCACGTAACCCGGACCATCAACAAATTAATCTTAATTATATTCATAGGACATACCTGACTCATATAAGATTGAACAGAATGGGACTTAAACAAGATTCCCTATGTTCCTTATGTACAAATGGAGATGAGGGTACATTTATGCACATGTATTGGGATTGCCCACCGGTTAAGATATTCTGGGAAGAAGTGTCCCAGCAATTATCAGAATTCTTATTTCTGAACATCTGTACATCCCTCTGTATTGCTGTTGAATGATGTTTTTCAGTTTGCAGCCCCTATACAGCTAAAGAGACTAGTTTTATCCGGTCTCACAGCTGCTAAAAAGCTGATAGCATCACAATGGTTTCAACCGGAAAAAATGTGCCGGAAGGTATGGGTTCTTACCTATCTCGATGTGATTTATCTAGAAATATCTACAGCAAGAATTTTAGGTGTCAGTGAAACCAACATTGCAATCTGGTTAGAAGTGGTGGAGAGAATAAAAGCTAGCATATGCATTGTAGTGCCTGGTTAGAAACGAATGAAGATGATGGATTATCCAAGTGGGGGTCCGGGGGGGGGGTGAGCGAGCAAGAGCATATGATATAATATGGTATTAGATAGCAAGTATTAGGTATATATCTCGTAAACTACATTTATAATGATTCAAATGGTGATTTCATTGGATGTTTACTGTTAATGCTTGTGTGTCTAATTTGATGTTATGTTTAAAAAATTATAAATAAATAAAAAAATATATATATAAAAATATATAAAAAAAAAAAAACATTTGAATGGGATTCAATTGTGGGTGTTATTCAAGTCCACTCCCTGAGTTTTCAAAGAAAATCTAAATCCAGGAGTGCCATGCAAGGCAATTACATTTCCTGTTATTTGAGTTCAAGACAAGTTCAAGTTTCAAGTTTCTTTAATAGTTGTCATACAGAAGTACAGAATACTTTTATACAAAATGCTTCTTTCTGTTACGCTCCAGAGACTGCTAGACAAAAAGATAAGTATGAAATAAAATAAGTATAGCATGTACGTCGACACAAGTGTTCAGTATGTACATATATACAATGTTCAATGCAGAATAGAAGTAACTGAGTTACGATACAATATACTATGCAATATACTAATATACAATATACTATATAGTGCAAAGCAGAAATGGGATGAGGTACAATTTAGGTACAATTTACAGTAGGTGTACTGAGGTATGGGTTGTAGTGCAAATTCTTTGCCAATAAATATAAAGTGTGTCTAGGTGTTCTAAAGTGTGGAGAGTGGGTGCTACAGTGTGTTGTTTGTTTAAAGTGAGTGTGTGCGTGTGGATGTGTGTGCTGTGAGTGCATTTGATGGTTGTTGCGTAGTGTTATTGTTCGTTGAGCAACCTGATGGCCTGGGGATAGAAGCTTCTTCTGAGTTTTTCTGTGCTTGCCATGAGACTCCGGTATCGCTTGCCTGACCGCAGCAGTTCAAAGAGGCAGTTGTTTGGGTGGCTGGAGTCCTTGATAATTCTCTTACCCCTGCACCGCTTGTTGTAAATGTTCTGGAGAGTGGGAAGCCCCCCTCCAAATGTGCGCTCGGCTGAACGGGCCACTCTCTGTAGTCTGCTATGGTCTTGTGCGGTGCTATTCCCAAACCAGGCGGTGATATTGCCAGTCAGGATGCTCTCTATTGTAAATGAGTAGAAGTTCTTAAGGATCTTCTGACTGACTTGGAACTTCCTTAGGCGCCTGAGGAAGTAGAGGCGTTGCCGTGCCTTCTTCACAACACTGTCCTGTGTGGTCCATGTCAAGTCCTCAGATATGTGGACTCCGAGGTACTTAAAACTGTTCACTCTCTCAACCGGTGCCCCGTCGATGCTGAGGGGGCTGTAGTCCCTGACCCCCGACCTCCTAAAGTCCACAATCATCTCCTTTGTTTTGCTGGCGTTCAGGGAGAGGCTGTTCTCTTGGCACCATCCCGCCAGGACCTTGACCTCTTCCAGGTCGGCACTCTCGTCGTTTGCAGAGATCAGGCCCACCACTACTGTGTCATCAGCAAATTTGATGATTGTGTTGTTCCGCTGAGCCACACAGTCATGTGTGTACAGGCAGTAGAGGAGGGGACTCAGAACACAGCCCTGGGGGGCCCCTATGTTGAGGGTGATGGATGAGGAGGTGCAGTTGCCTGCTCTCACCACCTGGGGTCTGCCCGTCAGGAAGTCCAATACCCACTGGCAGAGGTCATAGTTCAAGCCCAGGTCCCTGAGCTTGGCTATGAGTTTGGAGGGGACTATGGTGTTGAATGCTGAGCTGTAGTTGATGAATAGCATTCTCACATAGTTCCCCTTCCTCTTGTCCAGGTGTGATGCTGCTGTGTGCAGCACATGGGCTATGGCGTCCTCCGTGGACCTGTTGGGGCGGTATGCAAATTGCAGGGGGTCCAGGTTGATGGGGAGGGAGGAGCAGATGTAGCCCTTTACTAGCTTCTCAAAGCACTTCATGGCTATGGAGGTGAGAGCTACAGGGCGGTAGTCGTTGAGGCAAGCAGGCTTGGATTTTTTAGGTACAGGGATGATAGTGGACTTCTTCAGACAGGTGGGGATGACAGCCTGTTCCAAGGACAGGTTAAATATGTCAGTGAATACCGGGCCCAGTTGGTTGGCACAGACTTTTAGGACGCGGTCGGGGATGCCGTCCGGTCCTGCTGCCTTCCTGATATTCACTTTCTTAAAGGTCCTCCTCACCTCATGTGCTGTTACCCTGAACACTGAGTCTCCATCAGCAGACCCCCCCCCCATTGCAGTGGCTTGTAGGCTGGTGTTGTTATTCCCAGCCTCAAACCTCGCATAGAAGATATTGAGATAATTTGCTAAGGAGATGTCACTGTTCAGTTAGAGGGAGGTGCCTTTGTAATCTGTCATCGTTTTGAGGCCCTGCCACATAGCTCTAGAGTCAGCCTGTTCAAACTGAAGTTAAATTTTATTCCTGTAGCGCCTCTTTGCTTCTATTACTGTCCTCCTTACGTTGTATCTCGCCACCTTGTGGTCATTCATGTTGCCTGCCACAAGCCCGCCGTTGTATGCTGTGGTGCGCGCTTTCAGAGCTTCACGGACGGATTTGTCTACCCAGGGTTTTTGATTTGGGTAAACTCTAATTGTGGTAGTGGGGATTGTTTCTTCCACCAGAGTACGAACAAAGTCCAGCACTGACTCTGTGTAGTCATTAATGTTATCTGTGTTCTCGCGGAACACACCCCAGTCTGTACATTCCAGTGCAGCTTGGAGTGCGCCCTCTGATTCGACAGACCATTTCTGCACCTCTCGCGAGCAGTGATGCCAGTAACGCTATTGTAATCTGATTACTTTTCCCCGAAAATAGTAATCTAACGCGTTAATCTTTAAAAGCCAGTAATCTGATTGCAGTTACTTGTCCAAGTGGCTGTGCATTACTATTTCGTTACTATCTCATCATAAATTCATAATGCAGGCGGAATGCAGTATTTTATTTCGTTTTCGACAGTCAAAAATACATTTTGAGCTGTTTTTCTTTTGGGAGTGACGTGGTGTGGCAGTGAAAGGGTTAAATACAAGAATGTGTCCCGCGGCGTGACTGGTCCCTCTGTCTGTGAGTGACTCTGCTTTGGTCCAATCACATTCCCCATCCACAGTCTGCGAATCAGAGGCGAGTAGGGCGGGTCTTCACAGCACGTCATGTGACATATGCGCCAATCGTGTGACAGCAGGGCTCTGTCGTCGGAGAATTCCACCCCAAAACGCTTGGCAAAATTAAAAGTGAAACCGCAAGATGACTTTTGCGGTTTCTGTTCAGAATTCCACCCCAAAACGCTCGTCTAAACGTAGCCTCAGTCACTACTTCACGGCGGAGGAAACAAAATACTGTCTACCGCTAAAAACAGCACATCCAATTGCATTGAAAGCATCTGGAATCACAACACTAGCCGACGCTTCGACTAGGTACAGGAGGGTTGATGGTGGCAGAGCAAAAGCTCTTATTTGCCAGATTTACAGTTAATTTACATGTTAAAGAGAGACTGATTGTATGTTTATAGAGAGACATTTATAAAAACAATTTAATAGTTACAGTTGATATAATTGAATAGTTCAGCCTGCATTTGTTAGATGTGATACACTGGTTTTGTAAAACCACTGGCTGGCTGCTCTAATGCTGTGAGCATCATAGACTGTTGCTTTACCATACTTGATGGTACAGAAGCTGAAGCACTAGTTTAACAATTTACGTTATGTGCAGAGAAACAAGTTAAAAACAATTTATGCACTTTCAATAAAGCGTTTAAAAAAAAACTGTTGGGGGAACGACGACGACTTCGTAACCTAGTTACTTTCAAAGTAACTAAGTTACTCTGATAATCAAGTAATCAGTAAAGTAACTTAGATTACTTTTTAAAGGAGTAATCAGTAATCAGTAATCAGATTACTTTGCTCGCGAGATTACTTTTGCCCCCCCCCCCCCCAAACCAGTTTTTCGTAACTTTACTATAAGGTACACGTTACATTAAGGTAAATACTGTATATTTATTTATTTATTTATTTATTTATTTATACATATGCTAATTATCTGTGCTTGTAGGCTGAATGCTCTAGGTCTGTGATTAGCCTCAAGGTCACAATAGGTTAATTTATACAGATTATATATCATCACATGCGAATATACTTTGGCTGATTGGATTCTTCGCTTTAACAAAGGGGTGTTGTTAGGACTTGGAAACACCAGGAGTCCAGAACATCTGGGGGACTGTGGTGATGGTGTGTGTGTTGTTATTGTTTTGTTCTGCTGTGCTGTCTGGCACGTCACCTATGAATCATCAGCCTCTCTCTCTGTCTCTCTGTCTCTCTGTCTCTCTCTCTCTCTCTCTCTCTCTCTCTCTCTCTCTCGCTCGCTCGCTCTCTCTCTGACTCTCCCTTCCTCTTGTCACGTCTCTTCTCTGCCTTTTCCTCAACAGACCTATCACAGGTGACACACAGTATTTCCAGCTACTCCCATCTCTCTAGAATCTCCTGCAGCTATCGGAAAATGAATGGACTATTAATAGATTGCTCCTAGCTTCATCTGGGGTTCATGCAGCTGTCGTTCCCGTGAACAAGGCTTCTAATATAAATGTTTCTCTCCGATAAGGCTGGAGATTTAGAATTTCAAGGCTGCAGTATTATGTCTTATTAGTGAGTGTAAATACTTATTTTTTGTGTGTCAAATTTGAGTTATTTAGCCCCTTTCCGACATGTTATGCTATGCTTACAAAATGCTTACAAAAAAGCATGCTAGAGCCAGTAAGAGTCAGCTGTTGGGCTTCAGGTTAAGGTTCACAGCTGTAACCCAGGAAGCCCAGGGGATGTACAGCCATACCCAACGTATGCAATTCCAACACTGTGTCATGGTTTTTGCCTTATTTCACCTTTCTGTGAGGGACAGCTGTCTATTTTTGCTTTATTTCACCTCTCTGTGAGGGATAGCTGTCAATCCCTGTTCCCTGTGGTTAATTGCCTCATGGGTCGGCAGGTGTGTGGGCTTGATTGCACCTGATGCAGTGCAGCTGTGCCTATGGCCATGTGGAGTCTATTTAAGTTTGGAGTTTGCAGTGTCAACTGCTTTTTCATTTTCCTTGTGCTGGCTATACTTTTGGTCAGGCTTCTTATATATATATATATAGGATGCAACAAAATTGTTTAATGTCATGGTGAATGTCACATCCTGACTTAAGAACAGCTGTTTACAATTGAATGTCTCTAAGACTGTCTGTATGTTCTTCTCCAAGGGCCACAGAGAAGTTGCAGAGCAGGATATCTTCATCTCCGGTCAGAAATGACAGGTAGTATCAGAATATAAGTATTTAGGATTACACATAGACCCAAACCTTAGCTTCAAAAATCACATAAAAAAAGTCTGCAATAAGGTAAAGTTCAGCCTATCAAACTTCAGGTACATAAGAAACTTCCTTTCAACGAGGCAGCAAAGCTATATTTTCATTCAATGGTTCTTTCCCACATCACATACTGTTTGATAACCTGGTCCAATTCACATTCCACCATTCTGAAACCACTTCAATCACTTTACAAACAAGCAATCAAAATTCTAGACAAGAAACCATTCAGGTACCATCATTGTCACATTCTAAAAAAATATAATCTACTCAGTTGGGAAAACCTGACCCTATATCAAAACGTCTGTCTAGTTTTTAAAATAAAGTGTGGATTGGCTCCTCCTCCTTTGTCCGGTTTCATCAACCTCAAGTCTGCCTCAACCAGGAACACTAGAGGTGCGGCAAGGGGGGACTGTACAATCCCTTTAAAAAAAAGTGTATTTGGCCAGGCCGTCTTCTCATACAGAGCATCCCACCAATGGAACTCAATTCCTCAAACAATTAGAGTGTCCACATCATACCATTCATTCAAGTGCAGGGTTAGGGAATGGCTCATTGAAAACCAGAACTTTCAACACTGAGGTGTCTGTGTGTGTATGTGTGTGTGTGGATATGGTGCGTCTGTCTATGTCTGGGTCTCTTAATATGTCATGATGTGCTCTGTCCTTGTGTCCATGACTGTATTGTGACCTGTATCCCTACTATGTATCCCTACTATGTCTATGTGCTTTTGTTGTGTTTTTATTCTAATGTTATTTATCTTGATTTTATTCTGATTTGATTTTATTCTGTTTTTATTGCTAACCCTTTTTTTACACAGGATTTTAGCCTGTACCTTCTGGCAGGGGGACTGCCAATGGAAAATTTGGTGCATTTACATTTGTAAAATGTTTTATTAATGTACACTGTCCCCCTTGAACAAATAAAGTAAACCTAACCTAACCTATATTTAAGTGTAGTGTTGCCCTATTCAGCATTTAGCCTTCTTTTGTAGCTATACTCGTTTTCGTCTACTGGCTTAGTTTACACTTTATTTTATAAAGGCTGAGTCCTTTATGGTAGTGTTTTCTTTTGTTCTTTTGGAACTGCCCTTTGTACATAAACTCCCTTGGTGGAGGTTTATTGTTTTATGTTTGCAATATAAACTCTGTTTTTAGGAGATCCTTTGTGGCTTATTTATTTTCTCTACAATACCTCTTTAATGAGTGTTGTCCTGTTTTTTTGGACATTACTTATTTTCTTGAATACTCACTTTGAGGCTTCCACCTGTAAAGGTTGTTTTGTGTTGTTTATTTTTCCCCTTCTCCTAAAACGTCTGCGTAAGCAGTTAGTGGTTATCCGTTTTACGTTTAACTTTAAGAGTCCCTATTATCTGCTCATGACCCACACACACACACACACACACACACACACCCACAGCCCTCACACACTGTTTAGGGACCACCCTATGCATGAATAGCAAAACAACAGGCTGTCATTTTTAAACGGTTAAAATCACATTTCAGCATCACAATCACATCACTGCATCGCTTCAGTCTACAACTGCGTGGTACTAGCATAAATTGGCAACATTACATTTAATTCTTATTGGAATTGAAATTCTTTAACTTTGAATTGTAATTTGTATGTGGTTGAGTCTACACAGTCCTCATTTCAAGCTTTAACTTGAGAGCAACATTTACTGTAGTCTGGCATGCCATCCCACTGAGCAATGTATCGCTGCATTTTCTCCTTTAATTACCTCTGTGCCAGTGAAAACCGCACACACAACAAAGCAACCACAACTGCAACAAAGCATACAGGTTGGCAAACGATCGATTCTCTCCAAATATTCCAGTAATCCACAAAACCATCAATGTTACACAAAAAACATAGAATATAAAAGTAAATCGTAGGTGCTAGCAAGCTGGTTTCCTCTGCTAACAAAAGGCAGATGCATAGACTTAAGATTTTGAAACTTCCATAAAAAGTCAACAACAATCGATAAATAATAAAAAACATGAATCCCAAATTGTTGATTCCATATGTTGATAGCAGGAACAAAATGGAGGGAAGTGTTGGGCTCATTGACAACACAATGTGCATCATCAAACTTCCATGTAAATATTCCAATATATGAATAAGATTTACAATCATTATAATGGTCTTGACATGTGCAGTGTGGTTATGGCAATGTTGACGGATCTGTTGGCGTGTTCTAGCTCTCATCAAGCCGAGAATGTCCAGCTAACGATAGCCCACATTTATACCAAATCAATAAATTTTGATTGTGCATCTCTCAATGTTTGGGCTAGAAGTGAGCTACATCTAGCCTTGACATAGCCAGACATTGATAAATTGCAAAATATATGGACTTCAGTTGTGCATCTTTATAGTTATGTGTGCTATATTATAAATTATGTCATAATGGGGCAGTGGTCTATTATTTAGCTGGACATAATTCTGGGCTACGACATAGCCTCAATGTTGAAATCGGGTCTAGTGCTTACTGGGATGGTTATCTCTACAATCTAGATTCAAAGGATATCACTAGCTTTGTGCACGCTTAGAAGACTGTGCCTGTGCACCATTAGCTTCAGTGGATATCAAAGACCTGGGGACACATGTACCACCTCAGTTTGAATGGGCATTATGCCACTGTACAAATGATCTTCCTAATGTCACTATAGGAGAAAGTACAGATATGTGTAATTTCAGTGAATTGTTCCTGTAAAATGTTACTACAGAAGCCAATGGAGAAATCCTATTGTCTCTATGCATTTGTAATCTATAGGGTTACTAGCACTTCGCCAAATGTTTCAGTGTCCATAACAGAGATGGGGACTCGAATCAGAGACTTGGACTCGAATCGCACTTAAGTCACATACACATAAGAGAGACATGACCTTGAGACTTTTATATTTTCTTTTTTTGTGTTTTCTTTTTTTATTATTTTTTAAACATAACATAAAATTAGACATACAAGCATTAACAGTACACATCCAATGAAATCACCATTTAAATAAATGTAGTATACGAGATATACACCTAATACTTGCTATCTAATACCCTACATACATATGCTCTCGCTCGTTCACCCCCCCCGGACCCCCACTTGGATAATCCATCCATTATCATTCGCTCCTAACCAGGCACTACAATTCATTCATATGCTAGCTTTTATTCTCTCCACCACTTCTAACCACATTGCAATTTTGGTTTCACTGACACCTAAAATTCTTGCTGTATATATTTCTAGATAAATCGCATCGAGATATGTAAGAACCCATACCTTCCGACAATTTTTTTCCGGTTGAAACCATCGTGATGCTATCAGCTTTTTAGCCGCTGTGATACCAGATACAACTAATCTCTTTAGCTGTATAGGGACTGCAAACTCAAACATCATTCAACAGCAATACAGAGGGGTGTACAGGTATGTTCAGAAATAAGAAATTTGATAATTGCTGGGACACTTCTTTCCAGAATATCTTAACTGGTGGGCAATCCCAATACATGTGCATAAATGTACCCTCATCCCCATTTGTACATAAGGAACATTTGGAGTCTTGTTTAAGTCCCATTCTGTTTAGTCTTATAGGAGTCAGGTATGTCCTATGAATATAGTTAAGATTAATTTGTTGGTGGTCCGGGTTACGTGACGCAATTCGAACGTTTGCCCAGACTTCTTGCCAATCAAAATGTATTTCCAAGTCTGGTATATCCCTCCTCCAGACTGAGTCTAGGGAGAGGATTCCATACGAGGACGTTAGTAATTGATGATAAAAATCAGATACGAAACCTCTCGATGTCTCTCTTTCATAGAAGAATTTGTGATATCTGTGGTGCTCAATTGGTATCCTTAATGGGACTCCATGAGCCTTCAAACAGACCAATAACTGTGCGTAAAAATAATATGTGGAACTGGTAAGATTACATTTTGTATGTATGTCTTTATAGCTACAAAAACCCTGTTTGTTGAAAACATCTCCTAATGTGTGTATGCCCTGCTTTTCCCATTTAGGGTATCTTATAGGTTGTTTTCCAATCAGGAGTGCATTGTTATTGAATAGGGGAGTATGACTATGCCATTTATGTAGGTTAGAATATTTTTTTTGTGTTTCACGCCATATCCGGATCACATGAGTAATAAGGGGGCCAAATTTAAATTTGCATTGCTTAATTGATAATATGGTGTATACTATGTCCTGCAGTCTATGTGGTGCTACTATATTTACTTCTAAGTTTCTCCAGGATACAGATGCTTGGGAATCAAACCAGGTTGTCAGTGGTCTTAAAGAGTACGCCTTAAAATATTGGTGAAAATCTGGAAATGCCATACCTCCGTCGGCTTTGTTTCTCTGTGCGGTGGATCTTTTTATACGTGGAGGTTTGTTATTCCAAATAAATTTGTATGCGGTGGAGTGTAATTTTTTGCAGTAACCATCTGGAGGGGGTAACGGTAGCATTGAGCTAATGAAGTTGATTCTAGGTAGAACATCCATCTTAACTATTGATACCCATGCCTGTACTGATTTTTTAAGTTTGGACCACCTGTCAAAGTCGTATTTGATCTTATCTTGGATTTTTTTGTAATTGTACTTCACAGTTTGGCTTATAGTAGGGAATACTTCAACTCCTAAACATCTGAAGTGTTTAACCATTGGTATTTCTTCTGGAAGGAGTATATTCTTTGCAGGGGCATTAAGTGTAAGGAAAGCTGACTTTGGCCAATTTATCCTAAATCCCGATAGATTGCCAAAGTCATCAATCAACTTGAGAAGATGAGGCATTGAGGTGTTAGGGTTTTGCATGAACAATATTACGTTGTCCGCATATAAACTAATATGATTTTGTGTGCCCTTGATTGCGATTGGTTCTATGGATTGGGATTGTTTTATATATTGTGCTTTAGGCTCAAATGATAAAGCGAATAGTCCGGGACTAAGAGGGCAACCCTGTCTAGAGGAGCGTGATACCGGAAAGATTTCGGAGGTGATTATACCTGTTGTAATCATGGCCGATGGGTCTTTGTATAATACTTTAATCATATCAATGAATCCTTTTCCTAACCCCATCCTTTCTAATACTGCCCATAGATAAGACCATTCCAACCTATCAAAGGCTTTCATCGCATCCAGGGACAGCATCGCCTTAGGTGTGGTGTCATCCTTGCTGGCATCTAGCATATCGCTGCTGTCGGGACAAAACCTCATAACTCCAAAAACCCAACTTTTCAGCAGATGAAAAAAACGAACACAGATTTGAGGGTGAATAAAGTTAGGAGGTTTAGACAGATGATCGGTTTAATGCTTTCCCATTGTTTAAACTTTGTAAAACCCACACACACATATCGAGGATGATCTAAGTTGATTTATATAAAAAAAATATATTAAAAAAAATTTAGTTATGAGGTTTTGTCCCGACAGCAGCGATATGTAATAACCGTCTTATATTATCCGTGATCAAGCGGCCTCTTATGAAGCCAGTCTGGTCAGGATGAACTAAAGACGTCATATGCTTTTGAAGTCTGATGGCTAATACCTTGGAATACAGCTTGATATCGGTTCCGAGGAGGCTTAAGGGTCTATAACTACCGCAATCGTTGGGGTCTTTGTCTTTTTTTAAGGAGGACTGTTATGAGTGCAATATTGTCGTTCTTATGGAAGTTCCCCTCCTTGATTGAATATAGAATCATATTAAGTAATAGGGGTCCAATTACATCCCAACATGAGAGGTACATTTCTGGTGGGATACCGTCTCTTCCAGGAGCCCTACCACTTTGCATTTCAGATATGGCCTCCCTAAGTTCATCTAGTGTGATGGGTGTTTCTAACTGTTTAGCGTCATCCTCTGATAGTTTAGGAAGGTTAATTTGATTAAGATATGTGTCCATTTTGTTTTGATCGAAGGCCGTTTCTGATTTGTACAAGTTGGAGTAGAACTCTTTGAATGTCTCGTTGATTTTTTTAGGGTCTGTAACAAGTCCTTGCTGTGCCTTAATGGTAATTATATCTGCAAATTTTGCGTTGGCTCTTAACTAGCATAGCTAGTAGGTGACTTGGTTTAGAACCATGAAAGTAATGCTGTTGTTTTGTGCTACATATTTGAACTTCAGATTGTAATTTATTTATAATTGGCATTAATCTCTTTTTTTAACACATTAATTTGAGTTTCCAGTCGAACCGAGTAGTTGTATTGTAAAGAGGAAAATAACGTAGAGTAAAGCGTTTCCAGCTCTGCCAGTTTTGAACAACGATTCTTGCGTATTTTGGAGGAAAAGTACCCGGTAAAATCCTTGATCAATCCCTTTACCGACATCCATAATATTCTGGGGTCCTGTACCGATTTCGCATTCTCCAGTAGGAATACAGAAAGAGCTTCTTTGAGTTGTGTAATGAATTCCTTGTTTTTCAGCAATATCGAGTTAAATCGCCATCTTGGGGCTCAGGATGACAGTATACCAAATGATCCTTTTAGGAGTAAATAACAGTGATCTGATAGTGCATTGGGTACCATTTCCATGTCATAGTTATCAAATAGTCTAGGGCAGGGGTCGGGAACCTATGGCTCGCGAGCCATATATGGCTCTTCTGGTGACAGCATATGGCTCCCAGAATTTTTTTAGTAAATTTTTTTTTTTTTTTTTTTAATACTTGTGATATTTCTTAATAATACTGTGTCATTTTAAAGTAAACAGAAATTAGTTTTGAAGATACAGCTAATAGTATCTGTAGCTGAAGATATAGCGAGCAGAGCTGGCGAGGGAACACAAGTGGACAGAAATTAAAAATCTTCAACCTGAAGACCAGCTGATTCTTAAAACTTGGAACAAGCTTCCTGTGACATACCACACAATGCAGCGTGAGTATTGCCGTATTGACCATGTTTGGCTCTACATATGCATGTGGGCAGTCATTCTCGCATATGAGGAACATTAAGACCAACCTACGCTCACGTTTAACTGATGGAAGCCTCAACGCCTGCATGAAGCTCAATCTCACCACGTATGAACCAGATTACAAGGCCATCAGCAAAACCATGCAGCACCAGAAGTCGCATTAAAAGTAAGACATATTTAATTTATTATATGTTAAAAATACTATATGGCTCTCAATGAAATATATTTAGAAATATTTGGCTTTTATGGCTCTCCCAGTCAAAAAAGTTCCTGACCCCTGGTCTCTAGGGGATGCAAAAACATAATCTATTCTGGAAAGTGTGTTATGTCTTGCAGATCGAGTACTTTCGGGTCGTAGGGTTGAGTGATCGCCATAGATCATTTACACCTGTATTCTTAGACCAATCCTTTAACGCATTAGATGAATTTTTCTGGTCGTTGGAAAAGGTGGGATAAGATTTATCCATCCCGGGATCCCAAATGGCATTAAAATCCATGCCAATTATTAATGAGTATTCAGGAAGGTTTAACATTGTTCTGGTAAGTGTAGCGTAGAAGCTTCGTACAAATGTGGGGCATATACCGCTACCAACGCTATTTTCCTATTCCTATTTCCAATTTTAGCTATGGTTATCCGACCATCTGTATCAGACCATACTTCCTTCAATTCAATATTCAACTTCCGTTTCACGACTATAGCAACTCCACGGGATCTCGTTCCAAAGGAAGAGTGACTAATGTTATGGTATATGTTGTCCGCTAGCGTAGCTTTGTCTTCCACTAAAATTTGCGTTTCGCTTAGAAGAGCCACGTCAACCTGTTTGTTTTTCATCAGTGTGAGCACGCTTTTGCGTTTATGTTGATTATTTATTCCCCAAGTATTCCAGATCATTATATTCAAACTAGCCATAATCTATACATGTTGTGTAATTGTTGGTAATGCTTCTGGAGTACGAATTCACAATGGATATACATCCAACTATTGAGGTCCCGTTGAGAGCCGAGCTTAAAAACATACATATATACAAATAAACCCCTAAATCCCCCTCCCTCAGAGAGTCGTACAGGGCTGTGTTCCTTAGACACAACCTTCGCGTATAACTCCCTCCCTTACACCACCGGTTAGCCAAAGGTGAGCCTTTTAACTTTAACTTTCCTATGCTAATTGCCATAGGATCTAAAACTTTAATTCTAATTTAATAGAATGTCACTCGTGGTCTAGCACCTTCCCATTAATGTAATAACAAATAAAATGAAAAATATACCACAATTAGTATATTCATTTGAACCTTCTACTAACACGTATTTGTTGGAACCTTACAGAAAAAATAAAAAAATAAATAAAAAATTTAGAACTAAATTATATAAATCCCTAAGGTAAGGGAGCAATTGCTTAAAATATTAAAATAACTTTGCCAAGCTTATACCTTTAGATGAAAATGAAGTTTTTAAATCCTTGTATACAGTTCATCCCCCGACAAGTGTGGGCATTAAACCGTTATGAGGGTTTATTGATCTTCTATATCTGGTTCATGTGCATGTACATACCGAATGTTATTGTTCCCCGGCCTTCATTGTAAGAGTGCAGTGTATTCTAGAAAGTTAGCCACCGATCATGACTTGTATTAACTGATGTTATGTTCCAGATTAATCTTCCTACCCAAGAGTTATGCCATTCCAGTATATTCCAGTATATTCCAGCATGACGCAGAGCAATCGAAAGAAGAATCCAGAATATTCCAGAATGTTCCAAAATGTCAACGTCCGAATATTGCCTGCACAAAAACCAGAAATCTATAAATATAGTGCCTAGCGTTTCGTATTAAACTATTTGTACCTCAATGTTGTCAACAAGTTTGCTGCCGCTTTTGAAGTCTGAGCCATGGCAAAAAAAAAGATGAATAAGCTTGTCATCCGAGATGGGCCGGGATCACGATGTGTTTCCTTCATGTAATCTTCGGCGTCTTCAGGCGAGCGTATCCCGATCCTTTTTCCATTTTCCCCCACAATGGAAAGAAATGCTGGGTAGCGTAGGCTGGGCTGGAGTTTTCTCTTATAGAGCTTCTGCATCACATCCGTGTAAGGGGCTCGTCGGATTATAGCCTCAAATCTGCACACTAATGCTTGTATATCTTATCGTGTGTTGTCATGTTTGTTTATGTGTTTGTTCAAAAAATAATAAAAAAATAAAATACAAAAAAAATCTGCACAAATCTTCATAGAACGACACTGGTTTATCTTTATATTTCAGTTTCCCCCATTGCTTGCGTGCCTCCCTGATGATCGCGTCTCTTATTTCAGTTTTAGGCAGAGCAATGGGGGGAAATGATAACTCTCACCTTGTTGCCGCTGGGGTCCCGGGTACCGATTCTGTTACAATGATCCACTAACGGTGTTGTGGGGACAGGGCCGGACTGGGGAAATAATTCATACCGGGAGATATAGCGCGAAATATAGCCCCAATCAGGCCACTTTTTAAGTGGGGGGTCTGGGGGTCCCCCACCCGGAAAATCTTTGTTACAAAGACTTAATTTCCTGCATTCTGGTGGTGAATTTTAGTGCATGTGAATCACAAACTAATGAGCCAACAATTGCTTAGTACAATGTACTGTTATGAACCTCAAATAAAACGGTTGTGGCACTAGCAATGGTACTCTCTCCACCTTCAAAAAGAAAAAAGCAAGAGCACAACATATTTTTCTATTTACTATTATAATACAGTTAACCACTCTCTCCACCTATTCAAACAAGGCAAGAGCACAATACCATATTCACTTTACTGATGCACTACCCATCAACAGTTAAAATAGCCCTTTACACAAACATTAAATAACAGACCTTTCATTACAATACTATAATAACAGTAGCCACTGCCAGAATAGTGACACATGTATCACGTGTGGTGAGCACACGCATGCATGCACAACGAAGACGGAAGATTGCGTTGTCTCAATCATTTTAACTATAAAATGAGCTCAAAGTATGAGCGCACTGACTGAAATTTCCAACAAAAAGCATCAATTGTCAAATAATATTGATCACATTAACTAGACTAGATGTTTTTGAGGAAATTAGAAAGGGAACAACAACTTAACCCTTGTGTCTGATCAGATTCTTATTTTTTTGATAACTTTGCAGTGATTATGTTTGGTGTCAAGGACTACAGCCCCCTCAGCATCGACGGGGCACCGGTTGAGAGAGTCAACAGCTTTAAGTACCTCGGAGCCTACATATCCGAGGACTTGACATGGACCACACACATTGACAGTGTTGTGAAGAAGGCACTGTGGTAACCTTGACTGAGAATTTCATAATCAAAATGTTAGATGAACCCTGAAAACTGAAAATATCTATGGTAAATAGTTCATCACATGGACTCTCAAGAGTGATGGAACAAGCAGTAGCAGGCAGCAGGGTTGTGTGACATTCTGGGGAGCCTTCAGGCCAACCCCCCATGTTGAAACGACTTACTCAACGGTATTTAGAAGAAACAGTTGAAAACCACCAGGCGACACCTCTCATGACGACATTGTTTACTCAGTCACACACCACAGAAAACAGTGACTCAGTATAGCTGTAAGGACAGATGCCTAATCAAGATAAGGTCACAGGAAATATAATTGCATTATATTAGTTTAGAATGAAAACAATGTTGGAATAATAAAACAAGAGTATAGTAACCTATTAGAAAGTAACTTACAAAGAAGAACCATATAGAAGGAATGTTAAAATGATTGATTCATTCAAAGGAGGCCACAGTCAAACCACCCCTCTGTCCAAAAAGGAGGGGGCCACAACCCACGAGGAAGGACATGTTGGGACCGATAAGCCCCAGAAATAAGCCCCAGAAAGGAATGTTAAAAGGTCTGAGGTCGTCGGACCTCCTCGCTGCTGGGAACCGGAAGAAGACACCGGCGGGGAGGTCAGGGGGGGCTGACCATCTGGGGAGGGGCGCCATGTGGGGAGGCAAGGAAACTATGTGGGAAGTCAGGGTATAAAACAGTGGGTTTTGGTGAGGAGAGGCAGGCCAGCTCAGGACACACCACGACCGTTCCCCAGGGGGTCTGAGTCTGCGCCTCCATCACCCACCACCGACCATGGTTTCTACTTTGTCCCTATGTGAGTAAAACTGTATATGGAATAATCACTGTTTGTGATAACTAGAGTAAGATGCCTATCTTAGACCCAGGTTTAATCATGTGGTGACAAGGAGTACTATGGTCTTATTTCATAATATAACATGACTAAAATGTATGTGCAATACTGTCTTGATGTAGCGAGCCAACGTGAAAGGGCTATTGTGATTTACCTCATCAAATCCTTTTGTACAATCATGTATTATGCTTGAAGTTTCCTGTATGTAACCAATGCATTATTCCACTCTCGGCCCACGCTGCAATTAAATGAATATTGGACCATAGCTGCTGGTTGTCTGGTTGTACACACTTATTCTCTACTGGCTATTTTGGGGAGTCCAGATGAGGACCATTGTTTCTATCACACTGTGATCTTTCCCTTCCTCTAGTTAGCACCCTCATTGTGCTGTAATTAATAGATATTCATATAGGAATATACGACAATTGGTGCCGTTTTTAAGACCCGTTCTGATTTGTTCACATAATGAGCACGCAGAAAAAGAGCCGGGAAGTTGGGGATTTGCAGTACACAGTGGTTGGTGGCTCTCTGGAGGATGAAGGAACGTGGGGTATATAGGAATGTTTATGGTCGTGTATAGCCACAGTAGGACCCAGGGTGGATATGTGTATTATTTGCTTACAGGACTGGTGGTGTGATGTTAGATTTAGACTGTCCAAAATTAACGGCAGCGCGCTTGTTGTTCAGTGAAGGGGCAATCATGAGCTTTTTGATGGTTGTGTTATTAGAAACAGGAGGCCGCTGTCGACCTGCTTGCTTGGGGTTTTATTGCAGGAAATACGACCAGCGTATTTGTGCAGTACCAGGGTAAACAGGAGGATGAAATTTGCGAATTTTTGTTGAATATATAGAAGCGGCGGCCCGACGATGAGTTATTGGTCATATTGTAGGGACAAGCTAGGGCTGATGTTAGGAGGCGCTGAGGAGATGATTGACAAGATGTCGAGTTAGGAGGCTACGTGCAAGAGCAGGCCTAAGTGAGGGAAAGTATACGAATCTGTATGTCTGTCGGGTGTAAGACAAAGCAGGAGCTTGGTTTAGTTTAGGTAAAATATTTGAAGGACCGGCGTGGAGCGGTAGAAAGTGGAATAGTCACAGATATGCAGGAAGGGAGACTGTGAGGTGGCTAAATGGTTCATTAATGGGTAATGCGGGGTAGTCAGACATATCTTAAGGGAATGTAGTGTAGGGTTAGGTAAAGGAGTATGATGAGTGTGTGATAGTGGGAATTCTATACCCTGTTAGTGGGTCGAAATTGGTATTATTAAGTATATGACTGGGCTCGCCGCTCGGAGGAACTGTGTATGACGCGGGAGATTAGGAAAATATGGGGTATTTAGGTAAAGGACACTAGAGGATGTTCGGTGATCAATTTTTAGATGAGAAGTCGGCTTACACAAGAATCCAAGGTTAATAGCGTTGCGCCATGTAATCGATGTCTCGTACGGGGGGTCGGTTTGTTTGTATTTATGTATTTGTGTATTTGTGTGAAATGTATGTGATTAGTAGCAAGCTTGACGAAGGTTGTTATGTTGTGACGTGGATCAGATCAATACTAGTCTGTGGATCATATTGGGAGTTGGGGCTAGCTAGTTTAGCTCTGTGGAGGAGATGCGGTATTCTAGAGATGTTAGAGCGACGATGTGAAAAAATTTACGAAACGCTGTGAGAGCAATTGTTGTTAAGAAGCGAGTCGAGGCGTTCGTTGAGGTGGTTGGGGTCGTTTTAGTGGTTATATATGATACGGTAACAATTGTGTACGGGAGTATCGTGAATGAAAGAAGTCGCTGCTTGATGACGTCATGGTGTTGAATGGGGAGTGTGTAACGTTCACGGCGCGTGGAGCCAGGCGGAGAGAAGGGTAGGAGAAAGGATTCGTGTTGATCTGTGTGAACGGCGTTGGTATATGAGAATGTTTTTAAATTCTTTTACGATAGTTTGTTCTTTTGAAGTGGGTATTTAGACATGTGTAAATTGTTTAGGGTTGGATTGGTACTGAGCGGATTGAGTGAATGTACGGATCTCGGACGTGGCATAACTTGGGGCTTCCGGGAGCGCATGGAACCTCGCATTGAGGCTGTTTAGCTTGCATGCGGCTGTTTTGTGAGTTTGCGGGCGTCATATGGGATGATTAGAAAATGGGAAATAATGTTTGGGGAGTAGTAGTGGATGCGGTAGGATGTCGTGGCATTTTTAGGAATGTCGTGGCATGTTTAGGATGTCGTGGCAGATTTTGGTTGTCGTAGCCACGTTATGGTGGTAGTCGCATCGGTTGCTACTGCGCATGTGCGGATCGCTGTTTCGTTAATTTTTCGCTCAGGGGACGGTGGTAAGTGTGGATATTTTTGCTTTATGTTATATGAGTGGTCTGGAAGTGGTTCTGTTTATGGTTGTTATTACTACGAGTATGTGTACGCAGGGGAAGAGATATAACATTATCAGTGGTTGGTTTAAGGGAGGAGGTTGAGAATAGGTTGCAGACATTAGTGTGCCTGTCGGAGGGTGGATGATTTAATATGCATGCCCATAATTAAGCTGGGATTCATAAAACCGGCTAAACTGGGTAGGTTGTATTATTGTCTTTGATACATAGGGGTAGATTTTTAACCAGGGGGGATTGAGTAGTTGATTGATTAAAAATAGTACAGTTAAAAACATACAATTGTTAAGGGGAGGCAGACCAGAGATGGGGTCCCCCGTTTTAAATACATCATAACTTTTATTGCATACATGATATACAGATATACGGTAGTTTGGGAGTAATAATAGGCTGAAATGGGTAAAATGTTCTACAAAGTAGAATGCAGTAGGATCGGTTTGTCACGTGTGTATGGTATGAGGAAGTATTGAGAACTAACCACTATAATGTTTTTCTGAAATGAGTGATGCTTACATGTATGATGAGTTGATGGACGTTGCCGGTAATAGGTTAAGATTTCACAAAACTAACCTTATCAGTGACTATTGTTTAAGAAGGGAAATACTGTGTGCACTGCAAAAAACATGTGGGTACAGGGTGTCCTTCAGGGGCAGACCTGGGGTGAAACCGTTTGAGACCACTTCTGGGAATGTTGTTTTATTGGAAATAAGTGATGCTTAGGTTGTAATTTTATTACTTAAATGATGTTGTGTTAAAAAAGTAATTGTTTTAATCTGTGTGACATGTACAATTGTAAGCTTAGAATAATGATGTTGTGTTTGACTGGAGTTTAAAATGTAGCTTGATAAAAAAAATGCTTGTATAGGATACATTGATGTTAAGATGTCAGATTTAAGTTACACTGTTGGATTAATGTTGCTGCAAGTCTTTAGGTGTAGGCTTGTTGGTATATGTATTTTGTTGCATTGCTATGTTGAAATGCTGTTAGATTGTTATATCTTTAATGCCATTGGTACATAGGCTGATGTTTTTTATTAAGATTGATGCTGCTTTGATGTAAGATTGTGTTTTAGCAGTTATTATAAATGATTTTATGTGTAATGACTAACTTCTGTTGAGTTACAGGGGGGTCATGGGGTAAAGTAATTTAGGAACGGCCCAAGGGGGGTCAAGAAGGGACAGCTGTTACAGGGGCACGACAGGACAGGAAGACGGAGTGGAGCTAATCAGTTAGGTGCAGGGGAAGTAGAAGTCGGAGGTGAAGATTGCAGAAGACAGTTGTAAAGTGATGACAGTTACTTTTACAACAGGGGAGATGTTGAGACAGAAAGCGGCTAATTTAAGAAGAGAGGGTAGGAGACGGTTGAATAGGAGCAAAATCAGATGAGGTTATTTACATTTGATTAGGGCGGCCTGTTTGATTGAAGGAATAACCGGGAGTTGTCACAGTTCTAGCGGGCTGGGGTGACTTCAGGTTAAAAAAGGGGTTCCGCTAGACCCTTTGAGTGCAGAGGTTGAGTGTTAGATGGTATTAGCCTGAAAAGAGTGTAGACTGAGGTAGAAGTAGGAGAGGGAGAAGCAAACTAACCTTTGTTTGTCAAAGATGTGGAGTGATTAACGAGTGTGTTGAAAGTATTTGTTTATAATATGAAGGATGTGTGGTGGAAAGGACATGAGTGGCTGAGAATGATGGAGAGTGTTGGTTATTTTGTGTGGTTGAGAGATTATGTTGTATAGAAGGGGTTTTGATGCAGGAGTGAATGTTTTTTCTTTGTGGGGATTTCGATGGAGTTGAACGGTGGCTGATTGAAATGCTGTTGGAGTGAGCGGTGTCATTTTTTATTTCAGTTCATATCATTTGAATGAAAGAGTTTGTTTTGTTTAAAGTAACAGCCGCTGTGGGGTGCTCAGGAGGTGTGGATGATGTTTGATTGGTTTTTGATTTTCTTTCTTTTCTGGGAACTTTAAAGTTCAGGGTTGAATGTGTTATGAGAAATTGGGTGAAGGCGTTTATTTTATGTATGAGTGAGCGGGAATGTACATTTTGGATTTATTTTCTAAATGTTTTGATCTATAATTGTGTGGACTGAAAGGTGTTTGAATGGAACCGGTGGGGGTGACTGTGCTGTCTTGAGAGGTGTCAAAGTCACTGACATGTGTGAATGGAATGGTTGGGTGATGAGATGTTGAATGTAAGGTTTTGGAAAACATGGTTTTTATTTTTCTTGCTGATAACTTTTGATGTGACGGTTGGAGCGTGTTGATTTCATTGATTTACTGTTTTAGGTATGAATGGTGATCTCACATGTAGGAGTTGCATGACATGTAGTAGGGGGATGTGTTATATTTAAATATTTGGTTAATTGTTTGTTTTTTGTTTTTAACTGTGTTACATGATTTGGCGGGAGAGGACTGTTGAAGGCTGGGATGCATTGGAACAGATCCAGATCGATGACAGTTAAGTAGTGCCACCACGATTTGCATATGGAATTAATGGCTTCCCTTATTAAGTATGTTGACATATTGTGTAAAAATATTTGCTCTGTGCTTGTTTCTTCAACAGCTCAGTAAAAGGAGGGGAAAGGCAGATCAACGGTGGGAGAGACATGAATACATTACATTAGAGCGGTAACGTAGGATTTCATTTTTCCCTGTTACTCTGCAGTCCAATGGTGGTCAATTACAAATTGTGGTGAGAGAATTCTTGTACACGGAGACCCCCGCCTATACAAACCCCATGCGGGTGGGGCCAGGTTGTAAAAACTGAACAGATGTGGTTTGGAGGAACTTCCACGCTATAATCGTCTGACGACGGGTTGTCATGAGATGAGAGATGACTGGACCTGGGATGTGACCTGGCCTGGGGGGGCGGAGCCAGTCTGAAGGCTGAGCTGAAAATGTGTGAACAAGGTTCTCTGGGGAGTTGTGGAGTTGTGGTTGGACTGTAGGGGACAGGGACAAGACTGAATAGATACTGATGGGCTTTGTTTTGTGCACATTGATTTGGTAGGACGCGCAAACAAAGGGCGGATGAATTACACAACACAGGGTCAGATAAAGATGCATTCACATAGTGGGGTTATGGCCAGAGTGAGGAGAATGACTGAAAGAAAATGTTCGTTGAAATTCTGCTTTCCTCTGCCAAACTGAGCTGTGGACACAAGAGGTGATAAGGTTATGACCATTATATGTGTCATAAAAGGGGGGAGGATAGATGGGAAGCAATTGATTGAAAATGCAAATGTGATTGTACTATCTTAAGAAAAAATTAGCAGAAAGAAGATATTATTTCAGAAGATGAATGTAAAATGAAAATATTGTGATACTAATGGATCTTGTCTCCCCCAGATCATGTAAACGGATACTGTAATTTAAGGAGATTGGGTTTTAAAAAAAAAAGTTGTGATTGATTATACTTTAAATGTGTAATGTTTAGATTAAATTGTTTTAATTGTTGTTAGCGTATTCAAAGTTTTTGTTTAAAAGGAAAAAGTAGGCCTCTGGCTGTGAGCCCAGAGGAACAAAGCCCAATGATAGTAGGTGGTAAACACTGGATCATGAGGGCAGAGTAGGTTAATTGGGGATCTGGATGAATGGGTCATTTGGATTCCCCGGGAGGGGGCCATAGTCAGGGGAAATGTGGGAAAGAAAAGAAGAAGACAAGAAGGCCAAAAATTGATGAGATGTACGAAAGAAGAATGGAAGAAATTGAGAAGAAAAATTGTGAAAAATTCAAAATTTATGATTTTTGTAATTCTGTTAAATTGTATGGCTAGTATGTATAGAAATTAAGTCAAGGTACTTGTAATATGACATTAGTAAAATGTCAAAGGGAGGAATTGTGGTAACCTTGACTGAGAATTTCATAATCAAAATGTTAGATGAACCCTGAAAACTGAAAATATCTATGGTAAATAGTTCATCACATGGACTCTCAAGAGTGATGGAACAAGCAGTAGCAGGCAGCAGGGTTGTGTGACATTCTGGGGAGCCTTCAGGCCAACCCCCCATGTTGAAACGACTTACTCAACGGTATTTAGAAGAAACAGTTGAAAACCACCAGGCGACACCTCTCATGACGACATTGTTTACTCAGTCACACACCACAGAAAACGGTGACTCAGTATAGCTGTAAGGACAGATGCCTAATCAAGATAAGGTCACAGGAAATATAATTGCATTATATTAGTTTAGAATGAAAACAATGTTGGAATAATAAAACAAGAGTATAGTAACCTATTAGAAAGTAACTTACAAAGAAGAACCATATAGAAGGAATGTTAAAATGATTGATTCATTCAAAGGAGGCCACAGTCAAACCACCCCTCTGTCCAAAAAGGAGGGGGCCACAACCCACGAGGAAGGACATGTTGGGACCGATAAGCCCCAGAAATAAGCCCCAGAAAGGAATGTTAAAAGGTCTGAGGTCGTCGGACCTCCTCGCTGCTGGGAACCGGAAGAAGACACCGGCGGGGAGGTCAGGGGGGGCTGACCATCTGGGGAGGGGCGCCATGTGGGGAGGCAAGGAAACTATGTGGGAAGTCAGGGTATAAAACAGTGGGTTTTGGTGAGGAGAGGCAGGCCAGCTCAGGACACACCACGACTGTTCCCCAGGGGGTCTGAGTCTGCGCCTCCATCACCCACCACCGACCATGGTTTTTACTTTGTCCCTATGTGAGTAAAACTGTATATGGAATAATCACTGTTTGTGATAACTAGAGTAAGATGCCTATCTTAGACCCAGGTTTAATCATGTGGTGACAAGGAGTACTATGGTCTTATTTCATAATATAACATAATAATAATAATAATAATAATAATAATAATAATAATAATAATGGATTAGATTTGTACCGCGCTCCACATTCGCGAGAATCTCGGAGCGCTTACAGGAGACAAATACAAAAGTTAAATGAATAAAACAATTTAAAATGAATAAAAACAATTAAAAAGACTAACAACCAGTAAAATGGAAGAACCTAAGAGTAAAATAAAATAAAAATAATAGTAAAATGAATAGAAGTAAAAAAATAAAATAAAAGTAAAAGAAAATTCAGGCAAAAGCCTTGTTAAAAAGAAATGTTTTTAGGCCCCTTTTAAAAACCTCGACGGATTGTGGTGCTCTCAGGTGGATGGGGAGAGCATTCCACAGTCTGGGTGCGGCGGAGCAGAAGGCGCGATCACCCATGGAGTGCAGTTTAGTCCTGGGGGCTTTGAGGAGGTAGGCTGTGCCGGAGCGGAGGGAACGTGAGGAGGACTGGGGGGTGAGGAGTTCCTTGAGATAGGCAGGGGCACCACTGTGTAGACACTGGTGAGTGAGGAGGGACACCTTGAACTCAATTCTGTGTTCCACGGGGAGCCAGTGAAGGGATCTGAGGGTGGGGGTGATGTGATCATATTTGCGCACCCTCATCAGGATCCTAGCAGCGACATTCTGAATGGTTTGCAGTTTTTTTATGCTTTTGCTAGGAATCCCGATGAGGAGTGCATTGCAATAGTCCAGCCTGGAGGAAACAAAAGCGTGGACGAGTTTCTCCGAGTCTGCCAGGGTGAGTGAGGGGCGGAGTTTGGTGATGTTACGGAGGTGAAAGAAAGAGGTCTTGCAGAGGTGTTTGATGTGTGTATCATATGTGAGGTGGGGGTCCATTTTCACGCCCAAGTTGGTGACAAGGGTGGAAAGGGGAATGTCCTGACCGGAGAAGGAGATGGTGGTGATGGTGGTTGACCGGACCTGGTGTGGGGTACCGATCAGCATGGCTTGTGTTTTGGAGCTGTTGACCTGGAGAAACCTGTGGTTCATCCACGCCTTAGTCTCCTCCAGGCAAGTGGTCAGTGTGGGGGGTGATGAAGGTGATGATGGTGTGATCCGGATATATAACTGGGTGTCGTCAGCGTAGCAGTGGAAAGACACACCGTGCCGGCCGATGATGCGGCCGAGGGGGAGCATGTACAGGGTGAACAGCAGGGGGCCGAGGACGGATCCCTGGGGGACACCGCAGGTGACAGGGTGGTTGGAGGATGTTGCGCCTCCGAGGGAGACACACTCAGTCTGACTTTAGTCACAACATGACTAAAATGTATGTGCAATACTGTCTTGATGTAGCGAGCCAACGTGAAAGGGCTATTGTGATTTACCTCATCAAATCCTTTTGTACAATCATGTATTATGCTTGAAGTTTCCTGTATGTAACCAATGCATTATTCCACTCTCGGCCCACGCTGCAATTAAATGAATATTGGACCATAGCTGCTGGTTGTCTGGTTGTACACACTTATTCTCTACTGGCTATTTTTGGGAGTCCAGATGAGGACCATTGTTTCTATCACACTGTGATCTTTCCCTTCCTCTAGTTAGCACCCTCATTGTGCTGTAATTAATAGATATTCATATAGGAATATACGACAGCACGACAACGCCTCTACCTCCTCAGGCGCCTAAGGAAGTTCCAAGTCAGTCAGAAGATCCTTAAGAACTTCTACTCATGTACAATAGAGAGCATCTTGACTGGCAACATCACCTCCTGGTTTGGGAATAGCACTGCACAAGACCGAAGCAGACTACAAAGAGTGACACGTTCAGCCGAACGCACAATTGGAGGGGGGCTCCCCACCCTCCAGAACATTTACAACAAGCGTTGCAAGGGCAAGGCTAAGAGAATCATTAAAGACTCCAGTCACCCGAACAACTGCCTCTTTGAACTGCTGCGGTCAGGCAAGCGATACCGGAGTCTCAAGGCGAGCACAGAAAGACTCAGAAGAAGCTTCTATCCCCAGGCCATCAGGCTGCTAAACGAACAATGAACACTACACAACAACAACCATCAAACGCACATAGCACACACATCCACACGCACACACTCACTTTAAACAAACACAATGTAGCACCCACTCCACACACTTTATAGCACACACCCACTTTAAACAAACACACTGTAGCACCCACTCCCCACACTTTATATTTATTGATGAAGGATTGCACTACAACTCGTACACCTTACTGTAAATTGTACCTAAATTGTACCTCATCCCATTTCTGCTTTTCACTATATAGTACTGTACATTAGTACACTGCATAGTATTGTATATTATATGGTAACTCAGTTACGTCTATTCTGCATCGAACATTGTACATTGTACATGTCTATACTGAACACTGTGACCTCATTTTCTACTTCTAAATTACATGCTATACTATGTTATTTGATACTATCTTGTCTAGCACAGTCTCTGGAGCGTAACAGTAAGAAGCATTTTGTATGAAAGTATTCTGTACTTCTGTATGACAACTATTAAAGAAACTTGAAACTTGAAACTTGAAAAACTTGTGTGTAATCTTTGAATTATCTTGGAATTATTTTGACTCTCTTTCATAAATTGTTTATTCAACTTCAGCCCCAATCATAACCACCACATATTGTTTTTTGTAATGTCAGATTTAACAACTCCTTTTGGGAGTGTGCCATCTGCCATTCCATTCGCCGCCTCCACGGTCAATCAGTTGTATCGCCTGGTCCCGCCTCCACCAATCACAAGCGGCAGCACGGCTCCATTGTGTGTGTGTCCGCGTGAGGGAGAGAGAGTCAGATAGTTCTCCAACTCTGTCGCAGACAGTGAAATCCTGGTTGTTCCCCACCCACCTGGTTATCTAAAAACTATCGCGCCGCTGCCACAACTAGAAACAATGGCCTGGCAAAAAAAATAATTATAATTATAATAAAAAATATATATAATATTATTTTTTTTTATATAATTTTTTTTTAATCGTTGCAGGCCAGGCCACCGGGAAAACTCCCGGTGCTCCCGATGGCCAGTCCGGGCCTGCGTGGGGAGGATATCTTTGCCTAGAATTTCAACTAACACTGCTGGAAATGAGTCGTCTGTGCATTTGACTGATTCATCCAATCCCACAATACGGATATTAAATCTACGATTGTGACGTTCGAAATCGAGCAGCCTCTCCATTGATTTCTCGTCGTTGTCATGTATCTTCTGCCAAAGCTCTTTGTCCACCTGTTTCATCTCCCCGCTAGCTCCATGATTTCTTCATGAAAGCCTTCTTGCTCTCTTCGACTTTCAGTGTAAATTCGACCACAGTGTTTTCAACTGCAGTAATACGCTCGGATTGTTTTGCAGCCGCTGTTTTAACCTCTTCGAATTTAGCATCGATATATAATTTAAAAGCGTCAGCCTTGGCGTCCGCTTTATCCATCAGTTCCTTTATCAGATTAGTCAGAAACTTGAAATCGGGTGGTGTATTCTCCATGTCTGTTTCGGGTGAGCTAGTTACAGGAGCGTTGTGAGCGGTGGTATTGTCGGATATTTCCTTTTCAATATGCTTTTCGAGTCACAGCCGGGACCGTTATATTGTCTACTCCGTGTCTCTTTCCAGGTTCTTTCTCTTTCTTTGGTCCCATGTTGAATCTTTCTTTCTGTTGATATAGTTAGTAGAAGGTCTTATTTAATATATACGATGAGGTTTAAACACATTAGTGTTGTACAAATAGGGTTTTGATGCGAAATTTACGTTAACGGGAGCGGAGCGTTGACCAAACGTGACTCTACATCTCGTTCTCAAACCGGAAGTCCAGACTTTTATATTTTCTATATTTTCTTGTTACCCTGAGTAATGTTAGTCTATATCCACTTTTTAGCCACCCTCTCTATATTCAGAATATATATAGCCCAACAGAATGCTCATTACAACCATAAGAGACTTGAGACTCGACTTGGACTTGTGACCAACAACTTGAGACTTGACTTCGACTTGCAAAAATAATTACTGGTGAGCATAGCTGGTCCATAGCATTAAAACTTTTGTTTGTCACATATTGTATTTGTGTCATTTTCAGTTAAGTACCTATGGTTGTTTCTATTGTGGCTGACAAAGTTGAACAGACCAAGCGTTCAGCATTGGCAAGAGACTTTATGACTGTCAGTAAGATCAGGCAATTATCAAGCTGGAGTTTTCCCTGAGGCTTCTTTACTGGCTTCCCTGAATGTAAAGTTCACAAGACCTCCAATTAGTGCTCACAATATCAGTTCTATTAGGAGACAATCTTTTGACTCTGTCCACTTACACAGGCCATTAATTTGTCTCCGAAAAGAGCTGTTTATTCAATAGTATGTCCCGTTAACCAAACTATGTGTTGACTTTTGTTTGTACATTTTGCTTGTCTATCACACAACTTGTTAATTAGTGTTGTGTTAATTACAGCTATATGAAATAGCAATACCTTGTCTTATAGGGACTGCTACAACACAGATTCAAGACTGTGAGTTTGTCAGACCCAAGACATTTTCTCACAATTTCTGAACATGAATACCAAAAAAAAGTCATTCAAAACAATCAATCGCTAAGCCAATCGATGGTTTGAGTGCTCACAAGACATAGAAGGAGTCTGCTGTGCCATCTACAAGTCTGTACCGCCAAATTAAATTCAGACCTAACTTTCAAACTACAGTACATGTTGCAGATAAAATATGACTCAAGATGTAGCACTATAGTAATCTTACAGTAAGAAATCTGAGTGTTGGGACAACACCTCATTCTATAAAAACAATGCAAAACACAGGAAAAGGCGATTAGATCAAATTGACCCCCTTTCAATGATCAGTAGGTCAGTTTCTTGGTATAATAATAATAATAGCTTGGATTCATATAGTACTGGATTGCAGAGGTGGGACCAAGTCATTGTTTTGCAAGTCACAAGTCAGTCTCAAGTCTTGGTACTCAAGTCCCGAGTCAAGTCCCAAGTCAAGAGAGGCAAGTTTCGAGTCAAGTCCCAAGTCATCTGCCCTACCTGTGCACGGCGTGGCTCGACCGCCGAACGCCGCGGGAAGTCCATCTGTCCACTGCCAATAATCGAGGACAGACCAGAATAGGGCCGCCGTTCCGTCTGGATGCGCCGAGGAGGGTCCGGGGGCTGGCGAACCTCCGGCGAAAGTCCAACATTGTTAGATGTCTCCCTTAGCTTCATAATAACGTTCCACTGTTTGAAATTACATATGAACAGTCTCACGCTTGGAAAAAGACAAAGAAGGGTGTCAACGTGACCACTTCCTGTGTTTTGTAGGAACACATGGGAGTAGGCGTGGTCACGTGCAAGTGATGTGCATGTGTCAACTTTTTCACGTGCACAATATGTGCATGGAGATGATATCTCAATATGGCAGAGCGAGACGCGATGTCAGATATGTGAAATATAACTGATTTTGCGTGACGGCAACCAAGCAACAGTGTTTGTTTGCAACTCTTGCTGTGCCATCATTCCACTAGTAGGAACAACCTTAGAACTAAATGAGGGAACAAGGCCTTTTTTTCTCCCACCATTTCAACGCCCCCATGTAATTTCCCCAGGCCTAATTTGGAAACCACTGGCCTAGTGAATGGACTTTGGAAGGAAGATAACGTGTCTGTGTGTGTAAAGCCAAGACCTGTCCCTCCCATGACAGTTGCACTTTGTTTTTAATAAAAATTCCGGACGTAATTATTCCAAGGGTGCTAGGGAGAGAATAATTTTCACTTTGCCGATCAGATGACAGTTTGGTGTATTCCCCTTACGCTGGATCATATGCCTTGATACAACAGTGCCTGAGGCGAAGATGCCGGTGCGTAACCCGCAACGGTATGCACAGGTGAAATAAACCAGACCTATCCAGGTCTTTCTTGTGGCAGCTTAACAATGTTAATGTATTGAAATGCTTGTATCCGGAGCTGCCTGCTGAACCAAAACCATATTGGTGTGAATGCTAATAAAGACGCAGAAGCCTAAATTAGCTGAAGCCATGTGGGATGTTACATTATTGAAGGCTTGGAGCGAGTATGGGCGTATGGGAGTATGGGCGCATACAGCTCAATTAAATTGTGGCCATTATTTCGGCGTGATTCAGTATGATCTCATTAGAGGAGTTATCACTGGACTAGTTTTTAATCAAAATCCAACACATTATCCCTCTTTATATATAGACAACATCTTCCATAGCAACCCAGCATCAGTATAATGTGAACCTCCCTGCAAGGTGGCTGAACAGGGACGGACTGGGACACCTGTAGCTTGTTTTCTTCGTTCCGATTCAGGGGCTACAATTATACAATTGTCGCATTTGTCCCTTGGACCGTTTGTGTGTTTACACGGCAACGCTCAAAAGCGCTCCAGGTTGTAAACAAATGCAGCAAGCAAGCAAACTGTTCTCTCATTGGTCAGAAATCTTACCGGAAGGACTTGCCTCAGGGAGATAATGTTTCCTCTTCTTTGTTACCCCGGGACATTGGCTATCATCTAATAGGCTATCAAAAACAAAAAGGTTATTGTTGGGCTATTCAGGCCTTGGTTACACTAAAGGAAAACAACAACGTTTCATTTTCGAATTATTTCGTTTGCATGTCCAAGTTAAAAGGCAACGCCGTAGGGCGGCTGGGTGGCGCAGTGGGCAAGGCGCTTGCCACCAACTCAAGGAGATACTGGTATCGAGCCCAGCTCTCGGCGTTGCTTCCGGCTTGGCCGGCCGTCGTACTAACACAATTGGCAGTGTTAGAGGGTGGGAAAGCCAGTGGGTGGGTCCTGGTTGTTGTAAACAGCGACTCCTACAGTTCGGTCGGGGCGCCTGCTCAGCGGAGGATCTAAGGGGGGTAGTGTGATCCTTCCACACGTTACACCCGCTCAGTGAGAGTCCGCGCTGCCAGGTGAAAAGAAGCGGTTGATTGGCTACACATGTGTCGGAGGAAGCATGTGATAGCCTCCACTCTCCCAGATGCGTCTATGCCAAATACAACGCCGTTCGGTTTCCGGGTTCCTCTGATTGGCCACTAAGCCCACGTGACCAAGCGCTAGCACGCCCCCCTTATCGCCCACTGCCGCGCTGTGAAGCGGAAGAGCCAGCGGGGCGACGCGAGGCGGTGGTTTCTCCCCAACTCTGTGCGCCGCTGACTCGGTCCAGCTCCAGCAGCAGCGGCCGTCTTCTCTCCGAGGTGGCTCGTTCTTATTAATCCCCTATTGTTCAGGTCGACATGGTCGCACAAACACCCGTTGGAGGAGTAGTGGGGGAGAAATGAATGAATGAAAACTTTATTTAACAGATTGCAGAATGGGTACAATACAGTACGGCGCAATACACACAATTGTTAAGGGGATGCAGACCAGAGAAAGACGTTTGTCTTGTTTACATCAGGGTCCCCCATTTTCAATTCATATCGACATTTATGACATACACAACATACATAACATTAACATGTCTGACGAGCACAGAGTTGCCAGTCGATAATTCTTGCTATTTAAAAATATTCCTCTTCTTCTCCCCCACTACTTAATAAGAACGAGCCGCCTCGGAGAAGACGGCCGCTGCTGCTGGAGCTGGACCGAGTCAGGTGCGCAGCGACCAGGAAGGGGATTGGGAATTGGCATAACGACTAACATTGGGATGGGAGAAAACGGAGAAAAAAGGAAGGGGGAAACGATTAAAAAAAATTTAAATAAAAGGCAATGCCGTTTTAGCTGGCATTTTCGTTTTCCTAGCGGCAACGCTCAAAGGGGGTTTTCGTTGTCAAAACTCCCTCGGAACGGTGGCATGTAAACAAAGCGAGCCGGTCACGCCCAACGCCCATGCGCACTAGACACCGACGCATGGTGATCGAGTGTTCGTTCGGACGTCTGAAGGCACGCTTTGCGATGCTCCGGAGAGCTATGTACATAAACACAGAGGACATGCACACACGCGCGCTGTGCTCTCTCATCTGTCTGAACGAGGAGCGGGGCTCTGCTTTGCTTTTACACACAAGCGCGACGCGCCTCGGACTGCTTCAAATTATCCAGGTGTGAATACACCCTAAGAAATTGGCCTTTGACCCTGACCGGCCCACCACAACCAGCCTGCGGATATTCCTCCACCCCCTACCCATCGAATAATCATATACAGTACAAACACACCAGCCCTTAATACCACCACGTATAGGATGAGCATAACATATGGATACTGGTCAGACTTGGAGCTACATTGGCACAAAATATTTTTGAAAGAGCCACATTACAAAAACAGCTCGTTCTTCAACCAAACCAACACCAGGCTATTAATAGGTAATTTACATGCTATGAAAAATGGGAGCATGTCTATGTTCCCCGGGTCCTATGTTCCCCGGTAGCAATAGATAGTCAGACCACCAGCCCTGATTCCAAACTCTAACCTTAACCAACTTCGAAAGAGGGCCTAAGCTTAACCAGTTCGAAACAAGGCGGACATTAATAATTAATAAAATAATTTTTTTTTCTAAAATGTTCAATCAATCAATCAATCAATCAATCGGGGAACATACGACCCGGGGAACATAGGACCCGGGGAACATAGGGATGACCCCTGAAAAACCATGACCATGTACTGTGTGCCGTACCAGTAAGCTACTGAAATGTATTACCGTGGCAACCTTAATCACAAGCAGTGTATAATTATTGTCATTAATGTTTCCCCCTGCAATTCAAATGCTTCAAGTGTCCCTGGCGTAGCCTATAGACAGCCCCTCAGCACTAAGACAAGTCCATTTATATATTAAAGGGGACATGCATTGCTATTCCTTGCACTATTTGGGCAACTTTACACAATTCCTGTGAGTCTATTGAACATATCTGTAAGGTTTATTTAAAAAAAAAAATTAATCATTGTTTTATATTTCTAATGGAGTACTCAAAAGCATAATTTTCCAGCCGCAGGATTTCAGGCTGTTATTGGATGGGCTCCGCCCATAAGCGCTTTCAGTGACAGTCACCCACACAGCGTGATACATACGAGAGAGAGAGAGAGAGAGAGAGAGAGAGAGAGAGAGAGAGAGAGAGAGAGAGAGAAAGAGAGAGAGAGAGAGAGAGAGAGAGAGAGAGAGAGAGAGAGAGGGAGAGAGAGAGAGAGGAGAGATGCGTCCCCGACACACACGCAGTCAAGTTTGTGTGTAATGCGTTACTGCAGATCAGTACCCTATTCACGTCAGGAATACCGTCAAATCAGAACGGCTTAGTTGAGGGAAGATCTCGTGAACTCGAGACTAGACTGAAGATTCAATATGGTAATTAGAGACACAGACCCATTGATACTAACTAGTGGACTGCAACCTTGCCCAAGCCCGACCGGGCCCGACCCGGCCCGGCGGGTTCGGGCTGGGTAGGGCTTTTTATTAAATAAATAATTCGGGCTCGGCCGGGCCCGGGCAGCCCCTCCTTTTTTTTTTGTTTTTTATTTTATTTTTTTTTATTTTCGATTTTGCGCGGTGACGACGATTTAATAATAAACTCGAGAGTAGAACATGTGCTCTTGTGCTGGCTGCTGAAGGACGGTAGCCATGGAAGAATTGAAGCAGAAACTAGCTAAGGGGGAGCTTCTAAAAGTTGCTAATGTGACTGGGAAGTCTAGTTTGTGGAAGCACTTCGACCTGATTGTAAGTAGTACAACTAAGGAGCCTATTGGAAGTGTGCAGTGTAGAGAGTGCAGCGCAATTTTAAAATACGACAGCAAAAAGACTGGCACGTCCTCCCTCTTGCGACACGTTGAACGCGGTGGCTGCGGTCGTTTGAATGCTAGCCAGTCACACCAGTTGCCACTGACAGCCTTCCTTCCAGCACCAGTGCCAACAAAAGTTAAATCTGCAGTATTGGATAAATGTGTTCAGTTCTGTTGTCGGGATATCAGGCCCTTTCAATCAGTTGCCGGAGAGGGCTTTGTGTCTCTGGTGCAAGAGCTCATAAATGTTGGAGCTACATATGGCCGTCTCCCAGCTAAAGACGTGCTGCCGCATCCTACCACTATATCGAGAAAATGTCTTGATATTGCAGCCACAAAAAAAGACGAGCTCGTCAAGGAAATATCAGACATAATGTCCAATGTAAATGTGGGGATGACCACCGACATGTGGACCGATGATTACCGCAAGGTCAGTAGTATACACATGTCACACACACAACACAATTCACAGCAATAATAGTAATAAACAAATTTAAATCAATTTAATTAACCAAAAACGGAACGGAATATATAAACAGTGTTTTAAGCACTTTGAACTGCAACATCTGTATGAAAAGTGCTATACAAATAAAGTTATTATTATTATCCCTCTCCCCCAGGTCAGTTATATGTCTATAACATGTCACTATGTGACACCTGATTTCCAACTGAAGAGCCGTGTACTGGCGACTGCGGCGTTTCCCCCCGATGAAGCCCACACGGGCGAAAATATAAGGAGAGAGCTACAGAAACAGCTGGTGTCAGTGCTCGGATTTGATGCTACTGTTTTCAACAAGGTGGTTTGGGTCACTGATCAGGGATCAAACATCATGTCTGCGCTCAGGCCGTACCACCGTCTCGACTGCCAAGATCACATCTATAATACTGTGCTCAAACACGCCCTGGATCACACTGAGCTCAGCGAAACTGCCCCAGAAATAGGAGAGACATTGCTGGCAGCTAAGGCTCTTGTTAAATACACAAAAAAGTCGGGACTTGCCTGCCAGCTGAAAACAACAGTGAAGCAGATGGGAGAGACTAGGTTCAGCAGTGTTTTTCTCACGTTAGAATCCGTCAAGGCTGTCTACGTGGAACTGAGGGAGAAGCTTGCTCTCCGCGGGGAAAGCCGCCGGATTGATGACGTATCGCCAGACGTCCTGGGATTCCTGGTAGAATTCCTTCGTCCCTTCTATCTTGCGCAGAAGGAGCTTGCGGGCGACCAGTATCCTACACTCAACCTGGTCATGCTGTGGCACGAGAGGCTTAAACGACACTGCCAACCTGTCACCACAGACACCCCACACCAGTTGGTTATCCGCAGCAGACACCTGGAATGGATTAAGAAGAAAATCGCGATCCAGCCGCTCCACAAGCTTGCCATGTTTTTATGGCCCAAGTTCAGCCAGCTGCGAATGATGCCCGCAGCCGACTGAGAACGTGTCCACCTTGAAGCAAGGACCCAGGTAGCCAGCTTCTCAGCTATGCCCCCTATTCGCCAAGAACCAGCTGATCCACCTGTTGCAGAGGGTGAGCCCCTGGCCAAGAGGAGAGAGAGCGTGGTGGAGTGTGAGTGGGAGAACGTGTCCTCCACTGAAGACACTGTGGATGAAGTGGAGAAGTACCTCCTTGTCAGTGATGCTATGGAAGCAAATGACAGAGATGTTCTGGGATGGTGGAAATCCCACGAGGCCTCGTTGCCCTTGCTTGCCAGACTCGCACGCTCTGTGTTCAGCATCCCCGCAAGTAGCAGCAGCAGCGAGAGAAATTTCAGTGTCGCGGGGAGAGTAGTGGATAAAAGGAGAACCACGCTGAAGCCATCTACGGTGGACTCTATTCTTCTCCTCCACGACGCATTTAAATTCTAAAGGAATTAAATGAATAATGTAAATAGTTCAAGAGAGAGAGGCAAGGTTGGCCAAATAGGCATTATGCCCTGAAAGGTCGATTATAATTTATTATTAGCCTATACGTTAAAGTTCATTGTTATTGGATTTTGGACATCTGGAGTGGACTTTGTTCAAAGCGGTAGGCCAATGCCATAAGCCAAATATTGTATTATTATTTTCTGATTTATAAGTTATTATTTTCTGATTTATTAGTATTTGCTGGTGTGTGGTCACGCTTCCCTGTTCTGTTGTGCTTTCATATATAAATATTGCTCTGCTCGAAATCTGATTTCTGATTTCTGTTTGTTTGTAGTGACTGAGTAGGCTATTGTGTCGTGTGTGTGACTGTGTGTGTCAAAGAAGATTCCATATAGCCTTCAAATTACGAGTTTTACGAGGCTGACTCGCGCTGGGAAATAGAATGTTTTACGAGGCTGACTCGCGCTGGGAAATAGAATTTGCGAAAAAAGGCTATATAATGGTTGTTAATTTTCAGCATGATATGTGTTATTTAGTTAGACCTATTGGACATTTTCGTTTTTGTTTATTTATTAAGTTAATATATAAACAGTGTTTAGAATATTTAAAACAAAAAAATAAAAAAATTTTTGGCTATAATGTTATAATATATATATTAATGTTTCTTTCGTTTTCACTCTGTTATTTAGGTAGACCTATTGAACATTTTCGTTTTTGTTTATTTATTAAGTTCATATAAAACCGTGTTTCGAATATTTAAAACAAATACAAAAAAAAAAAAATTAATAATAAATAATAATAAAAAAAAAATCTGGTTTTCAGGCGGGCTAGGGCCTAAAATATTATTTATAGTCAGGCTTATTTTCGGGCAGGGCCTGAAGTTCACGGGCTCGGGCTTGGTACGGGCTTCATTTCAAGGCCCTTGCAGACCACTAATACTAACCCCTATTGCTATAAAACAATGGTAAATACTGAAAAAAGCCATTTATAATGCATGTCCCCTTTAAAGTCCAAAACAACTGTTGTAGCCTAAAGTCCATAACCATAGGAATAGAGCCAAATCACCACAAAGTCCATAACGTTAGGTTATGACTATAACCAAGTTCTGTTAACACTTAGTGAACGCTCAGCGTTCATTGCATATATCTCGCTTCAGCATATATACACTGAATAATTTCACAAATGTACCTTTAAAATGCCAGCATTCATCTGGCCACACCCCCATCCGCTTACCTATATAAGCAGGGGTGGTGCCACACACTCATCTCCTTCCCAACAAATTTCATCACAATGAAAAATTAAGGGCCTGCAGCAGCGTCTAGACGCTGAGCGTTCACTAAGTGTTAACAGAACTTGGTTATAGTCATAACCTAACGTTCTGTATCACACTTAGCTCACGCTCAGCGTTCATTGCATAATAGGAGCTGAGCGGGAGCTAGAAGCTCGACAAATGTACCCTGCTGAGGCCCCCCACAACCATCAGACCAGGGAGGGCCGAGCCCCCCCGACCCACCCTAATGGAGGGCACCCCCCCTATTGGTGGCTTCACGGGAGGGCAACGGACCCGACCGTGCGAAGAGGCACTCAAGCAACTCAACGCACAGGGTGAGCAGACCGCGGCTTGACCCCACGACTACACACACGCACAACCCGCATGCCACCCGGGAACGAACGGAGGGAAACAACCTCGTTACTGCCCCCAGAATCACGGGTTCAAGGGCAAACCCAACCCCGTGGCAAGGCCGTAGCAGCGGAGCGCGAAGGAAGACCCAGACCCACCAAAAGGACTGGACTCCCTGGAATGGGGGCCCGGAGAAGTCCATGATGCCAGCATCAAGACCCCACCAGGTGGGCACGTAGTGCCCCGCCCCCCACATCGCCAGCGTATTCGGACAAAGGCCCCTCAGCCGAGCGGGCCCTGTCCCCCCAATAGTACACCGCCTGGCACACTGACCCTGCAACAGGCAGTCAGCATGGCCGTAAGCACACAAAAAAGGTTAACCAACGGAAGCAGGCAGCGCACCGGGGAAAAACCAGGCAACAGGCTATTAACCCTAGCCTGGAGACTGCGGACGAGACAGGCGCCAGAGGGGACAGCTGAACACAGCCGCCCCGGCGGAAGGACGGAAGCTGGCGGTGTTGCATGACCAAGCCTCCATTTAAATACCCCCACCCAGAGGGGTTGAGGCAGAGAAGGCTGACACGATTGGCAGACGTCATGAACGTGCAGGGGCACCCTCAAACGGTGAACCCGGGAGTTGACACTGCTCCAACACACCAGGGAATCAACCACCTTGGTGTTACCCAATGCGGTGGTTGTTCCTATAACCCCTCAAGAAAAAAACTCCAAAACACACCTGCGGGTATACACCGGCTATACCGCAGTACAAGTGTTTCAGTTTTTTAAAAAAGGGTTAACCCAGGCCTACGGGTCGACGAAAACATTACTTCGGACCGGGCCTGGCGATACGGGAAGCACAGGGTCACCAGAGGAGGTCAAAGACCACCCCAACAGGCCCCTCTTCGCCATGCGTGAGAGAGCGAAAAAGAATGGAGAACCAGCCCCTAAGCACACCGTACTTGGTATTCCCAGGCGGTCTCCCAACCAAGTACTAACCAGGACCAACCTGTGTAGCGGCCGAGATCCGACGAGATCGAGCGTGTACAGGTTGGCATGGCCGTAAGCCATTACGACAGTGCTGAGTAAAAACGTACCCAACCAGGGTCTCCATAGCGCTTAACCCTGTGACACCCGGACCGACCTGGCATTTTTCCCCCTGAAAAAAGCCCAAGTCCCTCAGGGTACCAGAACAGCAGATCTGCATCCCCGGCGGACAACGGGTTCAACTGATCCGGACCAGCGTGACCAGAACCAGTCCCGTGCCCTAACCACGCCGACATGCCTACTCCAGGAGAAAGGGCAGATATGCGTGTCGATCTTAACATGAAAAGAAGGCGCCACCCAGACGTTCGGGCGAACCGTGCCTGGTGGCCCACCCCAAGGGCGTGAGACCCCTCTACATATGTTCAGATCCATTCCGTCATCATCCCCCAGACATGAACGAGAATCCGTCGATAACCAACCCAGGATGTGGGATGTGGTCGTCGGAAGAGGAAAAACCCCCATCTCAGTTGCTTTATAAAAACGCCGTTTTAACCTCAAGCAACCAAGGCGTGCCAGTCAGTCGCCTGTTTACAGCGAGCTAGCACTATACGTGCGTCGGGACACACCCCCATCAATGAACAGGCTATTTAGACCTGTCATTGAATCCCCAAGGCGCCCAGGGGAACGACAAGAGGGGTGTGACACTTCCTAACTCCAACACTTTTTGAATAGAAAAGAAGGAAGCACCAACAGTATGTATCCCAGTCTACACAGCCGGGGGTAAAAATTGTTCACAGACAGGGATCCCCAGAGAGACTTCCCACGCGAGCTGTACAGATTGAAAAGAATATATTGCACCTTGAGCCATGTAAAAAATTGGTTTTAGGGCTCTCCGGGGAAGAGGCACTGAACCCATACACACTCAATAATCGAATTGAATCGAATACATACACAATAGAATAGGACACCTCCTAGAGGGTCCACTCACCTTGACAATCTGAGGAGGAAGGCTCTGTATTCTGATGGAGGCTCCCTCACATGGAAGGAGGAGTCCGAACTCACAGAAGGCCCGAATAGGCGCTTGGTGAGGAGGAGCCCTGACCACCCCCCCGAAACAGATCCATCACATGGACCTGAACAGCACACGGAAGTCCTACCAACAGAGACGCGCACGGTGACGTACTCTATGGCGGGGGAATTTCTGCGGTGCACACGCCCAATATTCCAGGCCGTGGTACCAGGAAACTCCCTCCCCCCCCCCCCCCCCCACCCCGTAACGTGCCGAACCGCAACGTGACAGGAACCTTGAAGGACAGGGGGTGTACCCCTGACCGACAGAAACAAGGGGGAGAGGAAAGGTTACCAGTTCACCCCTTTACGACCCCACACCCATGATACGATGTAATGACAAAAAGAGAATATGACACAGTCATAGTCAGCTCTATGAAGCGTTTGACAGCTTCACACAGCGCATGAGCTAACCTGCTATCAGATTTTTACTAAGGAAAAAACAGAATAGAGAGGGCTCTCTAAGAGCCCCGGTCCAACATACACATGTGCTTCTGTGGCCAGTCCAACCCAGTTGTAGGTCACATGACACACACAACCCATCATCACCTACAAAAAATGGCAAAAACACTCTACAGAGGAACGCCGTTTTTCATAATGAGAGAATACATAATTCTCGATTAGTATCGGCCACAGGCCTTGCTAAGCACACACGACAGCGACCAAACAATCTTTTCTTTTAGGAAAATAAAGTTTCTCCAGCAGTTTTAGCACAACCTCAGCAATCAAGCTAAGGGTTACATCGCATCCCTACCACACAAAAGACACAATGTAGTGCAACAACATGTCTGATAGGAGGATGAAAAAGTCCCCAGGGAACCGGGGGGAAACACAATCCTCTTATTTTACCCTTAATACGGCCAGTTAAAACAGGAAAACCTGTTAATATGTGAACACACTGTTCATTGTCATCACAGGCTGAGAAAAGAACATTATTTTACTCACTTGTCACTAAGCATAGCTTCATAGGTTAGTTACCTTAGTTGTGAGTACACGGTACATATAAACACACATGATGTTTCTCACACAACAACCAGATCATTTTCACATCTGTAACAACCCGAGTTGCACGGAGAAGCTAACTGCCAGTGACAAAGACAGTTCACACATAACTCGCGTCGTATCCTAAATGCATTGCAGCAACACACGTTTTGGGAAAACATCGTTATTCACAAAACATTTAGAAAGGTAAAACCAGAAGACGTGTTATAAGGTCTGGTCAAACCTTGTCCTACCCGGAAAGTAGATCAGCGAAGTGCAGTCTCAAGACACCGTAGAAACACAGCCGTCCTGTGTTGATCGATCCGGGCAGCGTCGCCGCTCTACCCGTCGCAACGGTCCCTTTGTTGACGCAATCCTTGCCGTCCTGGCTCAGGGCAGGGTCGACGAACATCCCCTGTCAAAGATGACGTTGTAGTCAAGAGTGTAAAACATGTTATAATCAAAGCACGTTCAACAGAGTAGCATTAAGCTAACGGCCGCTCCAACCGTCGGTCGCTATAAGCTGGCCTTGTCCGATAGCAGCAAGCCAACGTTTCCTAGTGATCACAACAGCTAGCGCCGCAGCTAACAGCTGACTGGCTAACAGTAGGCCCAACCTCTGTAGGCCACGCAGTGATCCCAGCAGGCTAACGCTGCAGCTAACTGCTGACTGGCTAACCGTAAGCTAAGCAGCTATCACCTGAACTTGTACACAATGATATAACACTCACCCAGACAGGCCGTCGTTCTGAAACCCTCCTCACTTTTTAAGAGAAAAGAGAAACAAGATGTCAACACAGCTTTACAACGGTGATTTTACCAACACCCGACGGAATCAGCACAATACCAAACTGGCCTGTGTAGCTGACTTGAACATGGATCTTCCGCTATCGAACATCCATGCACATATCTCCTCGTGAAGGAATACTCTCATTTGGATATGAAAGGGGCTACACGGTGACAGGGAGATACCCACTCGTCCAGAAAACACAGGGATCACCAGTGTTAATGGTCGCGGCCCACTAGTTAAAACTACAATGGTCTTCAGACCAAGGTCTTCTGTCGCCTAGGTGGCTGAACAAAGGACCCTAGCCTGGGGCCGGTTTTCATAAACATTGTCAATTAGCCCCCATAGCACTAACAGACAAGTGAAGCCTGCCAGCGACAGTACTCACCCAACCTGAAACCCACCGCTCCTCACAACAGCGGCGTGTCTTACAGTTCAGCTGTGGCCTGAAAGGTTTCACCCCAACCAACACAGCAAGGAACTGCAGTTGAGAAGCATGCAGCGGCGTGCTCCCAATACGAAAACCGGTGGAGGGTTTTAGAATGATCACCATCTTCCAGACACTCCAGTGACGAAGACAACATCGCCGTATTTTCTCGAAAATAGTGAGAGAGAAAATAAAGATATGATGTCAACGTATCTCCTTGTTCTTCCTCTCCTCGTAAACATTGCTTTTCCAGCCAATATTTTTCTCCACGTCAAGTGGGCATATGAGCAACACGTTGCTTGTGATGAAATTTGAGAAGGAGATGAGTGTGTGGCACCACCCCTGCTTATATAGGTAAGCGGATGGGGGTGTGGCCAGATGAATGCTGGCATTTTAAAGGTACATTTGTGAAATTATTCAGTGTATATATGCTGAAGCGAGATATATGCAATGAACGCTGAGCGTGAGCTAAGTGTGATACAGAACTGCAGGTTTAGATTCTCTATCCCGAGGAGGGAGAGACTAGATAGAGAGGAGGCACACACACGCGCGCACGCACGCACGCACGCACGCACGCACGCACGCACGCACACACACACACACACACACACACACACACACACACACACACACACACACACACACACACACACACACATAGTGGCAGTGACAGAGAGAGGGAGATAGAGAAAACTTCATGTTTATTGTACAAAAGTACATTAGTCTATAAACGGTTAGCAGGAGATAAACATTGGACTTACCCATTCAGTGGGTTTTGTGACACTCCAATGCTTCTGTAATCAGACTCTGTGGGCAGTTTGGTTCTGTTTGAGTTTTTTCCAGTTATTTTGTCTGCATCAGGAAAGTCAGTAGGCCTTGTTACTGGATGTCTGGTGTTTTCACAAAGCAGACAAATGCAACTCAACAGAATGTCCTGTAGCCTACTCTTATTTGTACTACACTGTTTTGTAATTCATTTGTGCCCTTTTAGCGGCCATGTACGCTTTCCACTGACAAAGTGAATGCGCACAGGTGCAGAGCGTGCTGCCCGAGATCAATAGGTAGTTCGTTCAGACCGATTTTCATAGGTCAGTGGTTGTAACTGATGGGAAATTACATTTTAATGGATTATCACTACTGGAAAATGGGCCGGTGCAGAATCAAAGTGGGCTGATGACGTATCACTCTCAATCTTTCTCACTCTTGTTTTGGTATAATGGACTGTTCAACCACTCCCCCAGGATTTCTCCCGGTGCTCCCAACGGCCAAGGATTAATCAGGTGTATTAACTTTTTCTTTTGTTTGTAGTAGTAGTAGTAGTAGTAGTAGTAGTAGTAGTAGTAGTAGTAGTAGTTATATAGCGTAGTGGCTCCCACTCTGCTCACTATTGGAACATTCCCTATCACATACTGTGAACTTGAAAACTTTCCACCACAATGCACACCTGTCCGGCCACGCCCACATCCTCCCATGTATATAAGCGAGGGGTGTGACCGTACTTCACTCTTCCCTTTCTTTCACCTCACGGAAGTCCGTGGCTACAGTGCACACTTCGCAGTGTTGAAGAAAGTTAGTTAGTTAGTTAGTTAGTTAGTTAGTCATTGTGTTGCTGTCTTTTTTATTTTTGCCTACTCTCCCTTTAAAGGAAAAAGTTAAGATGACATCACCACCGGGACCTGGCAATTATCGTTCAGGCCTCCATCAGCACTTCACAGTCGCGACCTCCTCTGTGCGCCGCGGGGGTTCCCTGACTCCACGCAGGCAGGTGAGGCGCAGCGGCGCGCAGAGCTCGGCGAGCGTCGCCAGGCAGCCGTCGAGCACCCCTCCCCATTGAGATGGCCTAGCTCCGGCTCCAGCGTCCCCACCGGGAGACAGTCAGCTAGTCCGACGGTCTCTTTGGTGGGTGATGACTTGCGGCGCAAGCTCTCCGCATCTTCTGGCCGCCTCAGACCCACTCCTATCCAAGCTCCGGGGGTGTTCATCAAACATTTCCGCCATCGACTAAAGACACACTTCTTCAACCAATACCTGAAGTAAAAAATATATATTTTTTTAAAGTTTAAAATAGAAATATTACCATTGTACTGTCTTTTACTATCATGCACTTTGCTACTAAATAATCAAATCAAATGTATTTGTAAGGCCTGACAGCACACGTTAATGTCCCCATGGGCCGGACACGTCTTCTTTAAACAAGTCAAGAAGAAACAATAAATCACAATAAATCAAGAACAAAACAAAAACCTGACATGGTCAACACACATAGATTCTGTGGTGAAAAAGGCTAAACAGCACCTTTATCACCTGAGACAGTTAAGGAAGTTCAGAGTATCGGGGAAGATACTCCACTCCTTCTATTCCGGGGCTGTAGAGAGCATTCTGACTGGAAACAGCACAGCACAGGACAGGAAGGCACTCCAGAGAGTGGTGTGCTCAGCAGAGCGTACCACGGGTATTGCACTACCACCCCTGCAGGACTTATACAGGAGGTGCAAATCCAGAGCCAGCAGAATAATGAAACACCCCCACCACCCCAACCAGCCTGTTCAAGCTGCTGCGGTCAGGCAAATGCCTACGTGCATACGCTATGAGAACAGAGAGACTCCGGCTCAGCTTCTTCCCCCAGGCCATCAGAACACTGAACACTGAACTCTCCACTCACAAGTAAACATGAGCGCACGCACGCACGACACACACACACACACACACACACACACACACACACACACACACACACACACACACACACACACACACACACACACCACTCATGCTGCAACCACTTTAAACAATCACTGTAAACAAAATGTCACTTTAAAAAATGTAAAAGTCACTAAGGAAGGAGGTATTGTAATAGTATAGTTTAGATTCTTTAACTTTAAGATACTTTTTTTTATCATGCACATCTTGTGTCTTACCTATTTTTTATTTGTATTACATTTTTGTCTATTTTATTATTGTATTATTGCACAATCGATGCGGGCATGACCACCCACATTTCACTGTATGCCCTGGTATGTATGTGACAAATAAACCTCTTGATTGATTCTTGATGTGGTAAGCATATGTGAATAGAATAGATGTAGTAAGCATATTGTGTGAATAGAATAGAAGTACTTAACCCAGCAATGAACTCAACGTCTAATAATAATCTTCCTTGCCTATTATTACCTAGTACTATGCTAATATGTCTATACTAGGGATGTTCGATATTGGCTTTTTTACCAACTCTTAATTTCCGATACCGATATCAACCGATATCAACCGATACCGATACAGGCTTCCCCCCTCAAAAATGGAATAATTTCAGGTAATTAACATTACATATCTCTTGTCATGGAATTAACACAACATTATGCATACTTTTGACAATAAATAAAATCAGAATTTCTTCTTACTTGCTTGCCTGGGTAAATAAAGGTTAAATAAATGTAAAAAAAAATTAAGAAAATCGATACCGATAATTTCCAATATCACATTTTAATGCCAATATCGGTAGGCCGATAATATCGGACATCCCTAGTATATACTACTATACTCAAGACTGTAGCACCCAAGTTTCAACACTATTTGATGAACATTGTTACTTAGCTGAAATAGTTGTCAACTATTGTCACATCGCTATAGTAACGCCATCACTCCCATGCTTCCTTCCCCTCTCTGCTCTGGCATTATGCAGATTATTGGGTGAGATATCTCATCTTGTCCCCAACGCGTCTATACTTTCTACAACGGAGCTCGGTGTCCGGGTTCCTCCGATTGGCCACGACGCCCACGTGACCTCCGCTAGCACGCCCCCTTGGAAACCGAGCTCCGTTGTAGAAAGTATAGACGCGTCCCCAACACATGATAGATTAACTTGTTATCGCTTGACTACATGGTGTTTCACCAAGATAATGACACTAGAAGTCAAGGAGAATGCTGAATGCTACTGAAATAGATACTGTATGACTCTTGGTGTTGCAGGTTCTGTTACGGCCAGCATCCAATTGTAGTTGGTGTGTGTGCGCGTGCATATGTGTGATGGTAGTTGGTTTTGTCATGGTGAACCACAATTTTACGTTTACATTTAGCTGATGCTTTTATCCAAAGTGACAAATTGTATCAGCAGGAGGGGTACATCTCTGGCAGCTAAGGGTAAGTGTGGTATTTCCATCTACAAGTTCCCTCTGAGTGCATAGCAATATAGAAATATTAGCATAGTAGGTAGTAGTTTAGGCATAGTAGCATAGTACTGTACACATCATAGATAGTAGTATAGTAGCATTTTTTTTTTCAGGTATTGATTGACATTTTATTTTTTTGTGTTTTCGACAGCGGAACATTGAGTGGGTTTCAGCTGTCCTGATTGTGGTGGGAAGTTCATTCCACCATCGTGGAGCGAGGACAGAGGATAATTTGGTTCAATGACCCCCCAGGAGCCCGAATAGGAGTGGGTCTCAGGCAGCCAGAAGATGCAGAGCGTAGGGATCTTGAGGGTGTGTAGTTAGAGACCATTGACCAGAGGTAGGAGGGAGCTGTTCTCCTCGCTGCACGGAAAGGCAGATAAAGGACCTTGAAGCAGATTTGTGCGGCAATGGGAAGCCAGTGTAGCTCTCTGACTGACCAAATTAATGACAACAAAACTTATGTAGGGGATGCAAATATAATTATTCTACCATCGTATTTCTACATATTTCATTTCAAACCTTTATTTATACTCGTGAAAGCACTGAGGTTTCCCTCATTTACAGTGATGACGAGTTAACAAAGGACACAAATATCATAACAGTTAATAATTACAATGAATTACAATTACTACAATGATGGATTAAAAACAATTACATGATTCAGTACATAGGTCAAATGCAATGCCTTTAAACTCCATGAATGACGGGAATGTTCCGAGCTTTAGAGTCTTTTGCAGGGTATTCCATGTGTATCGTAGGAGAAGGCAGACTTTCCAAGCTCAGACCGAACTCGAGGCACCATGAGCACAAGCCGATCATTCGAACAAGTTTGGTAGGTGACAGCACTCCAGACCAACAAAGATGTAATATAATAATAATAATAATAATAATACATCTATTTTATATAGCGCTTTTCCAGGTGCTCAAAGACGCTTTACATGGGCAGGAGAGACAAACTATGGCAAAACAAAAAACAGAACAAAAATAATACATGACAAAAATAAAATAACACCGACAGAATTAGAGGTCAAAAGCAAGATTGAAAAGGTGAGTTTTGAGGGCTGATTTAAAAGATGTCAGGGTGTTTGCATCACGGATATGGCTGGGGAGGGCATTCCAGAGGGAGGGGGCAGCAGCAGCAAAGGCCCTGTCGCCCCAGGTCCGGAGCCTGGTCGTGGGAGGTGTTAGGAGGTTGGCATCTGCAGACCTAAGGCGACGGGTGGGCGTGTGACGGTGGAGGAGGTCGGACAGGTAGGGAGGGGCAAGGTTGTTGAGGGCTTTAAATGTGATGAGTAGTATTTTAAAATGTATCCTGTATTTGATTGGAAGCCAGTGGAGGTCGTGGAGGACAGGGGTGATGTGATCAGAGCGACGGGTGGAGGTGAGCATGCGGGCAGCAGAGTTTTGGACATATTGGAGTTTATTGAGGATAGTGTTTGGTGAGCCGTAGAGGAAAAAGTTTGGAAGTTTGCCAATAATTGCTTTGTAGATAAAAAGATACCCATGATAACTATGTTGCAACGAGAGAGATGGCCAGCCTACCCTCTCATACAAAAGACAATGGTGAGTATCATATTTGTCACCCGTAATAAATCTTAGGGCAGAGTGGTAGGCAGAATCCAAAGGCCTTAATGTAGACGCAGACGCATGCCTGTAAATGACATCACCATAGTCCAATATTGACAAAAAACAGCCTGTACAATTCTTTTCCTACAGAACATAGGAAAACTAGCGCGGTTACGGTACAAGAAACCAATCTTTTGCCGTAATTTTGTAGCTAGGTTATCTATATGGAATTTAAAAGAAAGTTTATCATCCAGCCATATACCAAGATATTTATACTCACTAACTCTTTCAATATACAAACCATTTGCTGTTGTTAGGTGTAGCATGTCATAATCTATAACCCTGGCTCTAGAAAACATCATAGACTTGGTTTTACTAGCATTAAGCACTAACTTGAGCTTAGCTAGAGCATTTTGGAGAGTGTCAAACACAAGCTGCAGGTTCACAATAGCTTCCTGAACAGTATCCGCAATGCAGTAGACAACTGTATCATCCGCATAAAGATGAGCCTGACAACCTGCTAGTGCTGAAAGACTAGAAACAATATCATTAATATAGATTGTAAAGAGGACCGGCCCCAATACCGAACCCTGTGGTACACCCTTAGACAATGGCAGGAAATCAGATTGAAAGTTACCTGAATTCACAGATTGACACCTTGAAGATAAATAGTCCTGAAACCAAGCACAAGCGGCTTTATCCAGGCCAATGCTAGCTAGACTATTCAAAAGCAAGTGATGGTCTACTGTATTAAACGCCTTTGAGAGGTCTACAAAGAGAACTGCACAATGCTTCCCATTGTCCAGGGCTGAAATAATGTCATTAGTGACCAAAGTAACAGCTGTAATAGTACTATGATTTGCTCTGAAACCTGATTGGTGAGTAATTAGCACTGAGCAACTTGAGAAAAAGGTTTTTAATTGGTTGTTTACCAAGGTCTCCAGTGCTTTGGCTAGGCATGATAGTTTGGAGATAGGACGATAGTTATCCATCTTATCCCTATCCCCCCCTTTATGCAAGGGGAGCACCTTGGCAGATTTCCACACTTGCGGGACTATGCCAGATGCAATAGAAAGGTTAAAGATGTGTGACAATGGCTCACAAATGACAGGGGCTGCCAGTTTTATAAAAAAATAGTCTAAATTGTCCACACCAGTAGAACACTTAGGGTCTATGGATTGCAAGATATTGAGGAAAGGGCTGGAAGGAAAATGTAGGTACACACGAGGCATGATCGAAGATTGGGCTAGGGTCAGAGTCAACATCCAGTGGAGCCAGCCCAGTAGACAACCTGTCAAATAAGGACCCAGCCTCAATGAAGTGTTTATTGAAAGCAAGACAAATTTCCTGAGGATCAGAGATTTTACAATCAGCCAAATTAATACACAATGGCAATGTAGCAGGGTTATTTTTTGACAGGTTTACTGCACCCCAGAATTTAGCTGGGTTAGAGTAGGAATTCGAGACTAAGTCTAAAAAGTAATCAGATTTAGCCTTCCTCACAGCTGCAGTAGTTCTATTTCTAAGTTGTCTGAAGGAAAGCCAGTCTTGCGTATCCCCAGTGCGTCTAGCACGTGACCACGCAGAGTTCCGCTCAGAAAATAATGCTGACAGCTCACTTGAGAACCACGGTGCCACCCTATCCTTAATCCTAGTCCTTTTATAAGGAGCATGTTTATCTACAAAGCAATTAAATGTCTTTATAAAATAATCCAGTGCAGTTTGCACATTATCAGACCCTGCTAAACATAGACTATTATTAGTAGCAATGTCCTCCAAAAAGGGTTGGGGGTTAAACATTTTAAGATTTCTCCTTTGAACAATACGCGGTCTTGATTTCAGCAGCTTTGTGGATCTAACACAGACCGTAGGACAATGATCACTAATGCCTAAATCAAAAACACCACTAGCAGAGATCCTGTCACATCTGTTAGAAAATATCAAGTCAATGAGAGTGGATTTAGCATGATCTTTAGGGTTTGGTCTAGTGCTCTCAGTAATCAACTGAGTAAGGCAGAGGTTACCACTCACCTCCTTCAGGTAACTAGAAGCAGCATTTCGCCAGTCCAAGTTAAAATCACCCAGCACTAGCATCTCTGAATTAGAATATAATGACAGTATATCCATAATTTTATCAGTAGCACTAGCCTCAGCTTTGGGAGGCCTATAGACACCAATCAAAACTAAAGAGTTACAAGGCCCCAAATCAACCTTCAGCACAAGTAATTCGAAACACTTTGGAACTGTGATGGTATTCAATACTGAAACAGACAAACAGGATTTTACATACATTGCAACCCCACCCCCTCTGCCAGCTCTGTTGCTTCTACATAAATTATAGTGCTGTAAAGCTGCAGATGAGTCATTGTCAGATTTTTTTAACCAGGTTTCCGATAAAACCAGAACATCAGGATCAGCCTGAGATACTAAAATGTTCAGATGGTCTAACTTATGTTGTTGAAGGAGGCTTCGTATGTTTAAATGGATTAGGCCAAGCCCTTTCCTATCCTTGAAGGCAGATGGGCTGTTCAGACTAACTGTGGCAGAGACTGTATCATTAGGTACAGAGGTTATGGGAACAGAAACCTGAGACAAGGGGTGTACATATCTCTCATTTTTAAGATCCACCAGGTTACCCCTACCACACCCCTCTCTTCTACATAACTGCGCCTACCACGCGACAAACCATCACATACAACAGAGATATTTTTAGGAGTAGGTCCATCAATAGGGCTTTGATCCGCCTGATCCCTGGGAGTGGCTTTAAAAACATGGACACAAGGAACTATGAGATGGATCGGACTCACCCCATTTCAGGCCACATCCACTGTTCTATGTTTTCGGACCAGTTCCCTACTCCCACTCACTGCGGATCTCAGAGCCATGTCCATACCCATGGAGAGCAGCCAGACTCCATTCCAGTTGGGATGAAGGCCATCCCTAGCAAAGAGCTCCGGACGTCTCCAGAAAACATAGAAATTATCTATATAGGGAATCATCATTAGGCAACAGTAACCCTTCAGCCAGATATAAAGTTCACGGATCCTGCTGTACTTGCCATCCCCATACCTAGGGGAGGGAAAGGGACCAGAGATAATGCAGGATTTATTAGATGACTGGACTGTGGAGATCAGGGCCCTAAAGTCCTCCCTCAATAACTCAGACTGTTGATACCTAATGTCATTAGACCCGGAGTGGATGATGATGGATGATGCCTGAGGATGGTCCTTAATGAGTGAAGGGAGTGCTGCCTTGATGTCCGAGACCCTGGCTCCTGGGAGGCAGTAGGTTCTGGCCCTCGGGACAGCCACATGACACACCATTGAAGTCCCGATGACAAGCACAGAGGGAGGGGGGGGGGGGAGCGGTGCAGGGCTCACCATCCCTTGTGGGTCTCTGTAGAGGTTTACCATTCCGAGTGGGAGGGGGGCTTCTCTCAGGTCAGCCGACAGGATGGTCTATGCTCATCCAACAGCCAGTAGTGGAACACTCCAGTGGGGGACCGGCGCCCGATGTCATCCTGGAGCTGTAGGCTCAGGCAGAGCAGGCTGGAGGCCTAGTGGAGCTGGAGGTCCTCAGGTGGAGATGGAGGCCCAGTAGAGCTGGAGGCTAAGTGGAGCTGGAGGCCCGGTAGAGCTGGAGGCCCGGTAGAGCTGGAGGCCCGGTAGAGCTGGAGGCCCAGGTAGAGCTAGAGGCCCAGGTAGAGCAGGCTGGAGGCCCAGTAGAGCTGGAGGCCCAGTAGAGCTGGAGGCCCGGTAGAGCTGGAGGCCCAGTAGAGCTGGAGGCCCGGTAGAGCTGGAGGCCCAGGTAGAGCTGGAGGCCCAGGTAGAGCAGGCTGGAGGCCCAGTAGAGCTGGAGGCCCGGTAGAGCTGGAGGCCCAGTAGAGCTGGAGGCCCAGGTAGAGCTGGCTGGAGGCCCAGGTAGAGCTGGCTGGAGGCCCAGTAGAGATGGAGGCCCATTATAGCTGGAGGTCCAGTATAGCTGGAGGCCCAGGTGCAGCTAGTGGCCCAGTAGAGCTGGAGGCCCAGGTGTAGCAGGCTGGAGGCCCAAGTCAGGCCAAAGTAAAAAATATATCTCTCAGTCCACAGGGCAATAGGCCTCTGCTGCAGATCTAGGCTATAGACAAGCCACACTGCAGCAGTAAGATGGTTGTGATGGGCAGGTAAGCAGGAGATTATTCTTCCAACTCTGGACTGGATTGATAGCAGGACTAGCAGAGCCAGCTAAACTACTGCAGGTCTTCCAGCTCTTGGCTAATTGCTAACAGAGCCAGCTAGGCTAGGCTACTGCTAACAAGCAAGAGCACAATTTCAGAAAAGTTCCCAAAAACAGTATAAGTAGCCCACTGTTTTTAAAGCAGATTAAATAAAACAGACCTTTTCAACTGGGAGTACAATTCCATGTTAAAAATCCATTACAATTCAATAAAATCCAATAAAATCCAACAAACTTTTCAGGAGCTGTCATTTCACACAGCTATCACGGCAGCCATATAGTGAGATCATTATGAACAGGTACATGGTCCTATCACGAGCGAGGCAGGAGTTTTCAGGACCAGCCTATCAGAATGGAGTACCTGAGTGGAGTCCCAGAGTGACGAGCGTATCCAGGCAGATTGGAGGAAGACATTGACCATGAGAGGGGCACGGAAAGGCCGTCTCTTCATGAAAACTACCAAAAGTTGACTTTAAGCTAACACAAATTCTGAAAAGAGGTAACGGACATCAGAACGGACAGTTCAATAACAGTGTGTGGTCACATTGTTATCGTAACGTGAGTTTTAAGCGACAAGTATCCTCGTGACTGTGTGAATACCATGCTAACCGCGGTAATGGCGGCGTTCGTTTCTGGAAAATAACACCGACTGAGGGCGAAAGAGGCTTTGTCAGTGCTGTGAGTTTCAAGAAAGCGAATGACATTGCTGAAGAAAGAAGCAGACGGATATTCTGTGAGTTTTGATAGACTTTTAATAAACTAAAAGTCAGTAGCTACCGCAGCTACATGCGGTCAGTACGTGTAGTGTTAACGTTAAATGTAGCTTTGAGCCTTGAACGGCACGCATAGTAAATATGCAGGATTTGAGGGAGACAGTGTCATAGTCACAGCACGAGCGTACTTCACTCCCCCTCCTTTTCCCCTCACGTTCACCACACACTCCTCTTCATCCCCCTCTCCATCCACCACGCACTCCTCCTCATCCTCTCTTCCTCCATGCACCCTTATACGGCCAGCAGTACTTCACTTCCCGTCACCCAACCCAGCTGCACCTCATCCCTCTGATTCACACGCTGTCAGGCACCTCACTCCTCACAGCTGTATCCTATCCCCCGTTGATGAGGATCCTACTTCTACCCCACGACGCTGACCAGAAGTCGTTGTGGTGTTAAACACCACAACCTAGGTACGACGTCTCTGCCTGAAGCTCTGCTAAACCTGCTCTTGTATTTCCTTGCTCTAACCCGTTTCTCCTGTGCCCCAGGATCCCCGTTCCAGTGCGCCGTCCTGCCCGGACGTTACATGCAGATGCCCGCAGCTGCAGCCCCAAGAACACTAACCCCGTTCTATTCCCCCAATTCCTGTTGAACTGCTGTCTGCAATTAAAACTCTTGAAACTCTCCATTCTCCTCTCTTGTGTGTTCAGCGATTGAGCTGTGTTCTAGACCAACTTCTCACAGACAGGCTGTGTCTACCAACGGCTTAACACGCACACACACACTATCATACACACACACACAAACAGACTGGAATACACGCACACACAAACAGACTGGAACACACGCACACACAAACAGATTGGAACATACACACATGCTCAGTGACTGAAGCAGTTACACACATCATTTAGAACAATAGAAAAATAACGTTTCCCTGCCATCAGAAGACATCTTCCAGTGACTCACCACATCTCATATGCCGTCTACAGGAGTGGTAATTGTATCAAACCCTTGTCAGTTGTAACCAACTGAGGTATTGAGTTAAAGTGATAGTTAACTGTATCAAACCCATGTCAGTTGTATAAGACTGAAGTAATGTGTTAACCCTTAGTGGGTGACTGATATCACGTTTATATCCAGAGTGAATACTCCCTCTGTGAAGTTTATAAGAGAGCTTTTGTTGTGAGGTAATTACAACTGTCATGAGTGAACTGTCATAATTATATGCAACTGTTATACGTGAACTGCCATAATTATATGTAACTGCCATAACATTTGATATATTGAGTTATACACTGTGAGCCTATTTTTGAAGTAGACATAACTATCCAGGTTGGGTATTGATTATAATGAGAACTAAGAAGGATGTTGCTGCTGTGCAAGTGAATTGTTGTTGTGTTTTGTTTGGAATAATTGTCCTTTTTAAATGAAAGAGATGTCCAGATACAGAAGGAAGGACTGAGAGAAGGAGAATATTTCTCAAATCAAAATAAAGCTTTCATGTTGTTTTGACAAGCTGAATTAACTTCTCAGGTGTTTTCTTTAGTAATGGTTTACCTTGGAGTAGGGGCGTCTCACCTGGTTTTCCGCTTTATCTACTCGCCTTGTGCGTTTTTTGGGGTAACTGCGCCCCACTACGCATGGTCGGAGTCCTACCCGTAAAGGGAACCTCGGGGGTGCATTTGTCGGGGCTATGCGCCCTGCTTCGCCCATTGTCCCATAGGCGAAAGCGGAACGCGTAGCCAGTAGAAATATAATGAAGGTTATCCGATAACCCTAGTTATGATACTGGTGTAGCGTTCCGCTTTTCACTAGCTCTGAGGACCCCTGGCTGTGTTTCGTTTGAAATTCAGACTCGGAAGGGGGAGCTGATCACCCCACCTGGGCTATATGCTGGCCGGAGGTGGGCGTGATCAGACAGATGAGAAGGTACATGTGAGGAGTTTGAAGTAGGTGTGCACGTGCACAGAGGATATCCCATAGGCGAAAGCGGAACGCTACGCCAGACGCCAGTATCATATAACTAGGGTTATCGGATAACCTTCGTTGTCTCAGTCGTCCAAAGTAAGAGAACACCATATTAATCCCTACAGGGCGGGCATACTTACCCCCGCTACACTTACAACAAACCATTAGCAAAATGAATGTCTTATGGCAGGTAATAAGACTTGAGGTGGGGCAGTGGTTCAAGCGACAAGATGTGGAGTGGCGAGGGACCCTTGTTTAAACAATCTACCTTTTCAGGGATATCCTGCATTCATGGAGATGATGATAAACTAAAATCATCCACATCCTGAAATACATCAATATACAGTAGGAGGGCACCTTGTGTATGACAGGGCAAAGGGGCAGGGGATCAAACCTACGTTGGACCCTATCTGTGTGCATGCCTGATGAGACTCAGGAGGCTCATTCCCTCAAGGAGTTTGGAACACACACGCATGCACATACGGGCACACACACACATAGACATACACATACAGTCCATATGAATCTGTTTCTATCATTCAGCAGCAGCAAGGCTTACTGGGCTGAATAATAATGTGTAAAAAGCAACCACTAACAAACAAGGAAAACACAAACAACCAGCTAGCCTGTTACCAAACAGGATTTGTTATCCGACTCCATCTCTCAGGATAGGTGGAGAGGACACAGTGTTGATATGTCATGTCAGTCAACACTAAATGTGTCCTTTGCATTGACACGGAAATGGATATCTCTCAAATCCTGGGCTCGTACAGGTCCATACAGTATGTCATCCCCCCTGTAGAGGGATATGGAGCTAGCAGAGCGCAAACATGGTGAACCATTGTGGCAAAGTGCAGAGACAGGACAGCGGGGAAAGAGGGATGACAACAGATGAATCACACAGAGAGAAAGAGGGGGGGGGGGGGGTAAAGACTGTTGGATTGGATTTTTCTTTGTGTTGTTTTGTTTGTTTTTTATTCAGCCAAACCCAGATCTGAACCTCAGCATTCTCTCTTTTGCATATTTGTGTGGCTGGTGTCTGCCTTTTCTGTAGCAAGCTTATTTTTTAGCATTGCCAAAACAGCACAGGTATTCCTTATATCAATACTGCACACAGAGGTGTGTATAGAGTGAGTGAGTGAGTGAGTGAGTGAGTGAGTGAGTGAGTGAGTGAGTGAGAGGGAGGGAGTGACTGAGTGAGTGACAGGGAGGGAGAGAGTGAGAGGAAGGGAGGGAGGGAGGGATGGTGAGAAGGAGAGAGAAAGAGACAGGGAGAAGGAGAGAGAAAATCAAAGCTACAATGACAACAGGCCTACAATGAAAAATAACTCCAAAAACCAACACCTCGGGGGGGTTTGGCAATCACAGGCAGCGCAGACAACAGATTCACGAACAGCACTCCGGTCCGGGATGGTGTCACCACATGATTGATTCTCCCGGGCCCACTGATACGTTTGCTGTGGTCGGCATTCTGTGGGGGAAAGAATTGGGGTGAAGGGAAAAACAATGTTGGGACCTGATGAATGGCAGCCGATATTCTGACCAGTAACACTGCTTGCTCTGAGGCCAGTCACCTTGGAAAGGTAATCTGTAGTCAGCAAGGCTGTAAAGTGCGACTCACACTTATGGCTTTATTTGAATGGCACGGTTAGCAGGACATGATACAATTCAGGAGGATTGCAGCGCCGGGCTTGTTTTTAACAGTGATCTATTGCTTGGCATGAATAGTATGTTCATCTCCTGCGAGGAAAACCATTAGCCTATTCTTTTTTTTTCTAAATTGAATTTCGCACAAGGTTTCCTCCAACTCAACTTGTAAGAGTTCATCACCCGAGCTGTGGCCCAGGATATCCGCCTCTGCACGTGACCACCTCACCCCTGCTGATTTCACACCAACTGTTGGAGACTATTTATGTGAGAGAGTGGGAGTGTGTTCCTGGTCCAGTAATCCACCCCTTTCCATCATCACCTATTTAAAAAATAAAGCAGCATGCAGTACAGTGCTGTGTCTACCAGATGCCAAATACAGACATTCACTCCCCCATGCTCGCATGAGAATCAAATTAGGAACAGACTAATAGGGCGGTGTGGGAGGAGCGACCGGTACTTTCATTTATGTTCTTCCTAATAATAATAATAATAATAATAATAATAATAATAATAATAATAAATTGAAATTGTATTGCACTTTTTGTTCACTGGGATCCCAAAGTGCTACAGGGCTAAAACATAGTTAAAAAATAAAATAATTATTAGTAAAAAATAAAATACAGAATAAAAACAAGATAAAAATAGAACATAGTTAAAAACATATAAACAGAAAATTAAAGACAACAGCACAAGAAAAAAATAATATCACAAGATTATTTTTTTGTAAAAAGCTAAAAGTCAAAGGCCTCCTTGACCCTCCTCCATTTAGCACTGATGGTGACGGAGAGACAGAGAGAGAGGGAGAGTCAATGGTGCTGTGGTGAGGAGCTGGAGGGGGTCACTCTGAGCCTCCTCTGAGTCAGACGCAGTTCCAGACAGCCTTAAGGTTTTGGGGGCCCGTTTCAAGATCAAACGTGGGGCCCATATATTATCCTAACAACCCACCCCACACTCCCAAGAACATGTCTCTCTGACATACATTCTGATGTTCTGACTTAAACGTGTAACTGCTCTCAGGAAATTCTCTCTCTTTCTCACACACACACCAGCAAAACCAGTGAATCTCATACTGAGGGGTGCAAGCAAATGGAGTGCGCCCACACACACACAAGAGACATTTTCTGCAAACTTTTCAGCCCTAAAATCTTAATTTATAACAGTACATCGACATGCCATGTACACAATGAAACATCACATGATGAGGTTTCGGGAGATATGATGCATTCTATTCTACCTCACCCAGAACAATAGGAAACCAATGAAAATATAATGTTTAGGTGAAACTCACCAGAGTCAACTTTTGAGATTTCCATTACATGGTTTATGTCAGGAGCGAGGTTTCCTCTACAAGGTGAAAGTCTCAAGTAAGTGGACTGGACATCTTTCTGTGTTGGCGATGTGCCTTTTCAAGCAGCTCCAACTCGCTTCAGTTATCCACATTGGCACAGTGCGCGCATTTGCTTTGTCGATTCAGGGTACGTTTGCTTTGTCGATTCAGCGTACGCTTGCTTTGTCGATTCAGGATACGTTTGTTTTGTTGATCCAGGGTACGGTTGCTTGGTCAATCCAGGGTACGAGGAAGTAGAGCGGTCGTCTGGTAATCAGAAGGTTCCCGGTTCGATTCAAGCACCTCAAGTAAAAGTCAGAGTATCTGGCTAAAAACACATGTTGACAGAGTCTGGCTATGGGGCGACAATAATATGTTCATGAGACATGGTTTCTCCCTTCAGCCTTTAATCGGCGTGGTTTATTATTTACAATTGCACACAGCAGCACATGAGTTCTCCTCTCCGTGAGAGGCAGGTGGGAAGAGATAGAGGGGGAGGAGACATCTCCTTAAATACCCTCCACCTGGCGGAAGCATTAGCGGCTCCGCCTATAGCGCCCTCTAGTGGAAACAGTTATGCATAGTTAGACAGTTACTAGCAATCATATATAACCTCTAACTTTAACAACACACGTGAGTAAAAGTAAAAAAGTTTCAAATTTTAAATGTACTAAAAAGATCCCCGCTTTCCAGTCTTGCACAAGGACCAATCAGCATGGGTATGGGCAGGTTCATTTTCCATTGATGGGGATTTGATTGGCTGTTTTTAAATTAAGTGAGGCCGCAGGATTAATAACGTTAACGTTAGTTCGGCCAGAGAAACAAATATACTAATTAAAATGGTTGGACCTGCAAGATTTGTACTTTGTAGGTCTGCATTTTAAATGTAAGGAGTACGTTTTTTTTCTATGAAATGTAATTGAGTAAAAGTACAAGTATACAAACCTAATAATACTCAAGTAAAGTACAAATCCCCAAAAACAGTACTTAAGTATTGTAACGAAGTACAATTACTCAAGTACTTTACACCCGTGATCCAGGGTACATTTGCTTTGTGGATCCGGGGGACCCTGCTAGCGATCCGGATCAATAGAAACCGGTGAAACATAGCTATGGAGCAACAGCGGCGCCAGCGGCAGCACATCTGGAGATTTGTATGCGTTGGGCTTAAGGGGGAAAATGGGGGGAGGGGGGCAGGTGCTATAGAGCAAACAAACACATACAATTAGGAGACAGTGGTGGAGTCGGGAAGGGGGGTATACGGAAGGTGTTCCAGAGGGCTCATTACAGGGGGCGGGTGACAAGGCCGGGGCGGTTGGATGGGAAGAATAAGGAAGAGGGTTAAGGGATGAAGTGAACTGAGAAAGGATGGAGGGTAGAGGATAGAGGAGGGGGCACTGGAGCTGATATATTCAGAGTCTCATTAGCGGAGACAGGCCGGGCACAGGGGAACAGGGAGTTCACCGTCATTGGGGCTCATTACAGACTGGCAGGAAACAGACCCGGCCTGGGCCATAGTGGCACTTAACACAGTAACACTGACTACCAGGACCAGACACAACCACACTGACTGACTACCAGGCGCCAGATACAACCACACCAGCTAACTAGGAGGACCAGACAGAACCACACCAGCTGACTACCAGGACCTGACACAACCACACTGACTGACTACCAGGAGCCAGATACAACCACACCAGCTAACTAGGAGGACCAGACAGAACCACACCAGCTGACTGCCAGGACCAGATACAACCACACTGACTGACTACCAGGACCTGACACAACCACACTGACTGACTACCAGGAGCCAGATACAACCACACCAGCTAACTAGGAGGACCAGACAGAACCACACCAGCTGACTACCAGGACCAGACACAACCACAGTGGCTGTGTTCCTATCATTGTGTTCTGTGAAATGTCACTCTCTTTCTCTTTCTCTCTCTCTCTTTCTCTCTCATACTGTCTTGCTCTTTCATCCTCTCTGTCTCTTTCTCAGGCCATGGTTAGACTAGTGTATTCCTGGCGTTTTTTTTATACGTTTTTGACGACGTTTGATGTCCCTATTACACAGAAATGCGTTTTTTGGCGTTTTTTTGTGGATACGGCTGAAACGCAAAATTGTGTTTGCGTTTGGAGATACGCAAAAAAAACGAATCGACAACAGCGTGTAGTCAGCACACTAGCCGTTGTTGCGAAAACGCCCATGCGCAGTAGATACCATCGCGTGCCCTTCCGGTGACAACAGTGTGTGTGTTTGGGACATAGCTGCTCCGTGTCCCAAATAGCTTCAGCTACCATGTGTTGTCAAGTTATTGTTATAAGGACCCCAGTCCAAGCTACAACAGTCTGCATTCCCTTAACAATTGTTTGTATTGACCCGTATTGTATTGTACCCAATATGTTAAATAAATTTACATCCATTCATTCTGCTAGCATTACCGATTGCATGAGCAGCTGGCTAACGTGAGCTATCAGGATTCAGACCCTGTTAGCTCAGAGCTCCTCTTTCAACTTAACAAGCATTAAACAAAATGGCCCAGTCATCTATTCACCTTTGTTTAATACACACAGCGTTGTCTCTAATGTTATCTAACTACTGATAGCTCGCGATATCATCAGTTTTGGTGCTGGCTAAGTAGCGTGAGCTAACGTTAGCTTCTAGCCACAATGCTATATTGTTATAATGGCATACTCCATTGACGTTAGCATGCAGCTAACAATGCTACCGATCGTTTTTTAGACTAAACTATCCGCTCTTGGTGGTCACTTGTGTTGATGTTAGTTTTGTTTAATCAACAAATGACAGGCAGAACACACAGTGAATGTATCCGTTTTGTTTATTGCACTTTTATTAGGCTTTGCTGAAAAATAATTGCTGCATTGAGTAAATAGGCAAGATGGTGGCGCAGCATAGGCGCCTGCCTTATTGACATTTTCTTTGCTGGAGCTTCCAGGAAGTGTATTGGCACATTCGTTCTGATTGGTTGAAATTGCCTTCATGTTTGCCACCTACTGCCACCTACTGCTTTGGCAGTGTACTACATCAGTGTGCTCGGGTGACAAAACGAAAAAAAAACGAAAGTGTGACTCGAGGCACACGACGTCGCGGCGATACGCATATGAAAACAATACGAAGATGATACGAAAGGTGTAACCGCTGCCTCATACTCTTGTCTGTCTCTTTCCTCATTTCTGTGGCTTAACTGGCGGTGGCGCTCTATGTGATCCTCCCTATGTAAACATCACCCGGGATGGGCTTAAACACACAAGGCAGTGAGGATTTCACAGCTGCTGGCATGGGGTCCTGCATCAAATGGAGGAACCGTGAGGAATGCATAAATTACCCTACCTTTTTCCAGAGAGGCACCATGGGTATTGGCTCCGGTTTGTATGGTGGAGAGGGGGTGGGGGTAGGAGGAAGAAAAGTGCATTGTGGTTGTCGTTGGCAACAACATGGTTCTGGTCCAGGGAGCTGCTTGAGCGCCGGCCCACCAGCCCTTTTGTCTCGGAGTTTGTGTGCGAGCAATCGCCGCGACCATGGCAACACACTGTGTACCCGAACAATAGGATCGGCTGGGGCGGCTAAAAGGGAGCCAATTAGGATGGGGCAGGGGTACCTTGCAGACGGGAAGTTGACCAATTAAGCTGACTGAGTCGAGAGCGGTGCGTAGAGAGGGGACCCGGCGGGGTGCGCTAGCCCCAAGGAGCCACCAGAAACCAACGGGAGCTCGCGCTCTCCGAGGCTAACTCACAGGCCCTGCTAGCCCGTGAGGTAATATCGCTCTACTCCAAAAAGAGGGGTCTTTCCTTTTGAGTCGGCGCAGTCATCGTGCAAATCTGAGTTCTATCTCTCTCTCTTTCTCCCTCTCTCTCTCCCTATCTCTCCCTCTCTATCTCCATATCTATCCCTCTCTCTCTATCCTTCTCTCTCCATCTCTCTCCCTCTCTCTCTCTCTCTCTCTCTCTCTCTCTCTCTCTCTCTCTCTCTCCCCTCTCTCTCTCTCCCCATCTATCCCACCCTCCAGAATAACTCGCCACCAGCCAGCATCCATTAATTAGTTGGAAAAGGAGGTTCTGTTAAACAAAAGCACCTTGTCTCTTCGCCTACACCTCCTCGGCAGAGCCCCCGTGTGATGTTGCTGGGGACGTCTCATCGTCAGATGTATTATTCATATAGGGCTTTTTCCTCTAATGACATGATAAGACTCCCCGAAATAGGAAAACGCTCATTAAACTGTCATTGAATATAGATCACACCTAAAGAGATGGTAGGGAAAGAAAGCCAGGCAGCAAATAAAGTAAAAAAAATAAATAAAAGTAGGAGATAGAGAGAGATGGAGAGAGAGTAACATTGAGCCGGAGAGATGGGAGTGACTGTGGGAGGGGGAGACGAGATGGATAGATAGAGAGATAGAGCCAGCCTAGAGAGAATTACCTGCCGTTTAGACTCTGCTCATGAAACACAAAGCTGGAATTAAAAGCCACTTTTTCCAGAGGCTGGCATTGGAGATTAGTGCTCCTATTTCTGCTGTGTATTCTTTAATTAATTAGAACCCCTGACCCAATGTGGGAAAGGCAAGGGTAAAGGATTAACAAAGAGACTATCTGCCTGGCCGTGTCCTCCCCTCCCCCTCCTCTTGGCCTGCCACGCGCTTGTCTAATCCAAAACTTTGGAATTTTTTAATCGCTCTCTAATCGAGAGTTAACTTAATATCTATTTTTCTACTTCTCGTCAAGGGAAGATCTGCTCGATTACTAACACCCCTACTCGTACTACTCTAAGAGTCAATGGGTTGCTGGTTTGATCCCCGGTAATGATGGTGCCGGTGCTTCTGTAACCCAGGTTTCAGATTCATAACTATTTAAGTTATAAGAACATAAATAGTTAATGTCATTGAATAAGAACATAAATAGTTAAAGTGGAAATGAAGCAGTGAGCATAAATACATATTCATAGCATCACATTAGTATTTAGATAAGCCACAGAAGAAGTCACGTTATAAAAATAAGCAGTTTCTAAGAAAAAACGATTTGTTGTGTACATTTCTGAAGCATTTAGCATTATGGGCGCGGCCATTTTGTTGCTGACGTCATACCGTGGCTTGGGTGTATACACTCTGGTTAGCTGCCTATATTGAATGGGTCGGTCAGCAAATAAAATGTTGCCTACAAAACAACGGGACCGCGGTGGTTCTGTTTGTATTGCTCCTGGCTGTTCAAACTAATTTTACCATGTGAGAGAGAGGAAAGTTGGTTAATTTCCACAAACTACCAGTGAAAAAAACAGTGTTGTTGACATGTTGGCTCGGGCTGCCTGCACCCAGACGGCGCGACCAGCCTGTTGTACAGGGAAGGAGGATCTGCAGCGAACACTTCATTGCCTCGGATTATGTTGTTGGGGTGGGATGTTTGTCCAGAAGACCACTAATCAGCTGAAGCCGGACGCGGTTCCCTCGGTCTTCGACAGACAGACCGGCGTTAGCTCTCGGGGCCCGGCGTTAGCTCTCGCTAGCTAGCGTTAGCAACCGGAGCGTCGCGGAGCATTCAGCCTGCTGGCTACACAGCTGTGTAGCCAGCAGGCTGAATGCTCCGCGACGCTGGTTGAAGTGGGTCTAGGTAGCCAGCAGGCTGAATGCTCCGCGACGCTGGTTGAAGTGGGTCTAGGTAGCCAGCAGGCTGAATGCTCCGCGACGCTCCGGTTGCTAACGCTAGCTAGCGAGAGCTAACGCCTGGCCCCGGCTGGTGCCAACTAGCTCCCGAGAGCTAACGCCGGTCTGTCTGTCGAAGACCGAGGGAACCGCGTCCGGCTTCAGCTGATTAGTGGTCTTCTGGACAAACATCCCACCCCAACAACATAATCCGAGGCAATGAAGTGTTCGCTGCAGATCCTCCTTCCCTGTCCAACAGGCTGGTCGCGCCGTCTGGGTGCAGGCAGCCCGAGCCAACATGTCAACAACACTGTTTTTTTCACTGGTAGTTTGTGGAAATTAACCAACTTTCCTCTCTCTCACATGGTAAAATTAGTTTGAACAGCCAGGAGCAATACAAACAGAACCACCGCGGTCCCGTTGTTTTGTAGGCAACATTTTATTTGCTGACCGACCCATTCAATATAGGCAGCTAACCAGAGTGTATACACCCAAGCCACGGTATGACGTCAGCCATGACGTCAGCAACAAAATGGCGGCGCCCATGTTGAAAACAGGGATATTATATTATATTTTTCAGACAAATAAGATAGATTTCACATTTGATTATAGAACCCTGTCTTACACAAGGTACACAACAAACAAACTAGGATCACATTGCTCACTGCTTCATCTCCACTTTAAGGCTATTATGTAGGAACATAAGTAATATTATTGGATACCAAGTCCCTTTGAATTACAGCATTGCCCTTTAATTGCGTCATGACGTGAGATGACGTGAGTGAGATAGATGTCGCGACAGCCACGCTTTGCTTTACGGTGCGCAAGTCTTGCTACTGCGCAGATGCAGACACAATCCCTGTAGATTCAACACGCACTTGAACAGAGCTGATAACGTTGCTGGATAACGAGATAATAGCATGATAAAAACAGTTATCAAACAATAAAAGATTCCCCCAGTTGCAAAACCGAAGAAGCGTTGCAGTTAAAGTAACCTGCGGTTTTGGTGAGTTTCATCAACATTGTGCTGTTCAATTGTCGAATACGCAAAATGGTTAGCTCCATGCTACAAGCTAATAATGCTACAAGCTAAATAACATAGCTCATTCTTAAATGGAAACTAGGAAGGAACCATTTCAGAAGTACTTATAATTGTATTGATATGCTGTACGATAAGAACATGGTCTATATACATTTTGAATGTTTTTGAGAGTTTTATATGAGTGGGGAATGTTCCACATGCTAGCGCACTTTAGCCTAAATTAGCATGTGGCATATGATCCCACGTGCTGGGATGAGACAGCCTACTTTAGCTTAGCATAGCTAAAAGTAGCCTGATTGATTATTCATTCTGAAAGCAATGAAAAGATGATGAAGCGATAAAAGATGGTAAATAGCTTTTATTTTCTGAATGCCTGCTCACAAGCAAGCCAGGTTTTTCTAGCACCCTGTTCCACCCTGGGAGCAGTTCCAGGAGTCCAGACCACCCATCACCATGTGTGCCCACGAGGGGACGAGGCGGTGTGCCGGACGATGCAAGATGGCGAGCCAACCCACTGAACCTCTGATATAGCTCAAGGCTAATGCCAGCCTGATTCGAATACCCCTGTTGCCCAACTCCTGTTACCTCAACAGTCCGGTAGGCTTGAACTGACTGAACTTGAATCATAAGAACTTCCACGGTTTGAACTGACCTGAACACAAGGACATTCCAAGGGCTTCGACCCCGTTCACCTTTTGTTACTTTGATATTGTATTTTGTATTTGATTTGATTTTTTTGATATATGGGTACACTAGAATCAAGAAGAGAGACTTAAAGGGTAATTACACCCAGTAAGATACTTGAACCACTGATAAGATACTTGAACTATTGATATTGTCCTATAGGAAGGGAGACTTAAAGGGTAAATACGCCCAGTAAGATACCTGATCTACTGATGTTCTCTTGTAAAGATGACAAGTTAAAGGGTCAATGTATCCATTAATATACTTGAATCCCATTGATGACATTGATTATAGTTGAATCACTGATGGTTCTCCTGTAAAGAAAGAAGGTTTAAAGGGTAATTTCACCTAATAAGGTATTTGCATTCCCATAACCTAGAATATTCCATTTGGTACTTTTGTTGTGTTACACCTTCAAAGGAAGAGTTTAAAGGAGCATTTCACCTAGTAAGGTATTTGCGTTCCCTGCACATTTAAAGGTTTAAATTGATATGTTTAAACATTTACCCATTGAAATGATAAACTGAAATAGAGTTTACTGGTGATAAAAGGATACATCCAATATCCAATCTTGAATCTAACTTTTAGCTAGAGATAACCTCAGAGACGTCTGAACCAAACCTAATGTGTTGATCTAATCAATCTAGGACTTGATATCGAACTAACCCTCCTTAAAGGAGAGGTTATTGAAAAAACCTAAAAGGGATACTTCACCACTACCGTTTACGTCTGTATGTCTGTATGTCTAGCTAGCGCACATTTAATTAATAAACCGGTTATTGTTATAATTCTGTCTCTGGTCCACTATTCTTAAATTGTGCATATTACTCCTCTCCTTGTTTCGTACCTAGAACTGTGCCCGTGGCGAACAGCTGTTACAAGTAGGTGACACAAGTGCTACACTTCCATAGTGCCCTTGAGCAAGGTCATCTAATCATCCATGTACCAACCTTCTCCAATAACTAAAGGGTATTGAAAATTAGCTAACGTTCGCTAAAATACAGCAATATAATACAACACAATGAGCGTTTGCTACCAATAATGTCTTTGTGGTTGTGTTGTAAAGAATAATAAGTAACAACATGAACATTCTAAATGGGCCCATGTTTATTTACTGTTGCAATGTTTGCTAATATCAGTGTTCATTTCTAGATCCCATAGCAGGGATCTTAATTCTTGCACTGTTTTCTTGCACTGTTGTCGCATTTATCTTGTTGAAATCCTCCCACAGGTTCTTTTTTGTAAGTCGACTGTTTTGCACACCCCTATGACAGCTATACAACTGTTCCCATGGTGCTCAGCTGTCAGCAGTCAGCTGGCCTCCCGCGCCCGCGCGCAGTTCCCAGGTAATCATGCACACAGTGCTGCGGTTGCATTCTGTATGTGCCGTCTTTCATGATGGCAACCCCCGCTAAGAAAGTTAAAGCAAAGGAAATTCTGGCATTCCAGCCCTCGTGGAAATATGACTACAAGTTTGTGTGTCAGAAGGACCGTGCTGTGTGTACTTTATGTTTCGAAAATGTAGTTTGCAGAACGTCAGGTGTGAAACGCCATTTTGAAGAAAAAGTTAAGGCAGAATCGATTAAACGTGCCGTGGCCAGGTATGGAAAGCAAGCCAGCACCCTCAAAGTGTTCACGACTGCTAAAAACCACGCAACTGAAGCAAGCTATCGCATTACTCATTGCATTGTGAAATGTGGAAAGCCATTCACTGATGGCGAGTATATCAAGGAGGCTTTTCTCTGTAGCTTAGATGTTTTGTTTGAAGGCTTGCCAAACAAAGAGACAATCAAATCAAGGATAAAAGATATCCCCATGTCAGCTTGAAGTGTTGAGTGACGCATCAACGAAATGTCAGAAAATATCAGAGAACAGCAAATTAAAAGATTAAAAGATGCTCCGGTGTGCAGCTTAAAGTGACCAACTACAGCCCCCAGATAACGGAGCTCAGTAAAGCAAAACTGTTTGTCTGCATTGCACCCCCGCCCCAACTCAGATTTAGGGTTGATACAACCATCATAATAATATTGTTAATAATAACAATAACAATAATGATGTAATAATGTAAAAATGTTCATAAAAAATACCTTATTATGAGACAAAAAATTCACGATGCATGGAATATTGTTGATATGGCACAGGCACACTAGTTACAACTATATTTCAAACTGGCACTTCATGTCAAAAAGGTTGCTGACCCCTGGATTAGGCTATCACATAACGTCTGTTGGTTGCTATATGAGTTCAGCCTCAACCGAACTCAGTCTCTTCTTTCTCTGTTATCCTCTGCCCGTCGCCGTCGGCAGATCGATGCAGGAGTATGGTATTCCTCCTCTCCCTTGGCAACACCACAACACCGTTTCCAACTAATAACTACACTAACGTTACCACCACAGCGCTGTAGCAAAACACCTCTCTCTCCTCACTTTTATTCTCCAACTGTTATCTTTTTCTCCGTTCAATATGTGTTGAGTGGCTTGGCTGTATACAAAACTAACGGTATAACTTTGTCTCCATTCCAATGCGCGCTGTAAGCAGCGGCGATACAAGGAGCATATATGGGCGCACAATAATTAGGTCTCCCAGGTCACACGTATTTTTCAGACATTGCCCCTGTACCCGAGCTCTACCAGGCAGTGTATTCGCACATTGATAGCCTTCTGAAAGAAGACGTTTCTTCAATTAGCTTTACCAGTGATATTTGGAGCTCTGATGTCAGCCCCATGTCAATGCTGAGTTTGACAGCTCAGTGGATTGATGCAGACTTCCAACTCCGTAAAGCGCTCCTGCATTCCCAAGAGTTCTCCGGCTCCCACACTGCTGCACGCTGCAGCGCTGGCAACAGCATTCGAGAATATGTTCCAGACGTGGCATATTCCGAAAGAAAATATTCATGTCATACTCCGAGATAATGCCCGAAACGTGGTCAAATGCATGAAAGACGCAGGATTACAAAGTTTGGGATGTATGGCCCACGCGCTTCAGCTGGCTGTCCAGTGTCCACGATAATAATAATAATGCATTTTATTTATAAGGCGCCTTTCAAGACATTCAAGGTCGCCGTACAACAATTTAAGAACAGTTCATTAACAATCACAATCCATTAAAAAAATTAAATCAGACATACGCCCAGTTTGCAACAACGCAACAGCCAATGTTCCAAGACATATTTATATATTTGTATAATTGTTAGGCTATTTGAATCCACCATTTAGGGCTGGTATTCAAATAGCCTAACAAATAAAATGTAATATGTCTCGGAACATTGGCCCGCAGATGCACCACTGCGAACCAAAGAAATGTGAACTCAAGAAGCCAAAAAGAAGTTAGCCTGTTTTAGAAGGCTATAGCCAAAGTTGCCTTTTACCACCGCATAGCCTATTTTACGCACAGTGTTTATAGCCTATTAAATAGGCTATTTGTTTTTTATTCGTTTTAACTTTCAGCCTGTTATAAATGTGTCGTTAATTCAGTATTTAACTTCTTGAATTCATATTTATTTAGGCTATGCTAATTAAAAATACAAATGTTATGGACATCTAATTTAATTATCTGCTTATTTATTAATGCTTCAATTCATTCAGAAACGTTGCAGAAAACAATCCATATGTGCATTTGTTTACATAATGATATGTCTCACAGATAATACAACTACAAGTATAATTATATAATATAATTATAATTATATAATATATATTTGTTCTGTAGGCAACGTTACATTTGGTTGACAATTTACTGACTGACTTTCCCGACACTCCATATTTACGTAGCTATCTAACAGGCACTGTAAACCGGGACCCAGCCCAAACCATCACCGTGATGTCACCATCCAGCTAAATCTAAAATGGCGGCACCCATGGCAAAAACGGGGAAATTACATTTGAGTTTTCAGACAAATAAGCAGGATTTCACATTTGATTATAGGACCATTGTGAGAATGGGATTTGGTGGAGCCCAATAGCAAAACACAGGAGGAGAGAGAATGGAGCATTTTAGGGTATTTTAATGTAGTTTCCCCAAGCAGACAGTTTGACAAATGGAATGTGCAACAGACAGGTATAGGAATGTTCTTGGGGTTAGTACAGGTGCACTCCTTGTGCAGTACGGGAGAATGTCTTGAGAACCACACATTTAATCAACTTCCCATTCGACACTGCACTTACTTGTGCCCTCGGCGATGGCCCCACCAAGTGTGAAGTGGATCGGATGAACGGTTCTGGAGATATGCTAAGGAAAGACGGGAGCATTATGGCTATTTAAACTTACGATGCTGCTACAGCACTGTCATATTTGTCACGGCCACTCATCAATATATATATATATATATATGTCCACTAAATGTGGTTGCAAAAGTGTTCAGGAGATATGCATTTATTTTTAATATACTGTGAGCCCTGTCCACAGCATTTGAGCAAATGTTGAAGGCCAACTATATGGAATATATCACAAATCTGAAAGAGTACGATTTTTTTACTTGGTCCATAGATGATCTGTACCAATTTGGGTGATGATGAATCTGTAGGAGTAGCGAAAAAACAGATTTGGACAACATTTTTTATCTATTTTGGATAGATTAAAACCTGTTAAGCCTTAAGGTCCTATAGGGGGACCCTGCTTTTCTTTATCATAAATCGATCAATAGAGACCGTATTAGATCCCCAATTATCATATCATGGGGTACCGTTGGAAAGCCACACTCATTGGCTACAACCCTTTGCAAAGATTTTCGAGATCGCCAAATGATTGACGGAGCTAGAGCCCCGGGAGTCGGGGGTGGTAATGTGTACTTTTGCGTACTTTGGGGCACACCTCACATATCGGCATGTAACTTGAGAACCGCTGAACGGATTTTGTCACCTGAAACGGCAATCGACAGGCAACAAATAGGGCTTTAATTCTACCTATATATTGTATTAAAATAAATGCACACCCGAGCCACTAGAGGTCGGCAAAGAATCGTCCACATGTGGGCCCTTGGATGTTAAGAGGTCAATGTTTAAAAAAAAGAAATTGTTTAGCCAAGAGTAAATACCATAACCCTATCAAAAACAGTAGTCAAAGTATTTTCATTTTTACCGATGTTTATATGTTTTATCGGAAATACAAATTTATCGGAAAATGCTAATTATCGTAAAAAACGCAAGAAATTACTAAATCCAGATTCAACCCTGCCATTGGAAAGAGGAACATTTTCCCTATCCATAGATGTATGATTTGGCCATAATAAGGTCAAGGTCAAGTTCAAGGTCAAATATGAATTTATAATTAAAGTCGATTATCATTCATTACTGTATCTACAAATCCTTCTGTTTAATCATCTTCCCGCGGTTCATTTGCTTAGATTTTTTGTAAACATGATCTCAATAAGGTGGTGAATGAGCTCAGTGAGCATTTTTCAGAAAATGTTTTCAATTTTTGATCATCATCAAAATCATAAATCATAATTAATCATAATTAATTTATTCATTACAATTTACTCAGCCTAGTAACAGACACAATATTTCTGACACTGGAAATACATACCCCCAGGTCCCTAGATGTTCCTAGATACCAAGAACATGCAAATTGACCTTGCAGAAGTGGAGCAATCTTCCATTTACTTAGGCATGTACCTTTAGGCGAAAACGGTCTACAGATTAACAGGTTAATTGGGGGGGGGTGAGAGTTACAGTACAGTTCAAAAGTTACAGGCCAAAGCAAAGTTTGTTGTTATAGCGCCACCATTTGTCCAAATGACACTCAATTTGAAACTGCACTCACCTACATCCTCAGCAATACACCCACCGAGCGTGAAGTCGATCGAACAAGCGATTCTCGAGATATGAGAAGGACAGACACACAATATTACTTCTTTTATAGTTAAGTGAGCCCCTGCTCCCCAAAATGTCTGTGCACAGTCCTGCTACATACATCAGCCCCTCTGAAGGAGTGTGTGTGTGTGTGTGTGTGTGTGTGTGTGTGTGTGTGTGTGTGTGTGTGTGTTTTGGGGGGGGGGGGGGGCAGCTCAAGGTCAGCTGGATTGCTGACTGGTGACTGAAATTAATGACAAGTAATTTGCAGAGTCAGATATCATTAGATCTCTCTGAAGCTTGGAAGGGTATGTTTGGAGAGAGAGGGAGTTTGAAAGGGTTCACTGATGCCTCCTTTATCCAAGTTCACAAGGTGAAGAGAAAAAGCAGACTGGGCTTGCATCTTTTATTCTCTTTCTTTCCTTCTCCATCTCTCTCTCTTTTCCCTTCTCTTTCACAAAGTCTTTTTCAGGTGTAGGGATTTAAAACATGCACGCCTGGGAATCTCAGGAATCTTTTATTTTTTTTGCGATGACTTGAATTTTTTTTTAATTCTGGAGTTTATGAAGATACATGTAGATAATGTACTGTCTTTTGTATCGTGATAACAGGGTCAAAAAAGCTTGAAAGGACATTTGTATGCAGTATTACCACAAGACCACTCTTTATTTCAATGCATGGCCTTGCAATGTTTTCGTTTAAATTTGTTCTCTGATTTTCAATGAGGACGTATTTTGTATGTGTTTTTTTTTATTTCTTTTTTATAACCCCTTGTCTTGAAAAGAAAAATAGCTTCAATCAAATAACACTGTAAAAACGTAAGTCATTAATGACTGAACTCGTGAACTATATCCTAAGATTTGCAAGTTTCAAATCAAGTTAATTCTTAATATAGTTAAAGTAAATACATATTATGAGTTGATGAGATTCAATAACCGGAAAGAAAGCATTGAGTCAACATGGATGACAATGCAAGAGGTTAAGTTGACTGAAATGATCAGGTTTGCATTGTTTCTGCAGAACTATTCAATTTCCTTTTTGCTTGCATCAACTTCAAAGTCAAGGCTCCACCAAATTCACCGGCACTGACCTGTACGTCTTTATAGTGTCCACAGTCGTTTTTTGTGAACGTTTAGGTGAATGGATAGTTATCTCCTTAGCTAGCTGATATCAATTTGGCAGACTGTTTTAGCACTTTAAGGCATCTTACAACATCTTACATGTGTGAGTTTGTGGTCTTGACATGGGAAGTCAGGTTCACAATATGCTTGGCGTTCAAGTGTGATGACTGTTGCTAGGAAACTGGACAATGTGTCTTGAAGCCACCAAGGCTAGCGATTTAGCTAACTAAATGCAAAGTCCTAATGACAAAGGAAAAATATAAGGGAACACATTGGGAAAACTTGTAAGTCGCTTTGGATAAAAGTGTCAGCTAAATGACCAAAATACAAATGTAAATATGTACATTTTCCAAAGATACATAATTAATTCACAAAGAAAGACTAAACGTACAATAATTCCATGGCAAAACAAACTTCCATGAGCTCCGCTGTCAGCACCAGTCACAGGTCATGAGCTTTTGTGTTTAAGGCCATGACACAGCACACACACCACCACGACACAGTGGTGGTGGGCCTGATCTCTGCCAACGACGAGAGGGCCTACCTGGAAGAGGTCAAGGTCCTGGCGGGATGGTGCCAGGAAAACAGCCTCTCCCTGAACGTCAGCAAAACAAAGGAGATGATTGTGGACTTCAGGAGGTCGGGGGTCAAGGACTACAGCCCCCTCAGCATCGACGGGGCACCGGTTGAGAGAGTCAACAGCTTTAAGTACCTCGGAGCCTACATATCCGAGGACTTGACATGGACCACACACATTGACAGTGTTGTGAAGAAGGCACGACAACGCCTCTACTTCCTCAGGCGCCTAAGGAAGTTCCAAGTCAGTCAGAAGATCCTTAAGAACTTCTACTCATGTACAATAGAGAGCATCTTGACTGGCAACATCACCTCCTGGTTTGGGAATAGCACTGCACAAGACCGAAGCAGACTACAAAGAGTGACACGTTCAGCCGAACGCACAATTGGAGGGGGGCTCCCCACCCTCCAGAACATTTACAACAAGCGTTGCAAGGGCAAGGCTAAGAGAATCATTAAAGACTCCAGTCACCCGAACAACTGCCTCTTTGAACTGCTGCGGTCAGGCAAGCGATACCGGAGTCTCAAGGCGAGCACAGAAAGACTCAGAAGAAGCTTCTATCCCCAGGCCATCAGGCTGCTAAACGAACAATGAACACTACACAACAACAACCATCAAACGCACATAGCACACACATCCACACGCACACACTCACTTTAAACAAACACACTGTAGCACCCACTCCACACTTTATAGCACACACCCACTTTAAACAAACACACTGTAGCACCCACTCCCCACACTTTATATTTATTGATGAAGGATTGCACTACAACTCGTACACCTTACTGTAAATTGTACCTAAATTGTACCTCATCCCATTTCTGCTTTGCACTATATAGTACTGTACATTAGTACACTGCATAGTATTGTATATTATATGGTAACTCAGTTACGTCTATTCTGCATCGAACATTGTACATATGTCTATACTGAACACTGTGACCTCATTTTCTACTTCTAAATTACATGCTATACTATGTTATTTGATACTATCTTGTCTAGCACAGTCTCTGGAGCGTAACAGTAAGAAGCATTTTGTATGAAAGTATTCTGTACTTCTGTATGACAACTATTAAAGAAACTTGAAACTTGAAACTTGAGTAGAAACAACTTTCCCCTCTACTTTTCAGACCTTGCATCAGAATAAGTGAACCGTGCTCCTGAGATGGTCAAGAGAAGTTTCCTGTCTTCTCCAGAGTCAGACAAGAAGATAGATACAAATTTCCTCTCTGTGTGTTCAAGTGGTTACAAACCACTAGCCTAGGTGGGAAGTTTTTTACTGAACAACTGAACGCAGAGGACATTTGTATTTATCTTCTTGTTGGACTCTGGAGACAGTAAGTGCATTTCAGATAATGGTGGCACATTCCTTTGACAGATTACCACTTTAAATACAAATCTTGTATTATTACTTTAACACAATGGCCGCCAACAACGAGTTTACTCGTTATTGGCCGTCAATCGAATAACGCCAATAACAAGTTTACTCGTTTTTGGGATCGTTATTTCGTTTATTCGCTATATCTATTCATAATTCATAGCTGCAGCCTCTGCAGACCCTTCAGAGCCTGTCTGAGCTGGCAGACGGTCAACACCGCCCTCTACTGCCAGGCGGAGCTATTGCATCTCATGAAAATTTGCTGGTGTGTTTTAGGAGGCGATCTGAGCCGGGCGGGCGGGGTTTAAATATTCAGGCGAGCCTGTTCTATACAACGATGGCATGCAACAGTAACCCTGCCCGCCCATCATTGTGAAACGGTCGGTAGTGTGGTGCGGACCTCCACGAGCATTATTTGGAATTGCGATCAGATATTTGGATTATCTCTTTTGCATTACATCAGATACAAGGTAAGAACATTATATATGAATTTGATCGTTGATCTGACATTTATTTCTACCGCGATCACAGCTATCTGTGTGAACCGTGTATGGCTGTTTACCGTTGGCTGCGGTGGGGGGGGGGGGGGGGGGGGGCGAGCGCCCCGCTAAGACGGTAATTTCATGTATGGACGAGGAGACATACTAATGATAATCTAGCGTTTATTTCAGGATGATTAGATAATCAGCCGAAAAATTATAAAACGGAAATGTACGGTTGAAAAAACAATCTGTCTCGGGCATGTTGACTAGAAGCAACTCACTGAGGGTCGACTGCGTTATTAGACCCATTGATATAATATAAGATATATTTTAAGCACTCGCAAATGTCACAATCTAAAACTATATCCATTGAATAAAGACCTGGCGATGAATGGGGTATCAGCGCCCCCTGCTGTGGCGGTCAATGTGTTAAGGCAGCCCTTTAATTATATTTATTATTGTTTTTTGTAAATTGTAGGTCGGCCTCCTACTAGAAATGCTGGTGGGTTATTTATTCCTTTTGCCTTCCATACAGACTTCTTCCACAAAGCACACTCAGCTATCAGCTGTCATATTCAACACAGGGGACAAGCTGTCATTCATAATCACATATACCACAAGACACCTGGCATACAAGGGTGAGAGGCCAGGGGCACAGCAACCCTACTGCTGTATTGATTCAAAGTAAACATTTTTGCTCCCTGGAATGTGATTCTATTTTGACTTCTAAAGTCAGAGATATAGTCCTGGGTCCCAGCTATACTGTATCATTTGTTATAAGACAATTACAATCATTCCCAGAGTGTCGTCTCTCTCTGTGTGAGCGCTACTAACCCATAGATAACGTGAGAGTGAGGCCGTCACTGACTGTAGTTCCACTCTGGAAGAGGTGGCTGAGGAGATGGAGGGAGGGATAATGTGGTGCAGAGCATGGCAAGGATGTCCATTTTTAAATAGGAGAAAATGACTGAAGGTGTGGGGACTCAGATAAGCTCCCGGCGCTGGCCCTCGTGGGGGTGATTGAGATGCGAGGAGAGGTTTGAAGTGAGGTCAACCTGAAACAGAGTGTGTAGGACTGAAATGGAGAGCGTTTTATCAGGTAATGGAGTGGCGGTTGATGCTTAGTCCCTCACTCCTGCTGCGCTCTCAGTCAAAGCCTGACGTGTTCCTCTAGGGGGGAATGCGAAAGGTCTCAGTGGTACAGCGCCAAGCCTGGCCCAGGGGCAGGACAGGGTCCAAAGGCTGGGGTCCAGCTACAAGCCTGGCCCAGGGGCAGGACAGGGTCCAGAGGTTGGCCCAGGGGGACAATGGGCCATGCTGAGTGGATCAGAGAGAAACTAGCTAACCATGATGAGGTGTAGCAGAGAACCTGGCACCAGGCACTACAAGAGATGCCTCTGGTCATGGATGTAACTCAGAAAATGTATAGACCCTTAGCGGAATATACGGTATTTCTTCAAAAAAAATGTATCTAAATGATCAGGCACTTTCTTTTTTAATAAGGTTTTGCACACCAGCAAAATCATATCACTGTACTGAAAGTCATGGGTTTGACATAATTGTAACATAATCCCATCATATACTGGATCCTATGGCTCGACAATAAATTCACATTTAAGCGCCACATCGGAAATCTTGTTAACACATTGCCAGTTTCCCTTTCCTGGAAATATGGGTATATTATATATAGACACACACTGTTGCCTCCACACATCGTGTTTACTACTCTAGCTCTTATTACAGGTGATATAGTATCTACAGCACTCACTGAGGTGCAGTAATCATAGCTGTAACTGAGGGGTACAATTCCCTGACTGTATTAATCAAGTATGGTATCATTAAACCACTACCGTCTTATGTACATTACTGGCCATACCGTACACAAGTATATCAGATGAGAACTCCTCCACAATGAAACGGTTTCCACACAAATACTCGTTTAGAATATTTATTACAGCAAGAATATTATATTACATTACTTAGATGCGCTTATAAGGCAAAGAATGTGCGTAGGCAAGTCAATATGGATATTAGGAATTATATCTCTGGTACTCTGGGGAGATAGCTAGAAAGGGGGGTACTACCGGTTGTAAGCCAGCAGGTGGAGGCGATGCTCTATGCAAAGTCAATGGGTTCCACAGGGACTTCAACAAGCCCTGCTCGGGGGGCGATCTTACTCCCTGGAGCAGCGGATGAAAACGGCAGCTGTAATCCCAGGGTGCGCGCCGCACAGGTGAAGCCGTGGAGTCTCTCCTTGAGACGGGCTCGAATGATGTCCTCACGGTAGATCCCACACAGCAGCGGGGTAGACGGTTCTCTGCTCCAGCAGCCACAGTCAAAGCAATGAAGAATAATAATAGTAATCCTGCCGGAAAGTGGCTCTACTGGCGCCGGGGAGATCCTCCGGTGCGCGGTGGTCCACGGTTGAACTTGACGTTACTATCCTATTAGCACGCGGCAATAAGTGCTCTATGTAGACACACAATTACCCACTTCACGTGGTCTTTGACTCGTAATGAAGGCTTACTAGTAAATAGCGAACGATACGTTGAACAAACGTAGTAGGATAACACGACTCTATTTGAGGCAATACGAGCCCTACTCTACCGCACGTTGCATAGTGGGTGAGACGTCACTTGGGTAACTGAACAAGACTGAACTTCAACTCGAACTGAAAAGGGGCGAACTAACTCAGTATTCACCTACGCCATATTTATATGTACAGGGAATAATCAAGTGCCAGCCTGCTCACTGTCTCGTAGCCCTGGGCAGAAGCGGGCATGTTGAGACAAGTCATGTCGGTAGCTTTCAAGTCGGCTCTAGGGGTAAGTCACTGGTGCCTGGTGGGCGCTGCCCAATAGGAGAACGAACTATTATGGGCTATAGTAGTCTAAAGGGATATTCCGTGTATATGTACAAGGAATATACAAGGGATATCAAACGATATACAAATACTATGCAATATATATCAATCAATAAATACATATATTCGGTATATATATGTATATATACATATATACATATATAATAGCTGTCTGTATATTTATAAAGCCCAACATGGTCATTTACCACTTTGTGTCCCCTCCCTACCTGTGGAACAAATTACCTGACGTCATCAGGGGCGCCTGCTCTGTCGAAGCTTTTAAATCCCTGCTTAAGACTCATCTTTTCTCTCTCTCCTTCAACCTACCTTGATCTCACCTGGTCGGGGACTGACCTTTAGATTAATCTGTGTAGTTTAGTTATGGTACAGGGTACTACATGGTACCACTGGGTAGTTTACTATAGGGTAGTTTAGTTAGGGTACAGGGTACTACATGGTACCACAGAGTACTACATGGTACTGCATGGCACTACAGGGTACTACATGGCTCTACATGGCTCTACATGGCACTACATGGCACTACATGGCACTACAGGGTACTACATGGTACCACAGGGCACTACAGGGTACTACATGGCACTACAGGGTACTACAGGGTACTACGGGGTACTACATGGCACTACGGGGTACTATAGGGTACTACATGGCACTACAGGGTACTACATGGTACTACATGGCACTATAGGGTACTACATGTCTGCTCCTTTGCAGCACCACAAACATGGGAACTCTCTAACTCTCCCCCCCCCCCTCTTCCCCCCCCCCTCCCTCCCCCTTCTCTCTGAGTGCACGTCTCCTGGCGCTGACTAAGGTGATGGATGCCTCGGGGTCTTGGCCAAGATTGTAGTGACTGCTCTACATGCAACTCCGAGGCCTTGGATCAGTTATTCACCGCCGTCTGTCCGTGGTCCTGTCAACTGATTAACAGTATTAACAGACTGTTAACAGATTAACAGTCAACGCGGTTTCATTGCTGGGTTAAGTACTTCTATTCTATTCACATAATACGCTTACTTCATATATCTACTCCATTCACATATATGCCTACCACTTGTATCTATTGCTATGTCCGCCTACTACAATCTCATGAGCTGTCTAACGCCTGTCCCGTCTCCCTGTCTCCCTATGACTTGCTGTCCTGGAGTGTTGACCGGAGTGTTGGACGTCCCGTGACGAAGGCCGGGAGATTGTGACCCCCTCTGCGTGCCCCCCTGTCTCCGGAGGTCTCTTAGTGGTGACCGGAGTGCCGGATGTCCCGCGATGATGTCGGGGAGTTCGCGACCCTCTCTGCGCTACCCCCTATCTCCCTGTCTCCGGCTGTCCCTGAGCAACGACCGGAGTGTTGAATGTCCCGTGACTAAGACGGGGAGGACGTGACCCTCTTTGCGCCGCCCCTCTGCCTCAAATAGATCCGCTATCAACTCTATCTTTAATCTTTCAAAATGTTCAGTTGCTATCGCTATTAGCTCTATCTTTAATCTTTCAAAATGTACAGTTGCTATTGCATGCACTCATCTGTGTTTCACCACACACATGAGTGCATGCTTACCAACTGTCCCCCTTGAATGGCCCTTCTAAGGTTTCTCTCCTCCACACTGCCTGTGGAGCTTTTTTCCCTATTGTTAGGTTTTAGTGAGTTTTTCCTTACCTTCGCGTGGGGTATGTCTGGGAGTGCTTGCATTCTTTCATTTATTTGCATTCATCTAAAAATGTTTGGACCTTATGGTGTTCTTGTTCTGTTCTTGACTTATTGTTATGTTTTCTTCTTGACTTGTTTAAAGAAGACGTGTACGGCCCATGGGGACATTAACGTGTGTTGTCGGGCCCTATAAATAAATTTGATTTGATTTGATTCATGCTGCTCTAATATGAAAGAGATTCTCAGAGAACGAATGCTGTTAATTGTACAAGGAACCCTCTAACCCGGTGCATAATAATGTTTACATTATGTATTCACCACAAATCAGTTACATTACTGTATTTTTACCCAGCCCTCATACAGACGATATAACTTTGATCTGTGGATAGAGATAGAAAGGCACAGCAGGACAGTGTAACAACCAGGTAGAAATGTGGACCCGAGTGCAGGCAGTAGTCAAGAGGCAGATGCAGAGGAAGCCCAACAAGGGTTGTGTATGATGAAACAGGCAGGCAGGTATGGGATTAGTAGTTGGACATACTAACTGGCTTCATTGGCAGATAACAGGTGAACAAAAGTACTATAAGGAGCAACTAGTAACGCCAGGAACACTGGGGAACACAGACCGACGAACAAGCACAGACTAACTTGGAACAATAACAAAAGTACAAAAGGGGGGTGATGACTGATTGAAGACAACTGGTGGTACAGAGGGAGATTGGATCACACACGGGGACATCTGCTGGGTCTGCAAGGGAAAACACAAGGAGAGACACACTAGGGAGAGGGGGAGACAGGGTTAGTAGAGGAGCTGGATGTCAGAACTGTGACAGGGGCTAGTATTTCACGAAGGCACAGATTTCCCCCCGTTGATCATTCCTCCTCAACTGCTCAGTATTATTATATTTTTTTTTACAAGCTGCCGGGGTGCAATATGATCAATCTGTGGCCCACTGGGACCTCTCTTAACGGGACAATCATGGATTGTACATGCTGCAGGACTACGCCTGTTGCCAAGCGCCGTCAGACCCATTGTAATCACACAGCACTGTAGGCTGGAGTAATTGCCAAGAGTGCACACTACAGTAAATTCAAAGCAATTACTGAAAAAAGCGAACCAATCACCCAAAGTGAGGTCCAATAAATGGTGCTCATACTCCTCCACTTTTTGGACTGTCGAAGAAACCGAAGCACATAAAGAAGTAGGAATCACTTAAAGGATTTAGGGGAGGAGGGAGGTTGACAAAAGAACAATAATTTTTGAAAAATCTGCAAACTAATTTGCACAAATGCTTCCTAATTGAGTTTTACGCTGGCCGAAAATGACCATGTAATAATGTGGTGAATTGAAGCACAATCCCCTCATTGCCAGCGAGGGCCGAGCACCATTAAACCGAATGCTAATACAGACATGATTCAAAGTGCATCCATCATATTTCCACCCTTTTTTCTCTTTATTACTGTCAAGTAAATTAGACATCTTCAGTTTGCGTGGTTATGTTTCACATCCATTACGCTGCCTCATTCCCCTGTGTAGAGAGGGCTTTAATCCACTGCTCTAATTAAAAGATAATGGTCAGCGTTCTCTGACTCGGAGTGCATGTGCACACCTTAATCACAAGATAACAACTGTGATGCAGTGAGAGACATTGACAGGGCTACTTATAGCCCATTCTCCGCTCGTGGAGCCTGCTGTCCATTAAACATGTGCGTGCGCTGATGGATGATACGGTTTTACCACCTAAACTCCCAAGGACAAACACATGCAGCACACGGGTTCAACTTCACACCTGCACTGACGCTCTCTTATTTTAGATTAGTTAGAATGTTCTCGTTACCAGTCAGTGGAAGAACGTTTGAAAAAGAAATACCATGCATTATTAAAGACATACCGAATGAGATCCGAGAGTGCAGTATCTTCCACTGTTTATTACAATTATTATTAGTTATAGCACCACACTTTTAACCCATATACTGTATAATCTGTGTTTATTTAGGGACAACACATCCCGTCTTATTTCAACACATATATTTTAAGACTAGAGTGTATAGTACGAATCAAGACTGCTCTATTTGAGAGTGTATTGTACTAATCTGCTCTATTTGAGAGTGTATTGTACTAATCAAGTACAGAATCAAGTACCCTTTCCAGAGTACAAAAGTGCCGCCCCCACACACACACACACACACACACACACACACACAGCAACCATTAGCTGAAGAGGTCTGCTATGTGACACCGTTGCTGGAAAGTTTGTGCTGACTTCCTTCATTACTTCCTTCATTCGTTCCCACCAATGTTCATATGCAGCTGCCTGACTCCTGTACACAGAGTTTGGCCTGTTTTGACCGGGCTGCCAGTTATCGTGACTTGCTCACATATTCTGCAGTGTATTACTCTCACTCCTCAGTCAGTCAGTGTCAGAAAGGTTAAACACACACCATGCTAAGAATTACACAAACTATTCTCTCAATTACTCTAAAGAGTGTGCAGGTTATCCACTGCAGCAGAGTTCACTCCATGTGGCTCCATTCCTCCATGTGGAGCTCAGTTCAGAGGAGGCTCAGTTCAGTGGAGGCTCCATTCCTCCATGTGGAGGCTCAGTTCAGTGGCTCCATTCCTCCATGTGGAGGCTCAGTTCAGTGGAGGCTCCATTCCTCCATGTGGAGGCTCAGTTCAGTGGAGGCTCCATTCCTCCATGTGGAGGCTCAGTTCAGTGGAGCATTCCTCCATGTGGAGGCTAAGTTCAGTGGAGGCTCCATTCCTCCATGTGGAGCTCAGTTCAGTGGCTCCATTCCTCCATGTGGAGGCTCAGTTCAGTGGAGGCTCCATTCCTCCATGTGGAGCTCAGTTCAGTGGCTCCATTCCTCCATGTGGAGGCTCAGTTCAGTGGAGCCAAAGGCACTTCATGCTTCTGAATAAGCAATAGTTTAAGCAAGTTATGTGGTTAATGAACCTCTTAACTCATTGGGCGCCACGGATTACTACATCCTGTAGTAGCTACCGCCATCGCTGTAAACGGTGGGAGTCGCTCGCCTTGTTTGCAGGGCTATAACTATTTAAATAGTATAGCTATATAATGCAATAGTATGGCCCATTTGACATCGCGTATCTATCAAGATGTGAAAAAGGAATAGTTTTTCCATCCATACATTCTCGTTTTATACCGTGGTGAATATAAGTATGGTTTTAGAGTGGTCTGGGGTAATTCCTGGGAGTCTAGTAATAGCCTGCAACGCATATTATACTTGATCCATTGGCATTACACGCTACTATTAAAAATTCAAATGCATATGATCGGTATATTATGTTCCATCATGCATGAAAGGGGGGGGGGGGTCGTTTCTGAATAATTTATTGTCAATAACGGCATTCGTTAGTACAACAGCATACGCTGATCAGGGCGATGGCTATGAAAACAATGCACAACCAAGCTGAAATTGACGTTAAATTGCTCTTACCTGTGGCCGATGAGATTCCAAAAAGAATATTCCAATTATTTGATTTCCATCTGGTAGATCGTATGTCCATTTGGCCCATGCCATAACCCCCCACAGCATAATGAATCCGGCGTCCCGAAACCGGAGGAATTTCAATGATACACAGAGTCATACACAGAGTCAGAAAGGAAGTGCGACATCGGCCGCATACCACCAGGCGGCGGTATTGGACCTTTGCAATCTCAGACACATTGCCACACAGTACCACAGCCTTTCTGGGTGATTTATGAATGGATATAGCTAATAAAAGAAATAACGTATATATATATATATATATATGTGGTTGGCGTTATTCGATTGGCGGACAAACACGTATATATGAATGAACGGCGCTGAATGAGCAGTGTTGGGACTAACGCGTTACAAAGTAACGCGTTACAGAAACGAAGTTACTTTTTGCCGCAACTAGTACTCTAACGCATTACTTTTGAAATTCAGTAACGCTACTTACGTTACTGAATGGTTCGTCACTGCGTTATTTGCGTTATATACGGCGTAGATTGATAGCGAGCGGTAGTGATTATTATTATTATTATTATTATTATTATTATTATTATTATTATTATTATTATTATTATTATTATTATTATCCTCATATCCTGTCTGCCTGGCTGCGGGGAACGCTATGCTGGGGGCGTGTTTTGTTTACTATTCCTAATAATGGCAGCGCCCAGGCAGAGCACTCGCGTATTTCTCTTTTGTCGAGCGAAAAGAAAATAATGTTTTAGTTATGTCATTTGTGTTTTGGCTCAAAGATACTGGAGTCCAGACCAGAGAGCGTCAGTCAGTGGCCACTGGCCATCAGAAATGCGCAAACCAGAAATGCGGCTACGGAAAGAAATAGACCCTCTATTGTAAACAAAACAAAACGAAACGAACTAACAAACCATTTAGCAACTACTTGGAGAGATAATTAATATACAACATGGAAACGAGATAAAGAACATGTTTGAGGCGCTGCTGGAGTCAACTGGACTAACGCTACTACATCTCGACCACCGCAGACTTTGGTGAGTCAGTGCAATGTGTTTACTGAAACTAAGTTGATCAACGGATTTTGACTGTACGCAATCTGCCAGGGAATCTCATAATACTAATCAAACAATATACATATAGTCCTTTCATGCACAATTGATATCCTAACTATTCTAACGTTGCAATGCTTTGATTGATATCTTAAACAACGTTGCAACTTGCAAGATGGTGAATGAATGAAAACTTTATTTAACAGATTGCAGAATGGGTACAATACAGTACGGCTCAATACATACAATTGTTAAGGGGATGCAGACCAGAGAAAGACGTTTGTCTTGTTTACATCAGGGTCCCCCATTTTCAATTCATATAGACATTTATGACATACACAACATACATGACATTTATGGCATAGGGACATATAGGTATTTAGTACTGATACATTTGTGACAAACGGTATTCAAATATACAGTACTGTTGTCTGTTACCCCTAGCTTTGGGTAGGGCGTTCCACATTGATGTGGCATAATTGCGAAACGTGTTTAGTCCCTTGTTTGAGCCGAATCTGGGTTTTACATGATTTGTTGAGCTTCCTCTGGTGTAGTGGTTGTGGTATTCACTGACCTTTGGGAAGTATTTTGACATGTACATGGGTACCCCGGTCGTATAGTGTATCTTGTAGACCAGGCCCATTGCAAGTTGCTGTACTCTGTCGTCTACTCTAAGCCATCCTAGGTTGTCAAAGTGAGCAGGGGTGAGGTGGGTTCTGGGGTTCAGGTCAAGTAGTAGTCTGACCAGTTTGTTTTGTGATGTTTGTAATTTCGTTTTAAGCGCCTTTGAGGTGCTTTGGTACCATGAGGTGCACGCATAGTCGTAGTACCCTTGAATTATAATGGTTATAATGAAACGCTCCGGCGACATCAAGGCTGTTCCTTCATGGGCATGGGACTCGGGAGCAATCTTTTTTTTTTGTTTTTTTTTTTAATAACTAAATAGTTACTTTTCACAGTAACTCATTACTTTTGGGTGTAAGTAACTAGTACAGTAACGAAGTTACTTTGAAATGAAGTAACTAGTAAAGTAACTGAGTTACTATTTTTCAGTAACTAGCACAACACTGTGAATGAGTTAATACTATTGATCTATTTATGAAGTGAAATAAATCCCGGCCCGATACCGGGCCCGTCAGGTTTAATCGCCAAAGCAGGAAAGCCGTTAACGGAAAGACAGTTTCTAAAGGATTGCATGTTGAAAGTCACTGACATTTCACGTCCAGAAAAAGAGAGTTTATTCCAAAATATCTCCCTATCACCGAACACAGTGGCAGGGCGCATTGGCCAGTTATCTGGTAACATTTACGATCAGTCACGCGACAAAGCTAGAGCGTTCACTGCATACTCTGTGGCGCTTGATTATTAAAATAACAAAGAAAGAATATTGTGGTTTCTTGTAGTTAGTAGTACTTGAATGTTGAAGTGGCCCTCCTATGAGATGACAATACCAGCAGTGGCCCCAAGTCAATTTGAGTTTGAGACCCCTCATTTAAAGCAACTGAAATCGGCTGCTTTTTTCCTGCGGCACAAGGGGTTTGGACGGATACAGGCTTAATCAAAAGCACAGCTGGCTCAAACTGATGAAGGACACTTTTTCCTTTAAACAACTCGTTGTGCTATTGTCGGATAGCAGGTATTTCAAGAGGTTTGAGGTCATATTCTTTGCAGTGGTTAAGTTGAAGTAGGGGCTCCTCTCACACAAAATGATGAAGCAGAGCTGACAATTACCCAGTAGAATAGTAGGAGTACTCTACCTGCCCCCATGCAATACGTAGCCTAAGTGAACATAAATTACATGGATGTTCTATCATCTTTTATCTTTTGACAAACGTAATTGAGTAACACGTAATTTTTAGATGGCGATAGCTGTAATATTATTACTGAATTTGAGAGTATAGTTTGTTACTAATTACTACTCATTATTACTGGGGAAAGGTAATTGTATTACTGTAACGTGTTTGTGCCCCAACGGTGGCGATCGCGACCTGCTGGAGTGGCCGTAGGCCTAAGGCTGCCTCTTTTTTTTTGCCACATGAACTCTGCCAACAAACCGGAAATTACTTGAAAATGTCACCTGTTCCTTGGCGCCGCGTGTCAGATGGAGAATGCGGGACGACGGTCGTGTCCTATTTCAGGTACGTCACATGGACATCAGGCCGCACCACCGCTAGCCTTTCAAGAAGCCTGAAGGCTGCTCTGCTCTGTTCCTTTGATAACTCTGTCACTCATTCAGCAAACTCGGCCAGCTAGTTTTCCACACAACATTTCCCCTTCAGGGTCAAACAGAGAGAGGGGTCAGTCAGAACAGTATTGTTTTTGGGGCAGAAACGGCAGCATATTCATTATTACACATCAGCGGTAGACAGGATGCCTATTAACCTTAGCGCTTTCCTTTTTTATGTAACCCATTTATTCACCAGTGGAGTAGATAAGACACCCCCTACCCACCGAACCCCAACAATAACATCATATTGTTTATTGACAAGGGTCCGAAAAACAACTAAATGACAAAATTCAAACATAATGCGTCACACAGACCAAAGAAACACACAATCAAATTATAACAGAACACATCAAGGTAGGGCGGTTAGGTGGTCGAGCGGAGATTGCGTTCGTCACCAGCCCCGGAGCTGTGAGCTTGGTTCGCCTGTTCGAATCCAGCTCACAGCTCCGGGATTGTCACCAGCTTGGCTGGCCGTCTGCACTGATACAATTGGCTGTATCAGAGGGTGGGAGAAGCTGGCGGGGTGGGTCCGGGTCGTTGTAAACAGCGACTCCTACAGTTCGGTCGGGGCGCCTGCTAAGCGCGGATTGGACGTGAGGGGGATAGTGTGGTCCTCCCACACGCTACGCCCTCTCAATGAGAATCCGCGCTGCCAGGTGAAAAGAAGCGGTGATTGGCTGGACGTGTGTCGGAGGAAGCACGTGGTAGCCTCCACTCTCCCAAATGATCTGACTGTGGGGGGTAAAGCACAGCGACCAGGAAGGGACTGGGAATTGGCATACGACTAACATTGGGATGGGAGAAAATCTGAGGAAAATGGAGGGGGAAAAAGACCAAAAAAAAAAAAAAAAAAAAAGAACACATCAAGGTAAAAACTATTTCACATGGCTCGACATTATTACTTTCATATTCATTGGCTCTCTTTTAAGTGAGATCTCAACTTATTCTTATAACTATACCTTGTATTTCACGTATGCCACTTGGAAGACAGTTCCGTGCCCAGATAGCGCTATATATTAGTTATTTTCATGCTTTTGGATTTTGCACGGGGTATACAAATCAACCTTCTACTGGCCCCTCTGGTGAAATACATGTGAACATCTGATCTGTAAGTTATTTTGTTGAAGATAAATATGAGATTGTGAGTCAAAATGACTTTCTGAAAAAATATAAGTAAATTGGCAGTCAATCTTTTCTCAATAGTCCATTTAAGTTGTTTGTGCATAACAACAACATTCAACCTATACGAGCAGCCAAGAACAAGTCTAGCCGCCTTGTTTTGTGCCACTTATAACATTTTAAGCAACCTTTTCGAAGCAGAAGCCCACACAACAGAACAATAATCCAAGTGGCATAGGACCAAAGCACAGACAATTTTATTCAACCGTGAAAATGGAAGGAATGATGCACATTTTCTTACAGTAGCAACAGCTCTGCCCATTTTGGAGACAGTTTTGATGATATGATCAGACCATGATAATGACCGATCAAGCCAAAGGCCTAAAAGCTTAGCTTTATCAACCTGCTGTATAGGTTGACCTGTAAAATCTAAGTAGGATCAAGTGCTAATCTTTGATTGGACCAGAATATCATACAGACAGATTTAGAAATATTAAGAACCAGCTTATTTGATCTTATCCAGTTGTATAAAATGTTTAGCTAACTGGAAAATACATGGTTAAGCTCTGAGCATGTATTTGCAGCATAATAAAGTGTTGAATCATCAGCATATAGAACTTGCCTGTCTAATGGAAATTGGCATATCATTTGTGAATAGAGAGAATAAGAGGGGCACCAGGCAACTCCCCTGTGGGACACCGGAGTCTAAGCCTCTACTGCTTGAAAAAGCACAATTAACCTCTTAACAGGTTCAGCGCCACAGGTCGCTATGGGCGTTGGGCCGCTGTGTGCCAGCGCTCTGTTCAATGGGGATAAATTCCAGTGTTTGCAGTGCTAAACCTATATTAAATATTATAGCTATGGATCAAATAACAACGTCGATTGTCAGTGAGTTTCTTCCGGTCAACATGCAAAAAACAGATCATTTTTTCATCCATACATTTCCGTTTTATACCGTGGTGAATGAATATGAGTATAATTTTAGAGTGATCCGGTGTAATCCCAGGAAACTCCGGCAAACAGCGCTTTACTGCATTCCATTATAAATCGTGCCATTTCTCACCTGGATCAAGAATCATTCTGAAATCAACGCTAGATTATCTGTATTATGTTTCATCATGCATGCACGAAAGTCTTTACCTTGTCTATGATGTACTGCAAAAAGAATAATCCAATGATCTGATCGCCATTCCAAATATTGATCGCGGTTGTGTGTCCAACGTTATCCACCAAAACACATGAACCGGCGGTGCTCGAGTGTCCCCAATCCGTGTGTTATAACGTTACGTTAGAAGGAAAACCTGGACCGGACTTCTTAGATCTGTATCGATGTACAGCCCAAGCCAGAGGCTTTCCAATGCTGTGCAATACCGGCCGCAAGGCGTTTGGTGGCGGTATTGGCCGTTTGCGATTTCAGAGCCATTCCCAATGATAACATCAGGCTGGAGGGATGAATTATGAATGGATATAGCGAATAAAAAAAATAACGATTAAAACCCGGGTTTTCTCGGGTTTGGCGCTCAAGCGATGGCCAGTTAACCTGACTTATCCCGGGTCTGGCGCTGAATGTGTTAAGCCTGACGGGTCCGGTACCAGTCCAAAAATGACATCACGTCATAAATCAATCTCTCTAGACTGTATGACATAATGTTGCATTTCTTTTCAAATGTATCCAAGTCTAAAGACCATAATCCTGTCAAAACAGCAGTCATAGTGTATATTTTCAACAATACACTTGTTTACCAATAGGGTAAAGTGTTATTAGTGAGATTTTAGTTTATGGAATGTGTTTATAATTTAGCAAATATCCACCATTTTTAATTAGCGGCGCATCGCCAAATGTAGTCATATGAGGAGAGGGCATCCAGATCTCTCAATGAGCATTGACATTTCTAAAAACTACCTTTCCCAGCTGTTATGTCGTAGTAAGAACGATGAATGGACACTTTAGTACTAGCATCTTACTTTATTCACATCAATACCGAGAGCTGCATTGCTCTCTACTTTGTGTGTCTCGCAGGAGCACACCCAGCAACATACTCTATGTTAGAGCTCCGCCTACAGGCCTAATGGAGAACACCACATATCCTTCTCAATAAGCAAGCACTTACAGTGCTACTTATAACTGTAACATAGAATCCATTAAGGCTAAACAGTCAATAACATTTACTCTACCTTTCTTATTCCGGCCTATGAAAAACAGAATCAACATTTGTATACATATTTCAATTATATGCATTACTAATCAAATCAAATCAAATCAAATTTATTTATAGGGCCCGACAACACACGTTAATGTCCCCATGGGCCGTACAGGTCTTCTTTAAACAAGTCAAGAAGACAACATAACAATAAGTCAAGAACAGAACAAGAACACCATAGGGTCCAAAATTTTTTTAGATGAATGCAAATAAATGAAAGAATGCAAGCACTCCCAGACATACCCCACGCGAAGGTAAGGAAAAACTCACTAAAACCTAACAATAGGGAAAAAAAAGCTCCACAGGCAATGTGGAGGAGAGAAACCTTAGAAGGGCCGTTCAAGGGGGGATCTCCCTTCTTAGATGTCGGTGATAGTAGTGTTGCAGACGGACAGTTGGTAAGCATGCACTCATGTGTGTGGTGAAACACAGATGAGTGCATGCAATAGCAACTGTACATTTTGAAAAATTAAAGATAGAGCTAATAGCGATAGCAACTGAACATTTTGAAAGATTAAAGATAGAGTTGATAGCGGATCTATTTGAGGCACAGGGGCGGCGCAAGAGGGTCACGTCCTCCCCGTCTTAGTCACGGGACATTAAACACTCCGGTCGTTGCTCAGGGACAGCCGGAGACAGGGGGAAGACGCAGAGAGGGTCGCGAACTCCCCGACATCATCGCGGGACATCCGGCACTCCGGTCACCACTACGAGACCTCCGAAGACAGGGGGGCACGCAGAGGGGGTCGCAATCTCCCGGCCTTCGTCACGGGACGTCCAACACTCCGGTCAACACTCCAGGACAGCAAGTCATAGGAAGACAGGGAGACGGGACAGGCGTTAGACAGCTCATGAGATTGTAGTAGGCGGACATAGCAATAGATACAAGTGGTAGGCATATATGTGAATGGAGTAGATATATGAAGTAAGCGTATTATGTGAATAGAATAGAAGTACTTAACCCAGCAATGAAACCGCGTTGACTGTTAATCTGTTAACAGTCTGTTAATCAGTTGACAGGACCACGGACAGACGGCGGTGAATAACTGATCCAATGCCTCGGAGGTGCATGTAGAGCAGTCACTACAGGCTTGGCCAAGACCCCGAGGCATCCATCACCTTGGTCAGCGCCAGGAGACGGGTACTCAGAGAGAAGGGGGAGGGAGGGGGGGGGGGGGGGGAGAGGGGGGGGGGGGAAGAGTTAGAGAGTTCCCATGTTTGTGGTGCTGCAAAGGAGCAGACATGTAGTACCCTGTAGTGCCATGTAGTACCCCGTAGTGCCATGTAGTACCCTATAATACCCCATAGTGCCATGTAGTACCCCGTAGTATCCTGTAGTACCCTGTAGTGCCATGTAGTACCCTGTGGTGCCATGTAGAGCTATGTAAGCCATGTAGTACCCTGTAATGCCATGCAGTACCAAGTAGTACTCTGTGGTACCATGTAGTACCCTGTACCCTAACTAAACTACCCTATAGTAAACTACCCAGTGGTACCATGTAGTACCCTGTACCATAACTAAACTACACAGATTAATCTAAAGGTCAGTCCCCGACCAGGTGAGATCAAGGTAGGTTGAAGGAGAGAGAGAAAAGATGAGTCTTAAGCAGGGATTTAAAAGCTTCGACAGAGCAGGCGCCCCTGATGACGGCAGGTAATTTGTTCCACAGGTAGGGAGCGCGGTAGACAAAGGCTCTGTGGCCGGCGGATTTCTTTTTAACCCTAGGGGTCGATAGAAGCCCCGCATTTTGTGAGCGCAGAGCACGAGCGGGCGAGTATCGGGAGATGAGATCAGATAGATAGAGCGGTGCAAGCCCATTTAAAATTTTGTAGGTGAGGAGTAGCACTTTAAAGTCAGAGCGGGCTTGGATAGGAAGCCAATGTAGGGCGGACAAAACTGGTGTGATGTGATCAAATTTTCTAGTTCTAGTTAGTATCCGTGCAGCCGCATTTTGCACGAGTTGAAGATTTTTGATGCTTGAATTAGGTAAGCCTGAAAAAAGTGCATTACAGTAGTCCAGACGTGATGAGACAAAAGCATGAATCAGGGTTTCAGCATCAGCCAGAGTTAAAATGGGGCGTATTTTTGCGATATTACGAAGATTACTTGCGAAGATTTTTGCGATATTACTAGCATTCAAGTCTGCCACAATTATAATTAACCAGAACTGTTAACTCTTTCACTTTTCAGCATTTCCAACATCAATATTACATAACACTTTTCTCCACACAAGGGCTCGTCTCGGCCTGTCTTACAGGTTCTGTGTGTGTGTCAGAAGGTGGCACTGCTGTAATGTCACCGTCCAAAGGCGACCCCTCACCACCCCCCTCTCCTCTCCAAAGAGAGACCGGTGCCAAATGGGAAGCATTCCAACAGCGTCCATCAGACAGCACGTAGGTGTGCGGTCCTTTCTGTCCCACCACCTTGAGTGGTTTGGAGAACTTGCACTGAGTCTTAGGAAGAATGCCAGGTTTCTTAACCCGAATGTATGAGCCACATGGGAATGACACACTCTTCGCACCTCGCCTTTGATCCGTGTACGCCTTGCTTCTGTCCTGTTGCACGGCTACTCTGGCGGCTATGTCCTCCGACGAGTGTGGTGTGGCTTTTGAATTTGAAATCCAGCCACATGGAGTTTGGTGCGCATAGGCCTACCATGCAACAGTTCTGCTGGTGAGTGCTGTGTTGCAGAGTGAGGAGTAGACTGGTAGGCCTGTAAGAAGTCTGTTGTAAACTCCTTCCATTGCTTGCCTTCCAGCGAGGCAGTCTGCAAACTGTCTTTCAAACTGCGGTTAAAACGTTCTATTTCACCATTTGCACGTGGATAATACACAGATGACTTCCTGTGCACTATGCCCCTGTCTTGGAGAAACGCCTCAAACTCCTGAGACACAAACTGAGAGCCATTGTCAGAGACGAGCTCTTTCGGGTTGCCCTCTCTGCTGAAAACTGTAGATAGGAATATTGTCACAGTCCGTGATGTGACCTGTGGCACAAAAGCTATCTCAGGCCACTTACTGTAGTATATTAGTGTGATTGCAAAGCGACAGTCCAGGGGCGCTTTATCAAAGGGCCCCACCACATCAATTGCCAGTTTCTCCCAAGCCCCAGTAGGATAGGGCACAGGCTGCAGTGGAGAGGTGCGTGTGACTGCTGACTTGTCATGTGACTGGCATGTGGTGCATGCTTTGATAGCCGACTCAACCTGGGCATCCATGCCAGGCCACCAGTATACTTCTCTGAGTCTCTGTTTTGTCCTCACGATTCCCTGGTGAGTGTCGTGAGCCAGGGAGATCAGTTTGGGCTGTAGACTCTCTGGGACGAGCAGTCTATATGTGCCTCGCACGACACAGTCATCCTGTAGAGAGAGTTCGTTCTGTAGTTTGAAAAACATCCGTAGGTCCGGGTCTAGATCCTTTTCGGATTTAGGCCATCTGGAGGTGAGTATCTCACGTAGTTTCAGTTGCACCGGGCAGGCAGTGCATGCAGCTTTTAACTCAGCCGCAGTGATAGCTGAGAGATTAGAGACAAGGGCTACCACTTCCACATCCTCCTCCTGGTTAGGTTCTGAGCTGGGTAGTGGGAGACGGGACAGGCAGTCCGCAGTGACGTTCTCTCGACCGGGCTTGTACTGGATGTCATAGCAGAATGACATTAGCCTAGCGGACCACCTGGCTATGCACATGCCCGCTCTACCTTGACCTTTTGAAGAGAGCAGTGTGGTCAGGGGACTGTGATCTGTGCATAGTGTGAAGTGTCTTCCCCACAGGTATGTCCTCCACTTTTCCGTTGCCCACACACAGCCCAGCGCCTCTTTTTGCACAGTCAAATATTTTCTTTCTGCCTGGGACAGCGTGCGGGAGGCGAACGCCACAGTCCTCTCTGAGGCGTCCGGATGCATCTGGGTGAGGATGGCGCCCAGACCGTAGTCTGATGCATCTGTAGTGACGACCGTGGGCAGCTCAGGGTCAAAGAGTGAGAGTGCAGGGCTATCCACTATGAGTCCTTTAACTGCCTCAAAACTCTGCTGAGCCTCAGGAGTCCAGTCGAATGTTGCTGACCCTCGGAGCAGCGCTCGCAGCGGCTCCACGACAACGACGTAGTCTGGGATTAATTTTGAATACCACCCTGTGAGCCCCAGGAATGACCTCAGCCTGATGAGATCTGTAGGTGGGGGTAACTCAGACACAGCAGCAGCGTGAGATGCGTCAGGTTGTAGTCCCTTTGCTGACACTGTGTGCCCCAGGAAAGTCAGCTCTGTTTTCCTGATGTGGCACTTGGAGTAGTTGAGCTTGAGCCCCGCGTTGTCTATGCTTCGCAGAACCGCAGTCAGGTTCCTGTCGTGCTCCTCCACTGATGTACCTGTGACAATGATGTCATCGAGATAGCACTGGACCCCCGACTGACCTTTGAGGATTATTGACATCATTCGTTGGAAGCAGCTGGGTGCCGACGCCAGTCCGTACAGAACTCTCTTAAAGCGAAACAGTCCATCATGAGTAATGAATGTTGTCAAGCTAAGGCTGTCCTCGTGTAGTGTAACCTGGTGATAAACACTCTGAAGGTCTAATGTCAAAAACAGTGTTGCGCCCCACTATTCTGTAAACAGTTCCTCCATGTGGGGTAGTGGAAATCCATCTATGACTACTGCCTTATTTGGCTCCCTCAGGTCTACACAGAGGCGTAATCCTCCATCTTTCTTTTTAGTAACGAGATATGGGTGAGATCCATTCAGATTCCTCTACAGGCTCGATTATGTCCTGCTCTACCAGTCTCTTTATCTCCTGGAATACAGCTGCTTTAACTGAGAATGGCAACCTACGGTAGCGCTCCGCCACTACATTAACTTTCCGTATAAAGAACTTTCCAATAACTGCTAAAGCTGTGATGTACTTATCATCTGCAACCGTCATTGTATAGAAAAGTCTCTGTCCTTCCACTCACCAAACACCAAACAATGGACGAGCAGGGCACGCTTTCGCGCGTCAGGTAGCTCCTTCTCGGACATGGCTAGCAGGTAATTTTCGAACATGCGGATCCATGCCTTGAAGAAAAGGTGCCGGTTGGCTTAGGTTCAACATCGACATCCTCGTCGCCCAATATGTTATGTCGTAGTAAGACCGATGAATGGACACTTTAGTACTAGCGTCTTACTTTATTCACATCAATACCGAGAGCTGCATTGCTCAGTCATGGACTCTACTTTGTGTGTCTCGCAGGACCACACCCAGCAAGGTGAAAGACATACTCTATGTTAGAGCTCCACCTACAGGCCTAATGGAGAACACCACACCAGCTGAGTCCAGCTTTCTGCAAGCAAATTACTTCTGTATGAATTTCCTTTATTTCTCTTATGTCTCGGGATTCTCTATCACAAAACTGAACGTTATTGGCATTTATACAATGGCATGCAAATTTCTCGATTTTGATTGGCTGAAACAGCCATTTACACGTATGTATAGGGCACATTCCACGCTCCTGCTCCCAGGACCCGCCCACAACCGAATCACATCACTCCGCCGTTCGACTTTGTAGAGGGAGCGGAGAGCGGAGAGGGGAGGAGACAAGAGGGGACAATAATCTTTACAAATGGATATGTTGATAGCGTCATAACGACTAAATATAAGGCGAATGTCTTAGTTGGATTGTGTAATCTATGGGTCATGAATCATTGTGGAACAAAAGAAAAATCGCGGATTGATTGATTGATTAATTTGCAATTTTTTTTTCTTCTTCCTCTTCCTTGCCAGAGCTCTCTCTCTCACTGTCTGGCTTCCAGACACACTCACTCGGTCGCATACACACCCACACACACACACACACACACACACACACACACACACACACACACACACACACACACACACACACACACACACACACACACACAATGTCTTAGTTGCTTAAACAATGTTGGATGATGTAATTGATGGGTCATGAGTCATTGTAGAACAAAATAAAAATTGCGTGAATTGATTGATTGATTGATTAATTTGCAATTTTTTCTTCTTCTTCCCCTTCCTTGCCAGAGCTCTCTCTCACACTGTCTGGCTTCCAGACACACTCACTCGGTCGCATACACACACACCCACCCACCCACACACACACACACACACACACACACACACACACACACACACACACACACACACACACACACACACACACACAATGTCTTAGTTGCTTAAACAATGTTGGATGATGTAATTGATGGGTCATGAGTCATTGTAGAACAAAATAAACAACCTAACGACCACCCCTAGGCATGGTTTATTGTTCACAAACCACTCCTGCGCGTTATGTAATGCTTAAATATTGGAGCGGAGTCAGTGTGTCTACCTTCTGTGAACATTTAGCAACAATCCCTGTTGCAATCCGTTCAAAAATGGCGGAGCCATATCCATTAGAATGGAACTGTACATACCTGTAGTAGATTTCATTCACGGTTCTTCAGTGCACGCCTGAAGATACTAAATCCAAATTTAACTCTGCCATTTGAAAGAGGAGATTTGGCCCAATCCATAGATGTGCGAATTGGCTATAATAAGGTAATTTATAATGGGTGGCTGGGTGGCGCAGCGGACATTGCGCTCGTATCGAATCCGGCTGTCGGCGTTGCCTCCGGCTTGGGCCGGCCATCATACTAACTCAGTTAGCGGGTGGGAAGTCGATGGGTGGTAATCTGGACGTTGTAAACAGCGACTCCTACAAGTCGGTTGGGGGACTTGCACAGCAGAGACAGGAAAATGGCGGGGGCAGTGTGAGCAGTTAGGGGTTAAGAGTCTTGCTCAAGGACACTTTGGCATACTGCTGGGAGGAACCTTCCGATTACCAGACAACCGCTCTACCTCCTGAGTCACTGTCACCCCAAAATCTCCTTTGTTAGCTGTTTGTCACCTCACCCTGCCAGTATTCCACATGAGATTTGTTTTGAAAAAGCTAGGAGAGGGTAAACACCCCCTTATACAGTGAATGTGGAGTCATGTATATATATATATATATATATATATATATATATATATATATATATATATATATATATATATATATATATATATATATATATATATATATATATATATATATATATATATATATATATTTCTTTTTTCTAATATATACAAAATGGAGCTCAACAGACTGGTCACAGTCTCATCAATTATCTTTCATTCTCATCAGTCTCATCATATTTCCGCACTAATGGACCTTACATTTACATCTAAGTGTGTTGTTTCTGTTTCTCCATGTTTTACTGTAGTTCTGAGAAAGCAGAAATTACAGGACATGGTCTTGCTGATAGGAAAACAGTATTGCATCAGCCTGTCAAGAGTCGGACAGGAATATTACCCTATACCTAGGAGGACTCATTAAGCGGAGTATCAGTTTTTTTTATTGCATATCCTAACAATCACCTGTTGATACAGCCGATTACTTGTTCATGAACTTTACCCTATGTAATTAACGTGAGTTTATATTCATGTATTTATTTGACCACACACACACTGTATGTAGTGCTACTTAAATTGTACTTGTATTCAAGGGTGTAAAGTACTTGAGTAATTGTACTTCGTTACAATACTTAAGTACTGTTTTGGGGGATTTGTACTTTACTCAAGTATTATTAGGTTTGTATACTTTGTACTTTTACTCCATTACATTGCAGAGAAAAATATATACTTTTTACTCCTTACATTTAAAATGCAGACCTACAAAGTACAAATCTCACAGGTCCAACCATTTTAATTAGTATATTTTAATTGTTTATCTGGTCGAACTAACGTTAACGTTATTAATCCTGCGACTGCAGGTAAACAGCCAATCAAATCCCCATCAATGGAAAATGAACCCGTTACCCACGCCCATACCCATGCTGATTGGTCCTTGTGCAACACTAGAAAGCAGGGATCTTTGATTAAACACCTGCTATCAGAAGAATAGACAGTCAGATCCGCATTATGCTGTGGTTAATATTGTGATATTATTCAGGGTACTCCAATATTCTGTCTTTAATATTGTGATATTATTCAGGGTACTCCAGTATTCTGTCTTTAATATTGTGATATTATTCAGGGTACTCCTGTATTCTGCCTTTAATATTGTGATATTATTCAGGATAATCCAGTATGCTGTGGTTAATATTGTGATATTATCCAGGATACACCATTCTGTTTTTAATATTGTAATATTATTCATGCTGTGATGTGAATGCTGTCCATGTTAGTTTACCTTCAATGGAGAAGTGCATTAAATTATTTTAATGCAAAAAAAGTGTCCTCTGTTCTTTCATTTCAGCATTGTCTATCGCAGAACACATTCCATTGTGGGCAAAGTGTATGCTTGGTTTCATTCCAGCCTTGCCTAAACACCAGCTGATGATTTCACTAATTGGCTCACCTTTTCAACTAACTCACCTGGTGCAATGTATAGTTAAAATGAAAACTTGGCCCACGATGGAATGAGTTTGAGACCCCTGGTCTATCCCTTAAAAAAACGTTTACTTTTTAGTACTTTTAAAAATAGGACTTTTTGACTTTTACTCAAGTGTGTTTTTAGCCAGATACTTTGACTTTTACTTGAGTCAAATTTTGAGACGGTACCCATACTTTCACTTAAGTATAATTTCTGGGTACTTTTTACACTCCTGCTTGTATTACACAGCACAGCTTTCATCTTGGTGGGGGTGCAGCCAGAGCGCTTCATCTTCAAATTAATGTGGATCTGGCAACTTTTTGTTGAAACACTGCCCATGACATATTGTGGATTCACAAGTAAAATAAACACTAAATGAAACCACCAATGAGTTTGCAGAGATAGAAGTAGTGCCTTGTACTGATAATTTCCAGGTTTATAGACAATAAATGTGCCTGTCTTTGGGAAGGACGTAAACCTCAGTGCTGGCGGCTTGAAGACATTGATGGTGTCCCAGGGAAGTGAGATGATGAAATTAATTTTGCATTCATTAACGGACTGTCTTATCGCAGCCTCGCAGATTGAGATGGATGAGTTGTAATAACGGTGCATACTTGTAAAGATACATTCGGTTCAAGGATCTTTAATTATGCCTCAGCCTTTCCCTCAACTTGTCAAGTTTTATAATTGGGATACAGCTGTTGTTTCGGATACAAACGCAGCATGGACCGTGTCTTCATACAAAGAAGCATAATCTTACCAGCAATGCCACCTGCTGTAAGTGCGACTGAAATTACCATTGCTCTCTATTCAAATACTGGCTGAATGGAGAGGGCTCATCTGACCATCATCATCATCATCATCATCATCATCATCATCATCATCATCATCATCATCACCACCATCATTACTTCATAATAGAGAGAAATATGGTGAATGGATTTTCATAGCCTATGTCTTATTTTAAAAAGCGGTTATGGGACCAACATTAATTCCATGTGTGCTCTATGAGCTACATACAGATGAATTGCCAGGCTAATTAAAGTGAAATTGAAATGTGTGCTGTGTAAGTTGACAGCAAATCACCGGGGCCTTCTGAAAATGAACAGATTGATTGAAAGCTATAATAAGTTAGCATTCATGTTATTGCAGCGGTATCAGCAGAGGCAAATCAAAGGCAAATCAAAGGCAAGTAAAGGTGAATAGCTCTCACAATAGTTGGCTCTGTGGGTGGAAGGTCCTGCAGGGAAGAGGCATTAAGGTCTTCATTAACAGAGCGCTTGGTTTGAAAAGGTTTTCTCCTCCCTTACCAATACAATTAAAAAGTCATGGGGGAATAGGCGAATTTAACTCAATATGGAGACAAAGAGAATGGCAGATAGGTCTTGTTAAAACCCAACACGGGTAAATTTAATAAGAAAGTAATAGTCAGGTATCCGGGCAGGAATCGAGTACACAGGGAGAATCTCGTACAGACCAGGGAGAATGTGTTGGGCAGGGTGGTCAGACAGGCAGGGGTCAGTAATCTAACGGGGTTTCTTCAGTACAGTCCAGGGAGCGTGTGTCATACACGGGTTTCAGCGTCCTCATACGTTCCGGGAAAAGGCAAGAAGAGTAGTCAGGCAGGCGGAGGTCAGAACATGTTATTTAGAGCCAGAGATCAGGGTGAATAGCCAGGTATCGGACTGCGGGGAAAGGAGGACAATAAATGGTTAGGCACGGTCAGAGAACAAGGGACTGGATAAATACACGAGAGCACAATAACACCACTAACTGGGAAACACAAAGTTATGATCTGGCAGCATCACAACATCTGAGGCGGGGTTTATATAGCTGACGTAATCGGCCCACAGACGTCGATCAGCTGCTCCGCTGACAGCAGCATACCTGAACTCCATACCTGGTTAACGAGAGAGAGAGAGAGAGAGAGAGAGAGAGAGAGAGAGAGAGAGAGAGAGAGAGAGAGAGAGCAGCCAGGCAGGGACTGTGACACGTATGTGCACTCACATTTCTTTGTCAGTTTTAAAAGTGATTATAAATATGAATAATAATAATGAGCATGTTGGCGTGTAATATAAACCAAATAAGCAGTTTTAAGTTTCCAACATTAACATTTATTCAACCTAGAGGGGAATTTGTTTCACAGAGGGTATAAAAGCCACACATACAGTATATCTCCACCACTACCATACTCACAGAATGCAATAAGCTACTGTAATACAGCGATTGTGTTGGAAGACTGCTTTGAAGATAAATTGCACATGCTTACTGTAATGCTGTCCATATGATTTGATACAGATTCTAATTCTATAATGCTGTCATTGAAATATGTGAAATCAGTTTTTGGTGCACTAGGCTCAGCAAGCTGTGTTGCCATGGCAAAGGCATTCCAGTGCATTCCATGAAATTTCAGTGGCAGTTTTAGAATAAGATAAAATAAGAAACAGTATTGAATAGAATGTTAGCCTTGCATGGAATGTTTGTGTTCTCTTTCTTCCAACATGGCTGGTGGTAACCATTGGTAACCCCTTTCAAAAGAAAATGATTATTGTCTGTGCAGTGGTCCATAGGTAAAACATTGGAAAAGCATGACATTACTGTTCCACAGTGACTTGTTTACAAGATCCAGTAATAAGACACAAAAGTATTACATATTTACACTTGTAAATGGTAAATGGCTGCATTTATATAGCGCTTTTATCCAAAGTGCTTTACAATTTGTTCCTCACATTTTTACCCATGCCAACCTGCTCATCGGTAGCAGTTAGGGGTTAAGTGTCTTGCTCAAGGACACTTCGACACACTGCCCGGGCAGTGGCGGCCGGTGTGAACTACATTTGGGTGGTCGCGGGCATCTGACCAAGCTGACCAAGCGAATACTGACTCATAACGTTACCAACGTTAAGTCGAGTTAATTGGTTCATACTACACTAGTACACGTACAGTATGATCATCAATCCATTTCATTTCATTTCAACCTTTATTTAAAATCGTAAGCATCTGAGGTTTCCCTCATTTACAGAAACGACGATTGTACAGTACATAATAAAAACAATATTCACAGAAATTTAAACACCAGAGTAAAACAAATTAAAAACGTTTAAAAATAATTTTAAAATATCATCTAAAACAGTTACAGGTAGTCACACAATGGTCTGAAATCATACATTTAAACATTCCAAGGGAAGGGAGAACCTCCAATTTTAGCGTGAGTTGAAGGACATTCCATGAGTTAGAGGCATCAAAGGAAAAGGCTGACTTCCCTAGCTCAGAACAAATCTGAGGAACCCTAAGAACCATCCAGTCATTCGATCGAGTTGAATAGGTTCCAATATTCCAATTTAACAGTGAGGAGATATAAACAGGTTGTTTACCAATAAGGGCTTTAAAAATAAATAAATACCAGTGTTTGTTGCGCCTTTCTGCAAGAGAAGGCCAACCCACCCTATCATACAGGACACAATGGTGAGTATCATATCTGAGAGCGAGAGAGAGAGACAGAGAGAGAGAGAGAGAGCGAGAGAGAGAGAGAGAGAGAGAGAGAGAGAGAGAGAGAGCGAGAGAGAGCGAGAAAGAGAGAGAGACAGAGAGAGACCGCATTAACTCATTAACTCACTGTTTAGTTGAAACGTGGTCCAGCCGGAGGGCTTGATAAAGTGTATAATGTCCACTGTCCCACAGTCCCAGACTGTTGTTGTCGATGTATATCCACTGTCCAGTGACTGCATCACAACACAACAGCATCGAGTAACTAACTAACTAACTTTCCTAACCAGAATCTGGCGTCGGCCAATCAGAGAGAGCATCTCCGATAAATGCGGCTACGGAAAATACTGGCGTCGGCCAATCAGAGAGCGTCTCCGAGAAATGCGGCTACGGAAAGTATAGACGCTGCTTGTTTAGATGATAATAGATCGCTTAGAAAAGCGCCCGGCTTCCATCATAATACATCATATTTCAACGCACAACACGTTACGCACTGATTGGCTGCGACGGATACAGCGATGAAACCAGTGCACGCCCACTGTAAGCGCTATTGCGTCTAGCCCGAGAGAAATGCGGCTATGGAAAGAATAGACGCCTATTGCGTCTAGCCCGAGAGAAATGCGGCTACGGAAAGGAGTCACTTCCTGTTAATGAAAACAATTATTTATTTTTGATATATTAACGTTATATTGTGCATTGGAAACACAAACATACTTAAAATGAGTAAATATTATTAATTTTAAACATGTTTATTTTATTTATAGGGCCCAAAAAAATGAAAAAAATAATATTATTTTAACCAGGGAGGGCGGCGCTCTAGCGCCCCTATCGGCCAGCCGCCACTGTGCCCGGGAGGAGCGTGAATCGAACCGGGAACCTCCGGATTAACCAGCCGACTGCTCGGCCTACCGAACCACTGTCGCCCCACTTGTGCATGTGAAGCGCTGGTATTATAGTCACTCCTGTCCGCCTGATTGTCTGCATAAGCCATACTGGACTTTGGATGCACATGGGTTGATAATTGACCAATTCGCACATATATTTCATATCAGTCAACAACAAGTATTTTATTTAAAATTATTTCCACCATTGGCCATTGAAATCAATACAGCTGACTTTCCATTCAAGTTCAATATATAACTCATATCAGCACAGCAACCGTTGTTTTGCACATACTGTCGCAAACATTGTTTCTCCCAGCATGGAGGGGGAAAGGGACATTCTAAACATTCCATGCAAGGGCTCTATTATATGGTTTTGACCATCTAGCATATTGAACATAGCCCAGTAGGGATGAAACATTAGAAGTGACATTAGAAGTGACATGAATTGCATGGTACTATATGGCAGCCATCTTACCTGGGTCCAGTTCTAACCCTACCAGAAGTGAGGCCAATAGTGTCAGGATTAGGGGGGGTGTAGGACACACACACACACACACACACACACACACACACACACACACACACACACACACACACACACACACACACACACACACACACACACACACACACAAGTAAGAGCGATGAGATGGGGGTGGGGGAAAACATGAGAATAAAATAAATAAAAATAAAAGCTATAGAAAAGACAAAACACCAGTGTAAAATAAATTGGGGAAAAACCCCAAAGATCCCAAAATAAGACACAAAAGTATTACATAATTTACACTTGTGCACATGAAGCGATGGCAAGGAGGTACTGTGGGTAGGTACTGTACCATCAATACATTAATAAATAAAAGTGTATTATGAATCAGTAAAGAATACTCATTCCATGACAAGATTATCAAAGATTATATGGAGCCATAGATACCTTATTTATCATGATACACAAGGACTGATCCTTATCATTTGAGTGGGTGGGAAGAAGCCAGAAGCCATCTCATTTAACATTTAGAAATCATCTTGTATCCTCTCTTTTACTTTAGGCTATAACAGGAACTAAATTGTTCCTAAGTGACCATTTGTGACTATGAAGGTAGTAATGGTGACATCAATAATAGATGTGGGTTCTTCTGGAATGGATATTCAAATATAATAATAATTGCTTGTTGTTTCAGGCAATGGGTTCCGACGGACATCAAGACAGTGCCACAAAAAGAGTTTTGTATGTAATTGTACCTTCAACTTTTTCACATAGAACCCAGTTACAGCCTACTACATCTCTCAATCTACTTAATTCCAGTGGTGTGGCCCATTATAGAAGAGTCTTTTTGTTTTCAATATACCGGTATAGATGTTGTCAGGTTATATTCACTATTTGTCACAGGGTGTGGTGGTGTGTGTAGGACCCTGTAGCAGACAAGGGGAGACGGCAGCAAGTCCAAGGGTATTTAATGACATAAACTCTTAGACAGAACAAGAAACAAAACAACAAAACAAAACATCTCAGTGACAAACTGGAAGAGGGAAAAACGTAACACAAAACACAAACTCTAACAACTAACACAGGGAACACTTACTAGAAAACAATGAACCTGGGAACATGGAACGAGCAACATAGCAAAGAGAATGAACCGACAGAGAGAACAGGAAACAAGGAACTCAAATACACATGAACAAATGACAAACAAGAAACACATGGGATGATTATAACTGACACCTGGGAGGGGAAACACACTGACAAAGAACTAAAAGGAACTACAACTATGGATGACAAGACAAACACCATATACTGCGACAAAACAAGCAGACTACAGACACTATACAGATAACCTAATAACAGACAGTAACTACCAAGACTAAGACTAAACAGATAACATAATACAAGACAAGAAGAGTAACACTAGACAAGACAAGAAGAGTAACACTAGACTAACAGGGGAAACATGAATAGCAAGAGAGAGAAGGAGAGAGAGAGCAAGAGAGAGAGAATTGAAAGAACACTAAGGGGCGAATTCACAAAGAATGGATTGGGCGGCACTAAAAGCACCCTTAACTGTGCACGATTTGCGCACGGTATCTGCTCCGTCTTTGCAAGCCATTCACTAAGGATATTGCGCGGATGAGATACTAGCGCAAACACGCCCATAGGTGTGCAATTTGTGATTTGTGCAATTTGTGATTTGCTCCAGCGCATTTTTCATCTGGTAGCAAATGTCAGGAAGGGGGCAAATAAACCAGAAATGAGGGAGTATTATAAATGGCTTTTTCTGTGTTTAGCATGTTTTTATAGTAATAGGAGTTAGTATCAATGGGTCTGTGTCTCTAATTACCATATTGACTCATCAGTCTAGTCTCGAGTTCACAAGATCCTCCCTCACTCAACTAAGCTGTTCTGATTTGACGGTTTCCGTGACGTTAAGGTTTCTGTGACATTAACATAGCACTGATTTGTAGCGCACAGTGAAACCCGACACTTCCTCAAACGGGAGATGCAGAGGGAGGAAGAGAGAGAGAGATAGAGAGAGAGAGAGGGAGAGACAGATAGAGAGAGGGAGAGAAAGATAGAGAGGGAGGGAGAGAGAGGAGATATCACTCCGAGAGCGCGCGTGCGCACGCTTCGAGTCGCGATGCAGGGGGACTCGGGGAGAGACAGAGGAGAGATCGCTCCGTATGAGCCTCTCTCTCTCCCTCTCTCTCTCTATCTATCGGTCTCTCCCTCTCTCTCTCTCTCTCTCTCTCTCTCTCTCACTCTCTCTCTCTCTGTCTCTCCCTCTCTGTCTCTCCCTCTCTCTCTCTCTCCCTCTCTCTCTCCCTCGAGTCGGGAGCACTATATATCACTGTAATATCTTTGTGCATGCTCCCACGCGCACGCCCGTATTCAGATCCGTACAATAATAATCACAGAGGTATATAATGTCATTTGAAACAAGTTACCAATGCATTGTCCCATGGGATTATGCCCCCCGCCGCGAAATTAATTAGTATCCCCCTCAATCTCTCTCTATCTCTCTCTGTCTGCCACTCGCAGACTGTGTGGGTGACTGGGCGGAGCCAGGCCAACACAGCCTGAAATCCAAAGTGAGAAAAATTATGCTTTTGAGTACTTGATTAGAAATATAAAACAATGATTTTTTTTTAATAAAACCTTACACAGGTGTTCCATATACTCACAGGAATTGTGTAAAGTTGCCCAAATAGTGCTAGGAATAGCAATGCATGTCCCCTTTAAATCCAATGCACACAGTGGGCAATTTTTGCCAGGCGACCGATAGAATGTTATCGCTTCCATTCTTATGAATGAGAGAACCCACACAGATTTTCTAGTGACAATTGTGCAGCAAGTTCACAATGAGGAAATAACATGACTTCTACTGGTGTATAATTTGTAATATAAATTAATGTATCAATACATTCATTGATCAATAACCTACGTATTATTACCATGCTATTTATGTTAGTTAATTAACTAAGTTAGTTAGTCATTTATATGTGATGTTAAATATAGCCTACATAAACAAATGTGTATATTTATTAGGGATGTTCGATATTGGCTTTTTTACCGATAACCGATATACCGATATTGTCCAATTCTTAATTTCCGATACCGATATCAACCGATACCGATATATGCAGGGTTTCCCCACCCAAAAAACTTAATAATTTCAGGTAATTAACATTACATATATCTTGTTGTGGAATCAATTAACACAACATTATCCATACTTTTGACAATAAATAAAATAAGAATTTGTTCTTACTTGCTTGCCTGGGTAAATAAAGGTTAAAGATTTTTTTTTTTAAACCGATACCGATATTTTCCGATATTACATTTTAATGCCAATATCGGTAGGCCGATAATATCGGACATCCCTAATATTTATCGATACTCCCATCAATCATGATGTTGCATTACCTACTGCTGATCAGCACGCTAACAGCAATCAGGACTTTTATTTTTTTATTGGTAACATTAGCAAGCTATAATCTCCAGACATGTTTTGGTCATTCGAGACCGTTTTAAAATGTCTAATTTAACTAATTTAGTTTAAAAAAAAAATGCTTAAAATGTTAACTTTGATTATAACAGACGGCTTGTATTGCGACGTGCACAGGGCCAACTGCCTGCAGACGGGCAGCCGGAATGTTAATTTGGGATAAATAAATAATAATGGGTTAGATGCCAAACTTATTTCAAAACGTACATACATTATTTTGAAAATAGATTTACTTCACAAATTAAACTTAACCAAAGCATACAGGCAACATAATTAAGACCGCACAAAGTTATTTCTGTTAGCCAGATGTTGTATGTTCACAGGTCTGGGTCTGTTCCAAAGTAATTACATGTCTTGAAAATACAGTTCAGTTCTGTTAGAGATGAGAGGGAAGTAATATATTTATCCATTTTCTTCTCCATTTTCCTTTGAGGTATATTTAGAATATGATATTAATTTAAGAAATATTGTATAACTAGATATTCTGGGTGACCTGGCTTAAAACGAAAGGTCATCTTTGGTTTGAGACATGATAAATGTAGTTTCTCCTGTGAAAATGAAGTGAGACTGTTTCTCACAAAGCCTGACACAAAGGTGTCAACAAGCCTTTTTGTTTGAAAAAGACAGCTGGCCTGAATACCATTTAAATATTTCAGGTCCCAACAGAGCCAATCTTTTGCTTTCAGACAGACGGTCAAGAACCAAATGTGGGGTATTTTGTTTTTATTATAAACGAGTATCTGTTTGATGTAGCTCTTCGAGAATAACCATTTAAAATGTCATTTTTAATGTAACCACTAGTAGTAGCACATGTGAGTAATGAAAGTGAAGAAAGGAGGTGCCAGTCTTGATTTTGAAATGATTGGTTGATATGTGACAAATGCAAGTGACATTATTTTGTATAAAACTGAGAGCAAAGTAGGTAATAATTTGTAAAATAACCCATTCATGATGACACATGACAGAGTGACCACCTATTAAATAAACACCACTTAATGATGAAAGACCAGTTTCTGAGTTTCTTCTCTCCAGTGGACACATGGTAAATATTGATGGTGAATTATGGTTTATCTCTTTCCTTATGAAACTACACCTTCCTTTCATTCACATGTCGTATGGGCTGGTTTTAATTGAAAATGGGTGTTTGTTGATGAATGTGTTGGGATAAGTGTGCATGCACACGCTGGGAGCTGTAACTAATCACCTCAATAAAGTTCAGGGCCCTCATTTATCAACAATTCTTAGAAAGTGTTCTATTTTCGTTCTTAAGCACAGAATTTAGAATGTATGTACGTACAGAAAAATCGGGATTTATCACACGTGCGTACACAGGTTCTACACACACTCCGTGTTGATAAATGCCACTTGTTCTACGCTCCGCGGTCGTGCACGGTTTTACGTATTTGCATATAGAACCGCCCATAATTAACCATATATGGTCATGAAACACCCCCATGAAATGTGGAAAAGTGGACTAAGCCGAGCGAACGCCTGGGAGAAATACGCGACAGGCTGACAGACGTGTACACGGTGATGTCGGATATGATATCTTATTAACTTCCTAAAGACCATTGCTGCCTGGGCAGCAAAACACTAATAAAGACCGTTAACCACTGTTTGCCATTGGTGTCATCAATAACCATGCTGGAATATGACTGCTTTTTCTTCGTTTCGTTAGATTAATACCCAGGGATTCAAGTTCTCCGTAAATTTTATTCCAAATCGCGACAGATTTTCCGTAAATCTTCTACCTGCATATGATTTGTAGAGGCATACAATCTATTTTGATGTTGGTATTAGGTAGCCTATATAAACAATAATACGAGAGCATATACAAGAACCTTTCTATTCACATAACTGCATTTGTGATGGAGCTTTGACAGCTACATGGGTGGTAACAGTCTATTGCTCTATCCATCTCCAATATCACGATGGACCGTGCCATGTAGCCTATGTATAATAATAATAATAATAATAATAATGACTTGGATTTATATAGCGCTCTTCATGAGACTCAGAGCGCTTCACAGAGTCCATTATTCGTTCATACACAGTCATACCGGTGGTGGTAAGCTACAATTGCAGCCAGAGCTGCCCTGAGGCAGACTCACGGAAGCGTGGCGAATAATCATCGCCTACGGCCCCTCCGACCACCACCAACATTCATTCACATGCATACGAGGCAAGTAGGTTAAGTGTCTTGCCCAAGGACACAACGGCAGTGGGATGGACATGGGCTTGAGCGGGATTCGAACCACCAATCCTTCGATCATTGGACAACCCGCTCTACCCCTGAGCCACGCCTACGTGATCAATAAAAACGCGAACTTGAATCCCATCATCATATTTATATGTTGTGTCTGTCCACTATGTTTGTTACTTTGTTATTTTTTTCCCCCTATGTAAAGCGACATTGGGTCTCTTGAAAGGCACTATATAAAATGAAGCTATTATTATTATTATTATTATTATTATTATTATTATTATTATTATTATTATTATTATTATTATTATTATTATCACGTCTGTGCGGGAGCTCACAAATTGACTGTCTTTTAGTCTCAGTGAAGTTTCAACAGAGATCATCTATTCTAACCAACAAATTGAAGTAGAAAGCATTTCATTGTGACCAATCTTATTTGGAAACATGACACAAAATAATAGTATTTCGCTTTTTATTTTAAACAATATTTAATCGCGTTTGGAGGTGGGTGTTCTGCATCTGCCCCCTGTGCCAAACAAGCAGGCCAACCTCTTGTTCGAGCGTGAGCCCGTTATAATTACACTACTGTCGCTATTTTACAATTAACTATAATGAATTATGGGTCATACAGAACAAGCCAGTGTTGAAACTAATGCACGGAAGCTTATTTCCGCGTCTGCAGTCTCCATATTCTACCGCTGTGCGCCAGGTACGCACAGTCGGAGCTGTGCGTAAATATATGCACAAAGTCAAGCACACGTTCAAATTGATAAGTCCCACACTTTGCTTAGAAATGATCGTACACATGGGTTACGCACATATCTGTGCGTACGCAACAATGATAAATGAGGGCCCAGGTATGGTTCCAGTGGAGCATGGAAATGGAACACGTGGGACCACCCGTGGAATGTGTTTTGTCACTGTTGTATCTGATAATGATACTCTGTACCTGCGTTGTTATCAAACCAACTGTAGTCTTCTTGTTAACACTATGGTCGCCAAAAACGCCGTAGGACGTCTCTTTCCCCGCCATGCTCATTCTGCCAAAGACGCCGTACCACGTCTTTGATATCAATATTTCAAAAATCAACATCAGATGATCAGTAGTAACTTCTAGAAGCACGTCCATTTGAAATTTTTTATCTTGCGCAGATTCCTATCAAACTGTATTTCATCATCAATATAATGCATTTGGGGCTATAAATCACGTTCTGGAGAAAGCTGCAGAAAACGATAAAAACATACTTATACTTTAGACCGTATTTTAGTATGAATATGTGAATGAAAAAGTATAACGTTGCTACACCCTGAACAATAGATATAGGACGTTGAATGGGCCATAGTAATGTCAATTTAGCAATACAATTTAAAAAGTTATAGCCCTGCAAAGAAGGTAAACATCCCCATAGACAAATAGAGCTGGCGGAGGATGGTATATTAAGAATATAAGCCTGGCGACCAAAGTGTTTTATGAATGGGATGTCCATACATGCGCTCCTGACTTTCTTGCAAGTTTATTAACAAAAGCACACAATGACTGCTTCTTAAAAACACTTGCTGTCGCTCAAAAACACTGGATGTTTACAATAATTCAAGGTTTGCATCGGCGTTCTCCAAACTAATCTAACAAGAATGTTCACTGGTATTGTCAACACTGTCTTCTGTGATCTCGTTCTGTGTATAACAACGTGGATATGCAGTCGTTCTTCATCGATGAGGCTGTCCAATCTTCATCTGCTTTTCTCAATCATCTCCCCTCCCAGTGTCTTGTGGCCCCATATTTGTAGCAGGCCAGGGTCCAGCTGATGACATCACAGCCTGTGACATCATAACAGGTTTTCCTCCAATCCACAAACAGTTAGTTTTCAGTTTGAAAATGTAGGCGTGGGTTATCCCTAACTGCCGAGCTAAAGACAGTAATTCTTTACAACTCATTTTAAGACTAAAACATTGTTACTATTACATTTATAACACATGATATATGAATATTAAGGTACTTCTCTCAAAGACACATATTTCAACATAACACATTAACTGTTTTGTCCCAGAGTAAATCACAAAACTGATATTCACATGATATATTTCCAGTTCAGTGTATGTATATCCAGTTCAGCATATTATTTGACTTATTCAACTTGTTTACCTAGATTCAGTAAAGTCTTATACCATGCTTTTCTAAATAATCACCTTAAATGATATTAATTCAACCAGTTACCATGGATACTCAAATTTAATTAGTTTACACAACAGTCTTGTACCTTAGTAAAATAATCCTGTACATGTGGCTATAAACCACTCCATGTTTACTATCAAAATGTTTCCCAGGTAAAACACATCACTTCAGTAATAATTGTACTTTAATCTGGTTTAAATTGAATATGGAAAAATACATTTCTAATGTCCTAAGTTCTAAACATTATCTCTTCCTCCGCCTGTGGTCTGGTCCTCAGCAGAAGCTGGAGCTCTTCACACCTCTGTGAGAAACAGCTGATGAGCCTGCTTCTATGCAAATATATTTGTCTCCCTCCTTCAGTTACACTCACTGCATTTTCTGTTAAATCTTGCATTAGTTACAGAATAAGTTATTCTTAAAAGATATATACTTTATCCCACATAATACTTTGAAGATGTATTACTTTAAGTTACTTCTTTAAAAAGGCTTGATTCAACCAGAAGCTTTTATATCCTGATTATATTTTAAGTAATTTTCAAAAGCAGCATAGCTACTCACACAAACACTGTTGATACAGCTGTTTATCACGTATACATGTGATTTGAATGTTATCTCCTGTTATTTGGCCGAATCATTGTTTTTAGTCTTCGGGGGTGAACCACCTCTATTGTGAGTTGCTTTGAAACTCATTGAGGTGTTCTCTATACAAAATTGGTTTCTGTGAGACTTCCTGGCTCACGTGCCCTGGGACAGCTGGTCTCTATATTGATCCAGCTGTGTAAGGTCACGGGAAGATTTTCTCTAAATTACTTCCTCCTGTATTCCCACTTAGAGACAATAGCCATTTAAGAATATGTATAATTGCCAAATTATACTACATCACTTAAAACCTACTGCCCAGGCTGGAATCGTGTTTACTGAGTTGGTAAGCTAACCTCAACCTTAACCTTAATTAAAAACATTTTTAACCAGACCATCTTTTCTGTTTTCCTCTAGAAGAGTACACTACAGGTTAGAACTCGAGTTTCTGGGGGTACCACTTGACTTAAATCAAATCTGTTTTGTTTTATTATTAATACTTTTATTTCATGGTTTGTAGTGTGTTCTTCTGACTCTACTATACATTGTTTGAATCACTTTGAAGTAAACGGTGCCAGTGGTGTAGTGGGTGAAGTTAATATTTTGTCCATTATCATGCATAACTAAATGTACTAAACGATAAAATATGTGCCCTCAAAAATGTATAATATGTATACTTCAATGGCACGGTGGCACAGTGGTTAGCACTGCTGCCTCACAGCAAGAAGGTCCTGGGTTCAAACCCCAGCAGTGGGCCTTTCTCTGTGGAGTTTACATGTTCTCCCTGTGTTTGCCTGCATTTCCTCTGGGTAAAATGTTTTGTTTTGTTTCGTTTCTTGGGGTGACAGTGGCTCAGGATGTAGAGTGGTCTTCTGGCAACCAGAAGGTTTCCAGTTCAATTCCAGCAGCGTGTTGACATGTCCTTGAGGTTAAGACACTTAACCCTTAGCTGCTCCCGATGAGCAGGTATGGCACCTTGCATGTTCCCTCTGCCGTCAATATGTGAATGATTGGGTGAATGTGAGGCATAAGTTGTAAATCGCTTTGGATATAAGCGCTATATAAATGCAGTCCATTTACCATTCCCCAGGTAGATTCACAGAGCATGTAGCCTCTTCTTCAGCCCCTCTTCACACACAATCAGTGTTGAGAGGGCAGATCGTTATACATTCTTCCTGCCAATCTTGGGATCAAACCGGTAACAATTCCCTAAACTTTAGGTCACCCCTGCTCAGGAATTTAGGTTTTCATCGTTGAGTATTGCTTTAGTATGATTCCAGAATAACTATTTCCAGGTATAGCTTGCGTATCCACCTGCAGTTCATCCACAGTCAAACTGGAGTCTCTGGGAATTCAAAATTCAAAACAACAGTGAGCCAACGGGAAATTCCCTCAGGCTAAGGTCGATATTATTTTGGACCGTCTCATGCCAAAGACAGGTTTGCTCTGTTACATTAAGTAAGATAAAGAGCGCCTTGATTCCTTTCTAAAGTGAATTTGCAACTAATTTCATAGTCTGATGAATTATTCTACCGCTGAAAAGGCCTGCAAGGCCAAAACACCCATCTGCTCATTCAAATCTTATGACGTTATGGAAGACCTTGATTATGTTTTACAGAAAATAATAATTTCAACATTATGCTGTATGAAGGGTGAGTCCGTCCCCAGAGATGATTGTACCTGCTTATGGAACGGTGAGTCAGATGTTCATCTAGTGAACCGGAGGAGAGAGTGAGAGAATGCAGCATTTCTAAACGGGAGCTCTAAGCCTTTTAGATATGTTCCACTCCCTTCCTCCATCTCTTTATTGTGGGAGTTTAATCTCATTCCAATTGACATATCCCCAGGCAGGGCTTTTCAGGGGGAAATAGGGAGAGAGAAAAACTGAAACAACACAAATTAGGACAGATTTAAAGCATTTTTTTTCTTTGAAAAGCTCTAGATGTTTGGGATCTTTATCTCTTTCTTGCCGTCTGTCTGTCTCATAGTTTGTCACTCTCTTTCTCCAGACCATTTTTACAGAGATTATTTTATCTTATTTGCTGGGGTTCTGAAGGGGCTTTTATGGACTAATCCTCCACAAAGCCAGTAATAACCTGTCAGTTCATCCCCAGCCAGCCCTTTAAAACCAACCCCCTCCCATACCCCTGTCCAAGTCCCACCATCCGTCCATCCACTAGATACCAATCTGTGGAAGACAGCCAGGAGGCAGAGAGAGGGGGACAGTACGGGGTAATGACGGGGCTCTGGGCGCCGGACCGCGCATCTGAACTGAATTGAACCGTGAACCTTTTACAGGAAACGGACAGATCTCTTTCCACAATGAACCATGACGGTGGAGAGCTAGGTCTTCAAACAAGGCAGAGGCGTCTGATGTTCGCTCTCTGGTTCCAGTCTGGGGAGCTGATAAGAACTCAATAGCTTGGGAGAGAAAGGCTGGGCGGACCAGTGTTTGGGTTTTCCAGAGCACAAGGGGTGGCAGAGGAAATGGTTTCTTGTAAACAACCCAGACAGTCAGAGGCTTCTATTGTTGCTCTATAATCTAGAAGTTGAATAAATTTCCTACCTTATATAACCTTTTTTTACTCTCACAATGTTTCCGATCCCATCTGTGTTACGTGTCACAGTTTTGGTTTGGTGAAGCTGTGACGGCTTGACCTCCTTTGATTGACAGGCAACTTGTTAGATTTCAAGGGAGATCGTATAGACCAGGGGTCGGCAACCTGTGGCTCCGGAGCCGCATGCGGCTCTTTAGCCAATCAGCTGCGGCTCCCTGATTAAAAAATATATATATATAAAACTAAAATATTTTGTCAGTAAGCTAACCATGGATAAATCCAAAAAAATTAAAGTCTGAGGAAAATAAGAGGGTTTAATTCAGCGTGGACAGATTCATTTGCTTTCACGACTAACGATGCAGGCTTACCTGTATGCCTGATATGTGGTGAGAAATTTGCAAATAACAAAAAATTTACTTTTTATTTGATAGATTTTCCACAAATAAGGGAAGGACTCAAATAGAGCTGCATAGTTCAGGGTTTTATTTCAAAGTAGGTCTACACATGGTAGTCTTTTTTAAAAGTGGACTACTTTTTATTTTATAAATGTTCCACAGATAAGGGAAAGACTCAAATATACCTGCATAGTTTAGGGGTTTATTTCAAAGTAGGTCTACAGATGCCAGTGTTTTTCTCCTCTTCTGTGTTTTATTTAAAAACTCTTCATAAGAGTTTGAGGTTTTCCTTTGTAATAACAGGTAAAAACAGCAATACAAAGTTTTTTCTTTCTTTTTGTTGCTTTATAATTCCATTAATGCAACACACTGTGTGCTATAAGTATAAAGTATAATAAATCGCAAATTACTTTGGGTATGCAATTGTCAGGCATTTTATGCTAAATGTGGGGTATGCTTGGGGATAACTATATATAAAATGTTATACACTGTGTTATCTTCATTTTAAGGGTAAATTGGTTTTGCGGCTAGCAGGGGCTTAAGCTCCCTCTGGAAAAGGCTCAGCCCCCTCTAAGCCCCCCCTCCCCCAGTAATGTTTTGCTGAAAAATATTTATGAAATGAAAAATATAATATATGAAGACATCGGACTAACTAAACAAAATTATTAAATCATATTTTTTATTTTTTATTTACACAAGTGATGATGATGACCGTTCATTGACCTTTGACGCACTTGTTGTGTGATTTGATTGGTTCGTTCGTAATATCGTTGCAAGTGTGATTGCATGCGTCATACTTTGACGTTAACGTCTATAGCTGGCGCCAGTTTCTACTTCTAAGCACTCTCTCTACACTTAGTAGTTAGTAGCAGCAGACAGTTATTACAAGCATCGATTAAGTTAGGTGACATTTAGGTGAAATACAATACGTTTGGAAATTAATTGTGCGTTATATTAAGCAAATTATGGACCGCTTTACATTTGTTATCGGAAAAAAGCGAGGGAGAGCAGTGGATGATGATGGTGGAGATCCACACATTACTAATTCCAGCAATTGAAATGTTAACGTGGTGGAGGACATTGTGATGCCAACCATGGAAGATAACGAGGACAAGGAGGACGATGAAGAAGAAGAGGAAGAACAACAAGGGGTAGTGGCGAGGCCCGCAAAGGGTTCATCTTCGGCAGAAGACGCGGATAATAACAATGAGAGTGGAGTGGGGCGAGAAGAGGTACCATTGGCTACCATATCTGCCGTCATTGGCGGCAAAAGGCCTGGTGGTCCTGTGGATTTATGCCCTCAACGAGAAACGCAACGTTGAAACGTGGAATGCAATCTGGGAGTGTGCCAGTGACCAGTGCGCTTCGGTGGGCATTGAAATGCAGCGACCGCAGGTGAGGAGAAAAGCACAGCCGCCTCACCACCTGCAGGGGTTCGGGGTGAACAGCACACACACAGACACACAGAAACACACACACACTGGAATGTCGGGTCGCTGTGCCCATTTGACTACTGCTCTCATGGCTGGTACCGTGAATGGTGCATGTCAGAAATGTTGTCATATTATTATAGGCTATGTTTTCGTTGTCCTTGTGGTTTGTTGGACTTTGTCATTATCTGATATATTTCGTTGCTATACCCTTTGTAGAAACGAAATCTTAAATATTACTTATTTTATACTCTTCTTTCAAGCGTTGTTTTAAATTGTAATCTGAGCGACCGTTTATGCACAAGCGTCAGATTACCACCCCGGACTCCCGATATAATGTCAAGCTTTATTGGGTTGTTTGTGCTTGCATTGGTGTATAACGCTAAACATTTAGTAACGTGCATTTTCAATGATGTAGCCTATTATTAGCCCAGAATGATTGAATGCCGTTATTTTGTGTGTTATTGTTTGTTGCATTAAAATTCATTAGCACCTGCTATAAACAATCCAGCCCCCCCGTAGCTCCCCCGCGTCTCTACATTTTGTAGCCGCATTTCTGCAGACCCCTCTCTGATTGGTTGAACTCCATTTCTGCAGACCCCTCTCTGATTGGTTGAGCGAAGCCCCTCTATGATTGGTTGAGCGTCATGTGAGCGAAGCCCCTCTCTGATTGGTTTAGCTCGTCACGCGGTAAAAGGCAGATGTAATGTTATCATATCAAGAAGATAAGCAGAAATGTACTACCAGATTCGCGTATAACGTTATTTATTTCCCGTGACTTCGCGGTTTATTCATAACGTTATGCACATTTCACAACACAGCCAGCTGTTAGAAACTGTACATTGTAACATTATATAACATAACGTTATGTTATTTCGCGGTTATTTCGCGGTTTATGCACATAACGTTATATTGTTTACACTGTTTTATAACCCTCCCAAATCATATTCAGAAAGTATCACAGAGACTTCTATTGACCAAGGAATTAGTTATTATTTCGCAGTTTATTTACATAACGTTATATTGTTTACACTGTCTTTCTTCTATTATAACCCTCCCAAATCATATTCAGAAAGGCACACACAACATATTCCAGTTAACGGTATATTTTTTTAATGATTCGTTATGGCATAATCAATACTTCCATGCGTATAAATTGCGTTCGCGACCTCCATGTTTTGGGGGTAGTCATCAGAAACCTCGGATCCGGGATTCGCTCCCATCCGTCGGGCAAGAACTGTGGGTTTTCAGCCTCTCTCTCTGGAGCTTAACAGAGTTTCCTCCGGAGTTTCTGGAGGAGCTTGTCGCGGCTCATGCGCATGCGCACGCTCAACCAATCAGAGAGGGGCTTCGCTCAACCAATCAGAGAGGGGTCTGCAGAAATGGAGTTCAACCAATCAGAGAGGGGTCTGCAGAAATGCGGCTACGAAATGTAGAGACGCAGCTCCCCCAATGCCAATTATCTGGCGCCGCTGCTGATCTGTAGCCATCTTTCATTTGAATGATGCAGAGGAATGTCTGCTAATCAAGCAACTAACCACATGATGGCTTCTCAACTCTTCTCTTGCGTTTCCGGTCAAATCTGACCGAGTGACTTCGTTTTGTAATCATACATATTGTGTTTTTCATCCAATTGCCTCAAGACCTTATGTTATCCTCCACACTAGGCCTCTGAACATATACAATTGATGATCACCACTTGCATTGAATTTTGAGTGATTTATTCAACAGTGACACACCTATGATGTTTTCGGTCAGAATTGACCGCCATAGCAAATTAATGGGTATGAGTATATTATATTCATCCTGCAGATGGAAAACATCTCCACACACTCTCTCTCACACCCACACACACACACACACACACATTCTCACACAGACACACACACGCATACACTCTCTCACACACACCCACACACACTCTCTCTTTCTCTCTCACACACACACACATACATTTCTTGTGCTTATGTCCCCCCACACCTTCCAGACAAAACAATTTACTCTAAGTTACGGGAACCTCTCACTTTCTCGTGCTGCAATGATATAAATGTATCATATCTTCTCACAGGTGCAAGCTCTGTGCCCCTTGAGAAAGAAAAACCTTGCACTTTCTCCAGTAGACACAGCCTACATGGCAAGCATTTTTATATTAAACAGTAATGTACAGTAAACACTATCTTTGAACTTACTGCAAAATTATAACATGAAATTCACTCCTAGTGTCATTCTGTCTGCCACCCCTTGATTCTACTTGCTTTGACTGTTCAAATGAGATGTCAACCATCAAAATTGGATAAGGGGTTGCAGAGATATCACTGTGCAAAACACACCGGCCAATTTTGACCGAAAATAGTATGGGAAGGGGGGTATGACCGAATGCAAGAGAAGGGTTAAATGGGCACTTCACCAAAAAACGAAATGCTGATTTATTTTGCATATAATCTCACACACATCCAAAAGCAGTATTGCACACATGAATTTAGTTATCAGTCAGTTATTGAGAATAAATTAGTTTGAATATGGCCACCAGTCATCTGGGACATTTGTCACAAACCGGCCGTATGGCCATGACAAAGAGGGAGACGCAGACAACCAAAGTCAATTAACAAAGGATTTATTTAATTAATAAAGACATAGAAGGAATAACTAACTAAACTTAACTAACAGTGGTGTATGAAGTCAGTAATATTAGTAGTGTAAGTGAGTGCATGCATTGTAAAGTGTATAGGTGTAATGTATAATGCAAACATAAATCTATCACGGTTTTAGTTTGGAACCCAATATGCAGAAAAAGAGAAACGGCAGACAGGTCTGGATAAAACCCAAATGGGTATATTTAATAAGGATGGTCAATGTCCAGGCAGGGGTTGATACTCATATTGTCCCGGGTGTGCGTTACAGACATCAGAGTATCAGACAGATGGGGGTCAGAGCGGGTATGGGACAGTCAGCCAGGCAGGTGTTCAGAGCAGTTCCTTGTGAGCCAGCCAGTGTCTCCAGATCTTCGCCAAGCAGGCTGGGGAGAGAGGACGACACTACAGAGTTAGACACGGTCAAAGAACATGAGATCTAGGCGAACAACTAGAAGTATTAGAATAGGGAATACGAGCAAAGTAACACAACTAACTGGTAACAAGAGTTTTTTCTCAACGTCTGGGGCGGGGTTATATCCCCGACGTAATAGGCCCACAGACGTCAGATTAGCTGCCACGGTGAACACCACACCTGCACCTACTTGATCAATAACGAGAGCGGGAGAAGGGGAAAGAGAGAGAGAGAGAGCACTGCCCAGCAGGATCCATGACAAACTAATGGCATCCCATGAGGACAGCGCCCAGCATCTGAGGTCCGCAAGTCTTTTAACGGGAGCATGGGAACACCGGGCCCAGGTATTTCCCGTTCCGCTGATTAGCACCCCAGCCACGCCCACCTCCAGTACCTGTCAAGACATTGAATCAATAGGCGGACAATGGCCAGACAGAGTGGAAGGGGTTGTAACACATTTAATCCTTGCGTTGTGTTAATTTCAGCTCTATGAAATGATGTAGATGGATAAAATAGCAATACCTTGTCTTATAGGGACTGCCACGTTTACCAGACATCCTCCCATTCCTAACGGCAACCATCAACTCCTCCCTAAACTCGGGGGTGGTTCCCCTAACCCTACCGTCATAGACAACTATCGTCCTGTCTCTCTTCTATTCCTTTCTAAATCACTTGCACGTGCTGTATCCAACCAACTTAATGTTTATCTCTTACATAATGACCTCCTAGACCCTAATCAGTCAGGCTTCAGGACTGTTCACTCCACAGAGACGGCACTCATAGCGGTCACAAAGGCTCTTCATTTAGCAAAAGCAAATGGCCTCTCCTCTGTCCTGATTCTCCTGGACCTATCGGCAGCCTTCGACACAGATCAGATCCTCCTCACATCCAGGTCCTTGGACCCCTCTACACCAAATTCTCTGGGTAACATTATCATGTCTCATGCCTTCTCGTATCATTGCTATGACAATGATACTCAACTCTTCCACTCCTTTCCTCCCTCAGATATCCATGTCGCTGAGCGGATCTCGGCCTGTCGGTCCAACATCTCTGCCTGGATGATGACCAACCACCTCAAACTGAACATAAGCAAAACAAATCGTCCCCGCTGACCGACCTTTCCATCACAGTGGAAAATGTAGCCGTGGCCTCGTCCCCGACAGCCAAGAACCTTGGTGTAGTCCTTGAAGATCGGATGTGGCTAAACAATCGCTGCAATGACCAGAACCTGCAGATTCCTTCTGAGCAATGTCAGAAGGATACACCCCCTTCCTGACGAAAGAAGCCACTCAACTCCTCGTCCAACAGTCATGTCTCGCCTCGACTACTGCAATGCAATGCTCGCTGGTCTACCGACCACCACCACCTCTTCAACTCATCCAGAATGCAGCCGCCCGACTGATCTCCAACCTACCAAAGTCAGCCCATGTTACCCCACTTCTTAGGGACCGGCACTGGCTCCCCATCACTGCACGAATCCGCTTCAAGGTCCTCAACCTGGCATATCCTGCAGCGAAGGGAACGGCTCCCGCCTACCTCCGGCCAATGGACTCTAACTACACACCATCAAAACCCCTCCACTGTACATCCTCTGACCACCTCAGACCCACTCCTATCCGAGCTCGGGATTAAAGTGCTCCGTCCTACGACGGATTTCCGTCAATTTGATTAAGAGTTGCAACAGATTTTCCGTCAATTGGCTACATGTGTACAAAAGGCTGGGAAATCATTTAGCGGACTATCCCTTTAAGGCGTTTTCACACCTGTATTTCGTTTGCTTTGTTCTGATTCAGGGACAAATAATATGATAAAATATTGCACTTGCCCCTTGGTTCGGTTTGTTTTCACACGCTGTGTTACAGGGGACCAAAACTTGTAAACAAACGCCACACGCGAGCAAACTGTTCTCTCATTGGTCAGATTTAGAAGACGCACTGCCTCACGTCGACACCTTTGTAGGAGAAGACACGCTCTGATGAACACATACACAACAACATATTCACCCAACAATTTATCTTCCAAATACGCATCAGGTAATCTCGGTTAGGTGATATTTAAGCCTAGGCATGATTACAATGATAAGCTATGTTTCACAAGCCATAGGACAATTCCAACTAACGTTAGCTAGCTAGCTATGCATTGCATAGCATGTCTGTGTGTGTGTGTCTTCCTTTTGTCATGTTGTCGTTATTTGTTATATAATTTTTTATAAAGCATCCCATCGTGCAACGTGTATACTGTACAGCAAGTGAGTTGTTAACTGTGATTGACTGGAAGAGGCGCTAAGTTGGCTAACGTGATCCTTCCTATGATTGAGCTAATGTACCAACCATCGTTATCCTTTTTTTCATGTATAGTGCCGTTTTTTCCGCTGTGCAGACGTTACTAGCATTTCTGTATGTGATGACGTTATTATGTGGTGCTACACGCAGATACCATTTGTAATAATTAGTTGAACCCAATGATGTCGCCATTTTACTGTGTGTAACCTGGCACATTATGTGATGGATATTTAGATGAGTGATATAATTTGTGTTACTATATATAAGGATAAGGATTTCTTCTATTGATCACTCACGGGGAAATTCCAGTGACATACACTCATCGTGACAGCTCATCGTCTCATTAAACAATCATCATTTCACAATCATTACATTTGTACAGCCTATGTGTATAGGACAGTTCCTTATTCATGCTTCAGAAGTTAATTGTCTTACCCATTTGTGACGTACCTGGGTACGTGGGTTGGTCATTACCATTATTACTGTATTTATGACACCTTCTGAACATCAGGTTAGTATATTTAATGTGTTATGTTTTGTATATGATGTATGTGTGTGTGAACATGAGAGCTAATGCTGTCTCTTCTCTCCCTGTCAGGTGTTGCCCATCCCTACTGAAGAGTGCTGATTGCCTAATGAATGACAGCTGATTGGCAATCACCTCAAGAGGGATGGGTAGCCAAATACCTGACAGCACACACATGTCTGGGCGCCTCATTCTCAGTCAATTGCCAATGACAGAGTAGAGTGGCATGAGTAGAGTGAGGTTGCCATTGTTCTTTACATGTTTGTGGGAGATAGATATATTGTTGGCCACCTTGGATTCATCCTACACTGTGAGCGGCATGGGTAGAGTGGTGTTTCTTTGTTTAAGAAGGTGAGCTTGTACGTTTAAGTATATATATGTAGATCTTGTTGGCCTTCCTAGATTCATCCTAAACCGTGAGCTGTATGGTTAGAGTGGTGGTTCATCCTACACTCCAGACATAGGGGTTAGAGTGGTGTTCATCCTAAACTGTGAGCGGCATGGTTAGAGTGGTGTTTCTTTGTTTGTCCAGACTTGTCTATTATTATACTTCCCTTGTTTGTTCTCCCCTTATCCCTCTCCCTGTTTGTTAATTGTTGTGGGTTGTTTTTTCCCTTTGTGGCCGATCTAACCATCAGTGGAGGTTTAAATTCCTACCCGGCATAATAAATATCATTTACTAATTTTGGAACAAGGTCTTGTGTTTGTTATTACCTACCTGCCCGGGACTATTTTGAAAACATTTACTGAGAGAGGCTGTTTCTGTTCATGTACAGCCTGCTCCAGACACCATTCGGTGCGGTCGTTAGACCTTCGTACATGACATGGGGGCTCGTTAGTTTGCACAATTGTATAGTTCCTTGTTGTTATGTGACATGTGGACTTGTCGATTGGAGCGTGTCAGGTAGGTTGCGTTTTTTCATTTGGTGAGTTATATTATTATATATCCATTTTTCCGTGCTGCACACTTGACTGTTGTAAACCATTGTTGTAAGTTATGCTCTTAACCATTCTATTTTTTTCCACATAGGTAAAGGGTGGATCACCTGCTTGGTTAGGGGGAGGGGGGCACGCGTCGTCTATTCCGGTGGAGTGCGCAATGAAATCGGTAAGCGACTGAAGTTATGTGTAGTCCTCATTCCGCTAGGGAAGTAGTTTAGACGGGGTAGTTAGTGTTACCCAGTGTGATCCTAATTAGGTGGTTAGAACCGACATTTATTGTTTTCATGAATGTTAGATGTGGATATTGAATCGAATTGGTCAGGTTGTCATGCTGCATAATGTGGCTGTTGAGTGTTGCACAAGGACATTATTGAGTACTATAGGTGAGTGGCTATTTTGTGGGGCTTATTGAAGTCTGATTCGGTGTAGTATTGTGGGTAGTATTGTGTGTTGCTACGGGAGTATACTTTCTTTCATAACTATATTCTGTAGTGCAGAGTACAGAGTGCAGAGTACAGAGTGCAGAGTGCAGAGTACAGAGTGCAGAGTACAGAGTGCAGAGTACGGAGTACAGAGTACAGAGTGCATCCTGGCTGATGTCTTACCGCTAAATGAAGACTCTTACTGTCGGTCTAGTGCGATGGTAAGAGGTATAGAAATGGGGTGTATGCGCGTGCCGTTGCATAAGGTGCATGTACAGTCAGATCTTGTCACAGGTTGTTTTCCGGTCGCCGTTCGCCCATGTTTCCCTGTGGAGGGCGTTGAGTTTATCATGGGGAACGATATTGCTGGGGAGAGTGTGATCCCTGTGTGGGAGGTTGAAAACGCTCCATTAACTGACTTGTGTTGTGATGTATTGATTAATAATCACCCCAATGTGTTTTCTGCTTGTGTTGTCACCAAGGCACGGGACAGGAAGCGAACTCAAGCTTTGGCGTTGAGTGACTGTCAGTAGCGAGGCTATCGCTAAGGACAGGGGGCCATCTATTGGAAGGATGGAAGAGGTTGCTGTAAGTAGCGTTCAGGGGAAGCTGGTAATTCCCAAGTCTGCTGGCGTTTCACTACCACAGACTCGTCAAGCATTGATCGCTGCTCAGCACAGTGATTCCTGCCTATCAAGTTGTTTTGCGGCAGTGGCCAGTGCTACTGCTAGTAGGAAACAGACTTTTGTGATAGAGGGGGTGTTGCACACCTAGACCGGGTGTTTATCGACTAAAGGATTTGAAAGGAGACTTTGGAGAGAAATGGGTAATTTGATGCTGTAGACTCCAGTTATCAACCAGAATTACTTCTACCAAAACCATTGAGGTGTGGAGAAGACTGGAATACAAAGCGTCAAATTGTGTTGCCGATGATATGTGGACATTACATGTAAATGGTGGCACGTGACCATGTGTAGTCTGCTGATTTAGGTATTGCTAAAACTTTTACTAGTGGGGACGCCAAATCAGGGGGTGCATCCGGTTCCCCTGCGCTCCATTCCGGACATGGGGGAACCTTTTGAACATGTGTCTGTCATCTGCCTAAAACAAGGGCGGAAAATCATTACATGTTGACAATTATATGTGGTTCCACCCGTTTCCCGGAGGTGATACCTCTGAGGAAAGTTATTGTTCCAGCCGGTACCAAGGTTCTAATTTGAGTGGCATCATTTTGGATCCTGACCATGATGTTTTTTGTGACGCAACAGGAGAGAAGATTGTTTCCCTGGGTGCTGTCCTGTTAAGCGCGATGAGATGATTTTTTGTGTTTTATTTGTTTTCCCAGGAAGTTTCCAGTTTGTTGTCTCCTGTTGACAGGACGGTATCGGCGGTGCGGCCTGTCAAAGTAGAGGTTGTTGTTGTTTCTGTTTTTCCTGGTGGGTGGTACTAATCGGATGTTGGGTAATAAGTAATAATGTTTTGCTAACCCTACAGGTTCGCACTTATGGGGGGAGGTGTGACGTACCTGGGTACGTGGGTTGGTCATTACCATTATTACTGTATTTATGACACCTTCTGAACATCAGGTTAGTATATTTAATGTGTTATGTTTTGTATATGATGTGTGTGTGTGTGTGAACATGAGAGCTAATGCTGTCTCTTCTCTCCCTGTCAGGTGCTGCCCATCCCTACTGAAGAGTGCTGATTGCCTAATGAATGACAGCTGATTGGCAATCACCTCGAGAGGGATGGGTAGCCAAATACCTGACAGCACACACACGTCTGGGCGCCTCATTCTCAGTCAATTGCCAACGACAGAGTAGAGTGGCATGAGTAGAGTGAGGTTGCCATTGTTCTTTACATGTTTGTGGGAGATAGATATATTGTTGGCCACCTTGGATTCATCCTACACTGTGAGCGGCATGGGTAGAGTGGTGTTTCTTTGTTTAAGAAGGTGAGCTTGTACATTTAAGTATATATATGTAGATCTTGTTGGCCTTCCTAGATTCATCCTAAACCGTGAGCTGTATGGTTAGAGTGGTGGTTCATCCTACACTCCAGACATAGGGGTTAGAGTGGTGTTCATCCTAAACTGTGAGCGGCAAGGTTAGTGTTACAAAGGATCAGATTAAACCGAATATATATATTTATTGATTGATATATATTGCATAGTATTTGTATATCGTTTGATATCCCTTGTATATTCCTTGTACATATACACGGAATATCCCTTTAGCCCAGACCATAATATTTCATTCTCCTATTGGACAGCGGTCCACCGGCGCCAGGGACCAGCCTCCAGAGTCAGGTTCAAAGTCACCGTCAAGACATGTCTGGACATGCCCGGCCTTGCCCAGGGATACGCGACAGAAATGAGATTGGCACTAGTTTGTTCACCGTGTATATAAATACGGCGCAGGTGAATACAGAAGCACTTACAACCAGGGGGACCCTTCCAGTATCTCCCGCTATATATTACTAGTGTACCATAGATATAATTCCCTAAGATTCAGGTTGTATAATTACCTCCTGCGGAACCAGAGAATGGACATTCATTGTTGATTTGCCTACGCACATTCCTTTGCCTTACAAGTGCATTCAAAGTATAATCGAGAAGTATTATGTACCTTTTGCTGCAATAAATACTTAAAGACAACTTTGTGTAGAACCGGTTCATTGTGGGAAGTGTTCATTATATTTATATATCATGTACTGTATGGCCAGTAATTAAAGTACATAAAGCGGTAGTGGTTTAATGATACCATACTTATCAATACAGTCAGGGAATTGTACCCCTCAGTTACAATTGGTCCTTCGAGCCGGATGGTAACTAGCGTAATATTAATATAGTGGTATTAATATTGACATGGCCTATGATGAACACTCCACAAAACGGTTCTCCTAAAGTAGATCGCCGCAGCGTAGACGGCAGACACCTCAGTACTTAGAGGATTACGTTGCCAATATACTACCTAGCCTTCTACAGACGGTAAACGCGGAAAAAGTAGATAGTAAAATTATGTCCGACCCTATCGCCCAGGCTACCCCGCCAATAGAGGCCCTAGTGGGTTCTAACGTAACTGACCAAGCTCACGGTAGGGACCAGGAGGGACCTGACACGACTTTACCCCCCGCCAAGACCGAAGAAGTAGTCCCCGGAGAGCTCCAGGATAAAGACAGCCCTCCAGGGATGGAACCCGACCCACCACAAGAAGAGACGCGCACCCAGGAGATGGATCTCCTCGGTACGCGACAGGAGAACGGATCTCCAACGAGTACTGCCGGGAGCCGATCGCCTCGACCGGCGTCTTCCCCCAGCGAGGCGGACAAGATGCTGGCGCAGGCACTCATCGCCACCCTGGCAGCCTCCACCGAACGCGATCGACTTCAAGCGCAACAGACGCGCGAGCGCGAACATTCTGCAGCCGAGCGAGAGCGCTTCCAGGCGCAACAAAGGAGTGAAGACGACCGCATAAGACTGGAGACCAGACACCTTCAGACGGAAGAGAACATTGAAAGAAGCCGCGCCGATGCACAGCACGCCGCCGCCAATGCAATCGCTCACTAGATGACCTGTCTATCAAGGTACAATCCCTGGTAGGGATGCTGGGGGCGCAAAGAGAAAAGGGTATGCACGAACTGTACGCGAACTCTTATGTCGAGAGGATTTTAGAGAAGCTTCCGCTCGCCCGACAAGAGCGCTTCAGGCGGCAAAGAGACCACCGTGATCCTAACGGTCCCGAGCCATCCCTCCTAGACCTAGCCGACTTCCTGGCGAGAGAAGTCAACAGCCTACGGTTGGATACGTTCATGCGGAGCACACCAAGCTCCAGAGAGGGACCTAGGAGAGCAAACGATGGCCGCAGATTGGTGACCGTCATGCACCAATCAGAATCAGTACCGAGCAGCAAGAACCACAACACCCCCTCGACGAAAGAGGACCAGTGGAAGATTGAGTGCCAGTACTGTGAGGGAGAACATCGGCTGTACCAATGCGACACTTTCGGGAAGCTGACCACGGACGAGGTGAGTCAGTGGATCAAGGACCACCGCCGCTGCTTCCGCTGCGCGCGCAGCCACCTAGCAGCTGAGTGCCGCTTGAAGAAGAAGTGCAGCAGGTGCGGTGGCACCCACTTGGAGGTCCTGCATGACATCAACAGGCGTCAGCCAGGACAACAGAGTGGGCCCGTCGCGGTAATGTACCATGCCGAGGCGGTGGCACCAGTACCGAAGAGCCACCAAACCGCTCCCTACTGTACCTACTGCGACGGCGGACACTGGCTGGCACAGTGCGCTGAATATAAGACACTGAACCCCGTCCAAGTTGACCAGTGGCGTGAGGCGGCCCAGGCGGGCGCCGCTTACCGCGCAGGGGCGGCCCAGGCGGGCGCCGCTTACCGCGCAGCACGGTGCGGAGCCCACCAGAAGATCCAAGGCAACCGACCAACAGGAGTGCTCCACATTGACCAGCATAGCGGGACCCCCCGAGTGCTCCTCAAAGTGGTCAGAGTGTTCCTGAGCTACGAGGACAAGGTCCTGGACACTTACGCCGTCCTGGACGATGGGTCTGAAAAGACTCTCCTCCTCGCTTCCGCAGCAGCCCAGTTGGGCCTGCGGGGTGTCAAAGATACCATGACCATACGCACCATCAGAAGGGACCAGAAGACCATAAAAGGTGAAAAGGTCTCCTTCAAGATAGCAGCGGTGGACCAGCCCGAGAAGCAGTATAGTATAACCAACGTCTTCACCAGCCACGACATAGGCCTGTCTCAGTACACCTACCCCATCCCACAGCTGATGGCTAAATATGTGCACCTACGTCAACTACCTATACCGCTTATCGACGGCGCCACACCGACCCTGCTCATCGGCTCCGACCACGCGGACCTCATTCTCCCAATTGAGGCGGCCCACATCGGACCCAAAGGATGCCCAGTCGCGGTTCAGACCCGACTGGGATGGACGCTCCAGGGCCCCCTCTACGGACTTGACAGTCAACCCACGTCTACACGCTGCCTACACACAAAGGCGAGCGACACCGGCCACTCCCTCGTACAGCAGAGGCTATTGACATTAAGCGAGAGGCCCGTGAGAGAACCGTGGGCACCAGAGGGAGTTCGGAACTCCACCCCCCTCAGCTTTGCTTCAGACGTAGCTGGCCTCGAACCCAGCACCCCAAGCGACTCCTTGACGGGGCGGCCGGGACCGGCCCCTCCTCAGACGGGGTACAGAGCAAACAAGAGAAACAGACGGAGGAGGAGGAGGCACAGCCAAGCACAGATCAAAGCAGTCTCAGGCCCGCTTCCTCCTAAGCCCCCCTTCATCCCGTCCAGTCGTCATGACCATAGACCAGTCACTACCCCGAGCTGCGTGGCCGGCCGGCCGCGTAAGCAAAGTGACCACTGGTGCCGACGGAAAGGTCAGAGTGGCAGAAGTGCTCGGCCAAGGGCGGACCTACAACCGACCCGTGGCGAGGCTGATAGAGTCGCCAAGGCTCCCCGACTCGCTTAATGATGACCATGACCCCTGACTTTGTGAACTGCCTACCCTCACAACAGACATTGAGTAGTGGACAGTGCGGTTAATCTGTCTCTGCTTAGCTAATTAGGTGGGACTAATTAGGGGGCGGCTGTTACAAAGGATCAGATTAAACCGAATATATATATTTATTGATTGATATATATTGCATAGTATTTGTATATCGTTTGATATCCCTTGTATATTCCTTGTACATATACACGGAATATCCCTTTAGCCCAGACCATAATATTTCATTCTCCTATTGGACAGCGGTCCACCGGCGCCAGGGACCAGCCTCCAGAGTCAGGTTCAAAGTCACCGTCAAGACATGTCTGGACATGCCCGGCCTTGCCCAGGGATACGCGACAGAAATGAGATTGGCACTAGTTTGTTCACCGTGCATATAAATACGGCGCAGGTGAATACAGAAGCACTTAGTCTTACTTAGTCAGAAGTCAAGAGTTACCCAATAAGTTGAAGCCTCACCCACGATACAACGTGCGGTGAAGTATGGCCTGTTTGGCCCCAGAATAGAGCATTGAGACCGCGTGCGAATTAATAACTTAATTGTCAGAGTTTGGCGCTATACCGTCGAGTGCGACATATTTCTATTAAGTCAATAATAGTATATTTTGTATAGTGTATCGTGCGGCTAAAGTTCTACAGTGACCAGCATCCCCAACGCTTCCTCGTATTAGCTAGAGTTCTTATCCAGGCTGGGCTGCTTTCATGGCGCTTTCACCCGAGGAGACCTAGACAAGAACCGTGTGGACATGTACACTGGATTAATCTACCCGACGACTACATAGCCCTTTGCGGCTGGAATATATTTGCTTTGGTCCTGTGATTTATGGAGCGGAGAATCGCCGACGCCTGCACGTGTTGGATTTACCCCGCGAGGAGCCAAGTCGAGTCGGCGCCTCAGAGAGCCTGAGGCCGGCTAGCTTTCTTCACTGTGGAGCTACAGTCTACGGAGAACAGCTGTATTCGTCTGTGGATCAAGAGGCTATTGCACCGTCTCCTGTACTTGGAGTCTCCTTAGCCATCGTTGACCAGACTCTCTACTACCGACAGATCCTCCACCCCTGCTGGCTTACAACCAGGGGGACCATTCCAGTATCTCCCGCTATATATTACTAGTGTACCATAGATATAATTCCCTAAGATTCAGGTTGTATAATTACCTCCTGCGGAACCAGAGAATGGACATTCATTGTTGATTTGCCTACGCACATTCCTTTGCCTTACAAGTGCATTCAAAGTATAATCGAGAAGTATTATGTACCTTTTGCTGCAATAAATACTTAAAGACAACTTTGTGTAGAACCGGTTCATTGTGGGAAGTGTTCATTATATTTATATATCATGTACTGTATGGCCAGTAATTAAAGTACATAAAGCGGTAGTGGTTTAATGATACCATACTTATCAATACAGTCAGGGAATTGTACCCCTCAGTTACAGTTAGAGTGGTGTTTCTTTGTTTGTCCAGACTTGTCTATTATTATACTTCCCTTGTTTGTTCTCCCCTTATCCCTCTCCCTGTTTGTTAATTGTTGTGGGTTGTTTTTTCCCTTTGTGGCCGATCTAACCATCAGTGGAGGTTTAAATTCCTACCCGGCATAATAAATATCATTTACTAATTTTGGAACAACGTCTTGTGTTTGTTATTACCTACCTGCCCGGGACTATTTTGAAAACATTTACTGAGAGAGGCTGTTTCTGTTCATGTACAGCCTGCTCCAGACACCATTCGGTGCGGTCGTTAGACCTTCGTACATGACACCATTATTAGTATACCAGACAGTATCTAATAGCAATTATTGTTATTACAATTGGATATCGCATGTGCAAATAAACCCTGCTGGACAAGAAATCCACAACGAGATATACATCTCCTCACCTTGCACCATCCTGTGTAGTGTTATAACGTAGACGCACTAGCCCTACCTAATTACCTCACAAACAACCTGGTATAATATGATTTGTAGAGGCATACAATCTATTTTGATGTCTGTATTAGGTAGCCTATATAAATTTGTTAAGCCTTAAAGTCCCCCTATAGGGGGACCCTGCTTTTCTTTATCATAAATCGATCAATAGAGACCGTAGTAGATCCCCAATTATCATATCATGGGGTATCATTGGAAAGCCACCCTCATTGGCTACAACCCTGTCCAAACATTTGTGAGATCGCCAAATGATTGACGGAGCTAGAGCCCCTGGAGGTCGGGGTGGTAATGTGTACTTTGGCGCACGCCTCACACATCGGCGTGTAACTCGCGAACCGCTGAATGGATTTTGTCACCTGAAAGGGAAATTGACAGGCAACAAATAGGGCTTTAATTCTATCTATAGTTTCAAGTTTCAAGTTTATTTAATAGTTGTCATACAGAAGTACAGAATACTTTTATACAAAATGCTTCTTACTGTTATGCTCCAGAGACTGTGCTAGACAAGATAAGTATGAAATAAAATAGCATAGCATGTAAAAATAGAAGTAAAAATAGAAGTCACAGTGTTCAGTATATATATATGTACAATGTTCGATGCAGAATAGAAGTAACTGAGTTACCATACAATATACAATATACTATGCAATATACTAATATACAATACTTAATAGTGCAAAGCAGAAATGGGATGAGGTACAATTTAGGTACAATTTACAGTAAGGTGTACTGAGGTATGGGTGGTAGTGCAAATCCTTTACCAATAAATATAAAGTGTGTTTAGGTGTTCTAAAGTGTGGAGAGTGGGTGCTGCAGTGTGTTGTTTGTTTAAAGTGAGTGTGTGCGTGTGGATGTGTGTGCTGTGTGCATTTGATGGTTGTTGCATAGTGTTATTGTTCGTTGAGCAGCCTGATGGCCTGGGGATAGAAGCTTCTTCTGAGTCTTTCTGTGCTTGCCATGAGACTCCGGTATCGCTTGCCTGACCGCAGCAGTTCAAAGAGGCAGTTGTTTGGGTGGCTGGAGTCCTTGATGATTCTCTTAGCCTTACCCCTGCACCGCTTGTTGTAAATGTTCTGGAGGGTGGGAAGCCCCCCTCCAATTGTGCGTTCGGCTGAACGTGCCACTCTCTGTAGTCTGCTTCGGTCTTGTGCGGTGCTATTCCCAAACCAGGAGGTGATATTGCCAGTCAGGATGCTCTCTATTGTACATGAGTAGAAGTTCTTAAGGATCTTCTGACTGACTTGGAACTTCCTTAGGCGCCTGAGGAAGTAGAGGCGTTGTCGTATCTTCTTCACAACACTGTCAATGTGTGTGGTCCATGTCAAGTCCTCGGATATGTGGGCTCTGAGGTACTTAAAACTGTTCACTCTCTCAACCGGTGCCCCGCCGATGCTGAGGGGGCTGTAGTCCCTGACCCCCGACCTCCTAAAGTCCACAATCATCTCCTTTGTTTTGCTGACGTTCAGGGAGAGGCTGTTCTCCTGGCACCATCCCGCCAGGATCTTGACCTCTTCCAGGTAGGCCCTCTCGTGTGTATATATATATATATATATATTGTATCAAAATAAATGCACACCAAGCCGCTAGAGGTCAGAAAAATGGCGCGTCCTCATGATTGGATGTTAAGAGGTTAATGTTTTTTTTGTTGCCAAGAGTAAAGACCATAACCCTATCAAAACATCAGTCAAAGTGTATATTTCCATTTTGACCGATGTTTTGTACGATTTACCGAAAATACGAATTTATCGAAAAAATGCTAATTATATCTCTTTTATTGTAAAACCGTGAGGAAATGACTAAATCCAGATTTAACCATGCCATTGGAAAGAGGAGCCTTTTCCCTATCCATAGATGTATGATTTGGCCATAATAAGGTGCAAGGTCAAGTTCAAGGTCAAATATGAATTTATAATTAAAAATCGATTATCATTTATTACTGTATAAATCCTTCTGTTTAATCATCTTCCCTTTATTCATTTGCTTAGATTTTTTGTACACATGATCTGAATAAGGTGGTGAATGAGCTCAGTGAGCGAGCTCGGCTTGCTCACAATTGTAACATAGTGTTATTCACCGGCACAGATGCAAAAAAATATCATCATTTATATTCTCCTTTTTTTCATTTACTCAAGCCTAGTAACAGACACAATATATATATATATATATATATATATATATATATATATATATATATATATATATATATATATATATATATATATATATATATATATATATATATATATTTTTTTTGTATCTCTCTTTCTCAGATTTTTCTTCTGTTTTCTCCCGTCCCAATTTAGTCGTTGTGCCAATTCCCCCCCCTCCCCTACCTGGTTGTTGTGCGCATGTTCTCCTACTGGTCGGTACAATGGAACCCTGAAGTATCCGCACGCTTCCTCCGACACGTGCGGCGACAGCCAGTGGCTCTCTTCTCACCTGGCAGTGAGGGCTCTCATTGGTGAAGTGTAACACGTGGGAGGTCACGTTGCCTTCCTCAAGTCCTGCCTCCGCTGAGCAAGCGCCCAGACCTGACCTGTAGGCGTCGCTGTCCACAACGCCAGTTTCCCACCCACGGCTTCCCTCCCCATAACCCAGCCAAACGATTATAGCGATCAGCCCAAGCCAAGGCAATGCTGACTCCGGGAGTCGAGACCGCAGCCTCTTGCATTGGTGATGAGCGCAATCTCCGCTACGCCACCTGACCGCCCCACAGACACAATATTTCTGACACTGGGAATACATACCCCCAGGTCCCTAGATGTTCCTAGATACCAAGAACATGCAAATTGACCTTGTAGAAGTGGAGCAATCTTCCATTTACTTAGGCATGTACCTTTAGGCGAAATTTCTGAAAAAAGTCTACAGATTAACAGGTTAAGGCTACAAATTAAAGCCATGATTGAAAATAATGTACTTCCTTTCTTGGCAATAGTGTTGGATTCTCGTGTTATCAGCCAGTAATCTCTTGGTTCCGTGAAGTCTGCGTTGTGTTTGTTATCTCTTACTCATATTATTGGCTGTCACACGCTGTCTCCCCCGTTAATACATTCGTAATCAGAAGAATCGACACACTGGAAACGTGGTACCTTTCCTTCAGCTCGATGATTGTTCTGGCCCAGTGGTTAGCCAAAAGCCTTCCCTGTTAGCCGAAGCTAGCTATCTCGTAGCTCCGGAGGGTGGAGGGCCTCCCATCCCCCACCCTCTAGCTTACTGATGTCTCTCTGTCAACGTGTCTACGCGCCTGCTTCGTCTCCTAGTCCTAGGAAATTCGCCCTTTTCTCTATCTCTTCCCCTACTAGCGGCCTGCTCTCGATGCTGACCTTGGCTCTATCTCTCACAGGGCCTGCCTGTGGCTCTCCCACAGTCTAACTTGAAAACACACACGTACATGGAAGCTGTCCTCCTTATTTAAGATCTATAGATCTAGGTTATACACCATGATTTCCTTCAATTCTCTCAGATTCAAAAGCCCTCTCGGTGTTAATTATAAAGCCTGAGTGTCAGAGTAGATGTCTGCTGTCATCTACAGATATTTACATTATGTACACATATGAAAAACAAGGCTATTCTTTCAATAGCCTATAACAATAATACGAGAGAGAGCATACAAGAACAATGAATCTCACTGCCATGTAGCCTATGCCATGTATAGCCTGCCTATGTGATCAATAAGAACTTGAACTTGAATTCCATCACGCGTGAGCTCACAAATAGGCAGGCAAGCCGACGTTATTAGGCCTAACTATAGCCTACATCTATAAATGTCACACAAGGAAATTAGTCTATATGAGTGTCTTAATGTGCAGCAAGCATTATAAATAGCTTGAAATGGCCTGATCAAGATTGCAATCAAATCAAAGTTTGGATTTAGCCTGATAGTGATTAATCTTTTCTGAAGCAGGCATTGTCATGCAAAATCAGCTGAAAAATGTGCACTGAAAAGTTACAGTATGTTGATTATTTGTATGACAAAGTCAGAGTCCACTCTTGCAAAAGGTTTTATTTAATGAATTGAAAACAGCATTGATATTACGTAAAAGCAAACTGGCAATAGAAAAGATGTTCAAAATAATCTAGTTCCCTTAAAACGCTAACGCTGTTAAATAAAATTATACAGTGGAGGTTGAAAAAAAGTTCAGTCACGAGATTTTTTTTGCTTTAATCCCTGCAGGAGGGTCATCAAAGAGAAGCTGCCTATTATCTGTCCTCGCTCCACAATTGTGGAATGAACTTCCCACCACAGTTAGGACAGCCGAAACCCGACAAATCTTTCGCTGTCGACTAAAAACACACTTATTCAATCGATATCTGAAATGAAAAGAGTGTATAAAATAAATAATATTAATAAAAAAAAATGTAAACCTTCTTACTGTTATACTATCATGCACTCTTCCTACTATATGAATATGTCTTTACTACTATGCACTCAACACTGCAGCACCCAAGTTTCAGCACTGTTTGATGAACGTTATTTACCTGTAAGAGTTGTACCCTTCCAGCTGACTTGTTGTAAATCGCATAGGCTCAAAACCCACTTCTACCTATACTAGCCTTTCCCGTTCACTGACTCATGCCCTGTTTTCCTATGTGTTTGCCTGTGTGCCCTCCCATAAAACGGAGTTGTGATTGTTGTCTATATGTATCTACCCTCTGTACAGCACTTTGGTTGACACGTGTCATGTTAAATGTGCTATATAAATAAATCTGATTGATTGATTGATTGATTGATAAGTCGCTTTGGATAAGAGTGTCAGCTAAATGACTAGATGTAAATGTAAATGTAGGAGTTTTTGGATGTGTGTGACATTATATGCAAAATAAATCAGCATTGTTTTTTGGTTAAGTGCCCATTTAAGGGGAGTTCAACTCATCCTATCTGAATTAAACTTTACACACTGAATTGTTTATGCAAATTAACTACATGCTTTTAAGAATTGTGCAGACAGTAGGATATTTTAGGATAAGCAACATCATCTTCCTAAGGGGATCCAGCTAAAATGATAATTTCTTACTGCCTCGCCGCATGGTCGAGTCTGAGATGGGTTTACTAATTATTAATCTGCTTTATTTGTTCCCTTCACTGGAAAGTGTTATTTAATCTCCGCAACTATTCCAGTGGACCAAAACACTTCAATACTTCACCACCAACATAGGAGGATAATTTCTGTGATGCCATCTCAAACGATGATACAATATTAATCCAGGCAGATTTATGAATTTCCATCATGATGACACACAACCCATAGCGTTCCCTGGAAATAATGACAATATGTGGTTAATTTAAAATGTAGAGAGCTATATATTCAGTAGCGTTTTGTAGCCTAAGCACAATTGATGTTTATTTTTGGCGAAGGCTTAATTGTGTGTTTTCATTTAAATGCTGTGACATGAAAAAATAACAATTCAACAACAAACACTGAAGATTCTTTACCCGTGGATGTCTTCAAAAGTTCAAACCTTAATGGCAGGTGTGTGTGTGTTGCCTTTCCTATGATCCCAACCTCATCTCTCTCCGTACCTTCCCCCCTTGTTATTTTTAACCTCGATTCCTCTGTCTCATTTGGGCCAGATGGAGGCTGCCCTGCAGCATGTGTTTGGGGGCGAAGCGGCGTTCCTGGTTAGCCTTCCTCACTAGTGGAATGAAGCCTGTCAGATTGCATCAGACTGACTCATCTCAGGAGGACGCGCTAACACATCATTGCCCCGGACTTTTCACTCGCACATTTCTGCAAGGGTTGATCGTCCATGAACAATGCAGTTCCCGTCGCGAGCTCACACTCGACCAATTCATCATCCGGCCCTCGGCGCGCGTGCGAGGCAAGTGGAAGGAGACAGAGAATAACGTTTTAATTTGTGGATCGAAAAAGAGGACGTTTGTGCTACCCCCACAGGGATTGATGGTGTGATTAAATTGAAAATATATATATATATATTTTTTTTTAAATCTATAGAGCATCAGTGTGAATTCAAATGTACAATGTAAAAAAATAACTGGTTTGTTTGTAGATTATATTTCCTCGCCAAACAGCGATGCATGTGATCTCATGGGTATCTCAAACTGGAAACGGTTACGCTCAAATTCAATTGGTTTGGGAGTAGTTGAGTGTTATTAAGTTTGACTTTGTCCTCCTGTGATGTCATTAGTATGTGTGAATTATACTGTGAATTTCTCCAGACCTCTCTTGAGGTATGGGTAGCAATAGCAAACCTTCCCCTATCCCCACTCAACTCCAACCCACGCAAAAACCATATCACTCAATTCACTCTGGCCAGCGCTGTCCGACACAGCGGTGCTGAATGCAATAGACTGAGCCATGAATGAGACCCGAGGCTTTAATCACACACCACACATGCAACACTATCAGCATCTGCAATGCATTCTAGCCACTGCACTGCCACTCTTTGTTAGACATTGCTTTGAACCGCTAGCTAAATCTTACCCTGCTTGGTAAAGCTACAGAAGTGGCCTAATGTAAACCACAACTTAGTCAACATATCAATTAGATACAAACCACCACAATGCTGCTTGTCACACCAGAGAGATCAAGATCTGAGGGTAGTTTAGGTGAAGTTCACTGCTGCCATCATGTGTAGCTACTCTTCCTGCATATCGTTCGCTAGCAGTAGCACTATGTAGGCTAAACAAAGAGTACTGAGCACAAATATGTTCATCTCATGTTCAAAACCACTGTCTGGTCCAGAAACCAAAGCAGATGCAAAGTGACCAGCAGTCAGTTATTGCAACTCTTTGCCGTCTTTGATTGAGTCTGGAGTCCGAGAGGAACGGATTTCCCCATTACAAAGCTCCATAGTAACGTCAGTCTGTGTGTTAGCTAGTAGTCTGTGAGTTAACTTTCTCATCTACACTACACACTACAAATCTAATATGAAAATATAGATATACATAAACCGGAATACACATCTCCTATAGCCTACTGTATGCATCATAACCAGTCATGTAGTCTATAGAGGAAAGGCTTTGAAGTGCCTCAAGTCAACTCAGATGCCACTACAGTACAGACACGGATGTCACTTTCTGAAGATTGCTAGGAGGCGCCAAGAAAACAAATGAGCAGTATTTGTAAACCAGATTAAATAATCAAATAAAACATTTGTTTTTGTTTTATAAGCAAGTAATATATGCCAGATGCATATTCAACCCAGTTACATTAATGGCATTATGGCTGTCACACCTCCACTTCCAACTGGTACCAAGAGTGGCTATTTTGCCAAGAGGTCACTGTTTGACAGCATTACAGATTCTACTTTAAAAGGTTATTTTGTTTTTACCAAATGAGGGGTTGTTGTGTCAACACTGAGAAATTGTGAAAGTTAGTGCTGTTTCTATAGTTCAGCTGTGACAAGAACCCTCCCTATTGAAACAAGACATTCAGAATTGCAACCACAATCAACATAGTTAATAACGTGCGTGCATCTGTGTGTGAAGAGATCTTGGAAAAATATGCATGATCGCTCACATCATTAGGGAAGATCCCAGTGGTGGTTCATTTCTGTGGGCAATTTGTAAGCATAAAGCCAATGAGGGAGGACTTTTGACTGAAAAATAATCAATGTAGCCAGACCCTAATGGTAACAGATTATGAAAAAATAAGGGCACCTTGATTTTTTTGCGTTTTGCATCAAGTCATGAATGACTAGAGATCTCGTGGCATGATTGCATGCGTGTGAAACACAATTTTACAGATTTTATTTTATTAAATCGAAGTGATGTGTTGAAATCCTCATTTCTTTGGTCAAGGTCAGCCCCTAACTATGAGTGATTCTTTCAGCAAGCATTAAATACATGAATCTGCTCAGCATCTGTGAGCTGGATATGAGAGTAAACACTCTTCCTGCTGAAGCCCTGGATGAGGCATGGTTATCAGAACAAGACAACATGAGTTAGTAAACGAATAGTCATGCACTTGCAGTCACGTAATAAACGAATGGCGCTCTGTCTTCTCACAGCAAAGACCACGAATCAGAGTAGCTGTGCCTCATAATAAAAACACAAAATGTGTAGCAGTGTGCCGTACTTGTGTATTCCTCGTTTCCGAGAGGTGGGTGAAAATAAACATTGTCATGTATTGGAAACAAGGCAGGCCTAAATGGAAAGTGTCAAAGGATGGGATTGAAATGCTAAAGAAGGAAGTCCGGAACAAATCAAAATAGGCCTCGAACAGATGCAGTGTTTCACACCAGTCACACATTTTGAAATGTAATAAAGAAGAAATGTATGAGGGGAGGGGCTGTGGGCAGCACACATGCACTCTGCCACAAGAAGCATTACAGCCCTTGTATAATCGCAGGTTAGCAGAAGTTTACATATGCATTGGTATTCCTATAGGGCTTCGTTTATAAATACATTGCTGTTTGTGCTCAGGGTGCGTATTGCAAAGAGCATTCCCCTTGTGTGTGAAGAATGCATTATTGTTTGATCCAATTTCCTCTGTATATCCCCAATACCTCTCCAGGGAATAATAAAATGCATTAGGACACTCTTTATGCTGGGCCTAATAAAAGAGAATAGGTAAGCAGATTCCTATTAGGTTGAAATAACAATAAAGTTACCCGTAAGTACTGAGGCCGCTGGGGTGGGATGCTATTGTGATCGCTTCGTATGGTAGTTGTGGCTGCGCGGCGGCTTGCCATGCTGGAGGTGCGTAACGTTTGCATAATGCACGGCGGCTTGCCATGCTGGAGGTGCGTAACGTTTGCATAATGCACGGCGGCTTGCCACGCTGGTGGTGCGTAACGTTTGCATAATGCACGGCGGCTTGCCACGCTGGAGGTGCGGAACGTTTGCATAATGCACGGTGCAATGTTGTTTATTGTGTTTGTCACTAATCAATATTTTACAGACAAAGCAGTTCCGTAAATAAAGTGTCTTTACACCTGTGACACACATGATATACTAACGTTTTTTTCACCTCTCCACATAAATTATCTGTTTTTGCTTGTGCACGGAGGACATTTGTTTTACTCTTGATGAAACAACTATTGCTTTGAGAAAACGTGTTTATTCTGAGGAAACACATTGTCCTCCACTCCTGCCAAGCCCTCAGTCATCCTCCCTCTCTATCTCTCTGTCTGCTTTTGCTCTACCTCTCTCTTTGTCTGCTTTTGCTCTCCCTCTCTCTTTGTCTGCTTTTACTCTCCCTCTCTCTTTGTCTGCTTTCGCTCTCCCTCTCTCTCTGTCTGCTTTCGCTCTCCCTCTCTCTGCATTTGCTCTCCCTCTCTGCTTTCGCTCTCCCTCTCTCTGTCTGGCTATCTCCCTCTCTGCTTTTGCTCTCCCTCTCTCTGTCTGCTATCTCTCTCTCTGCTTTCTCTCTCCCTCTCTCTGATTGCAGGACTCAGGTGTGCAACCATCTGCCATGCGTTTCTCCATCAGCCCTGCCACAAGAGCCCGGTCCTGACTCCAGCTGGTTGGCAGATCGTAAAGTCTGCCTCAGTCATACACAGTCAGTCACGTTCTAGACTTTATTTATTGTAGCTATTCCGTCAGCAATGTAAAGCGTGTAGCTGCTCCATCAGTATTATAATTATTGTAGCCCCTCCAACAGCATTATAATTCTTTTTTTTTATCCAGTTTTTCTCCTCCTGTTTTTTTCTGTATTTTCCTCCCATCCCTAAGCGTCTGGTAGACAGGCGCTTAGTCCGGTAGACAGACGCTTAGTCCGCTATCATTATAATAATCAATTATAATAATTATAATTCTTGTAGCTGCTCCATCAGTATTATAATTATTGTAGCTCCTCCAACAGCATTATAATTCTTGTAGCTGCTCCATCAGTATTATAATTATTGTTGCTGCTCCATCAGTATCATAATTCTTGTAATTCTTGTAGCTAACCCTAATCTAACCCTAACTAACCGTATTGTGCTACACTGTAGCACTCAACACTTTGATGCACATTGTTACTCAGCTGATAAATGTGTGCCCTTCCTGATGACTTGTCGTACAGAACTTCTAAGTCGCTTTGGACAAAAGCGTCAGCTAAATGACTAAATGTAAAATGTAAATGCTCTGTCAGCATTCTTGACTTGCCTAATTCCTGTTTGTTCCCTGTGCCTTCGGAAGATATCCAACCTGACTCATGCCTCCCACTCTGGACTCTTTCCCAAGCCTGCTGATTAGCCCCCCCCCCCTCACCCTGGTCCCTGTTCTGCCCAGCTCCCCTCTCACCCTGGTCCCAGCTCCTCTCACCCTGGTCTGCCCAGCTCCCCTCTCACCCTGGTCCCTGCTCTGCCCAGCTCCTCTCACCCTGGTCCCTGATCTGCCCAGCTCCTCTCACCCTGGTCCCTGCTCTGCCCAGCTCCTCTCACCCTGGTCCCTGCTCTGAACCTTAACTTTAACCATAATCATAGTATTGGTGTGTATGTGTATGGATAGGTGGGTGGATCGATTATCTACGTTTCGTTAATCGATCTACCCACCTATCCATACACACACACACACACACACACCAATACTATGATTATGGTTAAAGTTAAGGTTCGTTTTGATATTCGCTTAATGGTTAGGGTTAACATATAAACTTAGTGTTTGGGTTGCTCTTAAGGTTTGCCGGTTATCGTTAGTTTAAGGTAACAATGTTTTCTGAACATTTTAAAAGTTTCAATTTTAATATGTAATTATGTGTACTTATTTGTAATGCGTATGCATTGCACATTTATTCGATACAATATGTAAATATATGACTTATGGCTATAACATTACTTATGGTTCTCCAGTACTAGCCGTGACACAGTGCCTTGGAGACATGCTCTTGTAATGGAGTGATTATTCCAAAATAATCAGCAACCATGCTTGCATATGAAATCCACTGCCCAGAGCTACGAATAAAAAATGCAGTACAAATGTACTGTACAACTACTCTAAGTCCGAAAAATAAGGCAGCTTGCCAAACTGGGGAGACTTGAGTAATCAAAGGGCGGACTTTGACCTTGTGTTTCACACTGGTTGCAACAAATAATACTGCTGTGCTTAAGCATCCATGTAATCAACACATGCCAATACATACTCACACAACATGCGCACACATACGCCAATATATTGTACAAACATGCACATACTGTACATACCGTACATACATACATACATACATACATACATACATACATACATACATACATACATACATACATACATACATACATACCAGTGGCGTCGTTAGCCCTGGGCTTCCGGGGCTTTAGCCCCGGATGTTTTTCTCCTAGCCCCGGATCAAAAAAAAAAAAAAAAAAAAATTACTTTTTTTTTTTACTTTTTTTTTTTTATGTCAGCATTCCCATTGTCTGTGCTGAATGTTTGTTAGTGTTTGGTATTTTTTGTTGGTTTTTAGTACTTTTAAACATCAATTTTTAGTAAGTAGTTTTCATTTGATCCTATAATTTTTTCATTCACCGATTTGTGGAATTTTTTTTAGTGTCCTGAAAGGCGCCTTATAAATCAAATACATTATTATTATTATTATTATTATTATTATTATTATTATTATTATTATTATTATTATTATTATTATTATTATTATTATTATTATTATTATTATTATCATCATCCAGGAGGGAAAAGTATTGTAAGTAAGTAAGTAGTATGTTCCTCAATCCAAAGGCCATTACATATGGCCTTTGTCCTGTCATACATGTCCACTGCCATCTCTGAGGTGCGATAACCTTTGAGTGTGTCCTGCACTGTGCTTTTAAATAGTACAGATATTGAAGATGTGCACTTTAATGCAGCAGCACCTGGAGCCATCCATACCCATGTCCAGTGTCCTATAATAAGCTTTAATCGAACCCTGGTTAATTTCCTCAGATAGTCCGGTTGGTTTGGGGTGGTGTGAAAGCTCATTCACTCTTGCAAGTGAACCCTGCTGCGGTTCATTTGAGATGTGAATGCAAAGCGGACCAAAGGCAGGAAAAGACCCAAAAATCGAATATTTTTTTTATGAGAAGACTGAAACATATGTATATAATGAAACACACAATACAGTTTTTTTCGATTGCCTAAGCATGATTTTGAAAACGGGGCCCTGTGTTTCAAAACACACAATTAGCACAACTACACACACAATTATCAGAACACATCAGATCCTTTGCTAAATTAAACACTTGTCAAAACCATACACCAATTTATAAAAAACTACATTTTGTTACCATATGAAACACGTTTCATATGACTTCATTCTGTTTGAACCAGTTACACACACTGCTGTGCTTAACCTAAAACACATTTAGCAATTCTACTTCTCAGTGATTAGGGTACTGTAAGTGAAGTACGCAGAGAATGTGCAAATATACAATAAATTCACCAAACACTACACAAGACCAATGCTGTGATGAAAATATAATTTATTTATCTACATATACCCAAATCAATGATGCAGACTGATGAAAAAAATTACATTTTCTCTCCATATACTCAAATCAATGATGCAGACTGATGAAAATATAAATGGTCTCTCCATATAACCAAATCAGTCAACATTTCAACATGGAGAATCACAACAATACATGTCCCAGTTTTCATGCTACTATGTGCATAACACTGTAAGCTCAGCAAATATCAGACAAACATAAAATACTGTATCCAGTACAGGTTAAAATTACAGTAAAACAATTTTTTTTTTGAAAAAATGTAAACAGAAAATACTAGACATTATCTCTTTGCCTAGCTGGATCTGGCAAGATAATTTTTTGTTGTGATTCTCCATGTTGACTGATTTGGGAAAATGGGAGAAAATGTATATTTTCATCAGTCTGCATCATTGGTTGTCTTGTGTAGTGTTTGGTGGATGTATTGTATATTTTCACGTTCTCTGTGTACAGTACTTCACTCTCCTTCCATTTTGGTTGAAGACAGGTGAACTCACCTGCTGCATTTTTATAGTGCTTAAACCTGATTGGTGTATCTACAATTAAGCAATGGTGTGTTTGTGCATCTGATGGCTGTGTTTAACCTATTGGCTCATATGTGTGGTAATTTGACATTCTGTGTCTAATGTAATGCAAGTGTGTTAATGTTTTGCAAATCACTGTGTATTGTTTTGCAAAAAGTGTGAGGCTGACATTGTAGGGGTGCAAATCTGGGCCTATATTTTGCTCCTTGAGTGTAAGGTTTTGATAATTGTGTAATACTTTTGATTTGAGTGTTTATGCAATTGAAGAAAACTGTAAAGACTAGAGATGAACTGTTTATTTCTTTTGTACATAGGCTGTGCATATGTTTGTTTGTTTGTTTATTTGCTTATGTGTATGATTCTTAACTGTGTTTTTATTTTGTTATTGGTGTATATGTGTGTATGTATGTACAGTATATATATATATATATATATATATATATATATATATATATATATATATATATATATATATATATATATATATATATATATATATATATATATATATATGTGTATATGTATATTTGTACTCCTGTTGGGGCTTCTTGGACCAGATCAATGTTTTATCTGGCTAAATAAAGGTTAAATAAATAAATAAGAAACTGATGATTTGGTCCTGTTAACTTTGAATTTTCTATGGGGACTGCCCAGATCCCTCACATGGACCTGGACCTCACTTTGAGAACCTCTAGTGATTCTAGTTATTCAGTATTCATCTCTAATTACTCTAAAATCGCGTATTTCTGTGTTTAAAAAAAAAAAAAAAAAAAAAAGTGGGGGGGTGGCCACCCCCTCAACCCCCCCGGGCTGAAGCCCCCAATGTTTTCTAACCCTAAAAACGCCCCTGATACATACATACATACATACATACATACATACATACATACATACATACATACATACATACATACATACATACATACATACATACATACATACACACACAACAAGTTCACACGCTGGAAGCGCAACCCGAACAAGAAGACGTCATGGCATCACATTTGCCAACAATGAATTGGGCCGACCCGGATCAGGGTGAGGCTATTTCATTGTTTAAACAAAAAATGTCTCTTTACCTAGAAGATGAGGAAATAGTTGGCGATGCTAAACAGGCACGGAAAATATGTCGTGGCATTGGAGATGAAGGACTGAAACGGCTGAATGCTAGTGGACTCAGTGAGGCTGACAAGAAAAAGCCAGCCAAACTATGGGAATTCTATGAAGGTCAGTTAAAATTGAATGTTAACTTTAGAATCCATAGGCTCCAATTAATGCAATACAGACAAAAAACAGATGAAAGCATTGATGATTTTGTGACCAGAGCCAGAACATTAGCTCAAAAATGCCAGTTTATTGATGAAGAGCTCAATGATCGTTTAATGGAGCTGATCATTGCCAGCACACCCCACGATGCTCTGAGGAATGACCTGTACAGCAAACCCAAAGGCCATCCTCTACAAGAGGTACTACAAGAGGGGCGGAAATATGAAGCCCTATCAGCAGGCAATGAACAGTTACACCAACTGGGTATGTCACATGTTGAGATAATCCATGCAGTGGACAGAGGGCGAATATGCCAAAACTGTGGCAGGAGCCATAAACCCTGTCAATGTCCTGCATTCAACGATGAATGCTCTGCCTGTGGTACCAGAGGTCACTGGACGAAGTGCTGCAGGAAAAGCAGGCGGCAGGGACAACAACGCTTCGGTCAAAGCCAAAGAGGCAAGTCTCCCCACCACCACAAAGACAGGACAGACAACAGGCCTCCAGGAGTTACCACAGACAGCGGGGTGAGTCCCATATCAATGCTATAGACCAGTGGTTCCCAACCTTTTTTGAGTACTGTACCACCAAAGCATTTCAAGCCAACCAAAAGTACCACCTACTACGCAATCAATCGTGGTGATGCCCAGGATGCGTGAATATTAAAGGCAACCAACTTGTGTTCAGCTTTTCGTTCAGCGTTTCTCTGATTGGCCACACGGCCAATCAATCAATCCACTAGCACACGCCCTTGCGGCGCGGCAGAAGCGCTGGTCGAACCAGCGGTGTTCTGTTGTGTGACTGTACTACAGCGGTGTTCTGTTGTGTGACTGTACTAAACTCTTCCACTACATGACCGACATTTGACATACAGTACACCTCCTATCTATGTTGGGATTATGTTTGGTCATGACAAAACAATAAAAATCGCTACTGTTAGTAATGCTGCCACCACCCACTTCAATGACAGAGCTCTCATATTTGCGAATGCATAAACTATATCTTAAATTATGGCGATGTGTCTAATATGACTGTCGCGAAGTCATTGATAAGCGACAGCCATATTAGACACATAGCCATAATTTAAGATATAGTTTATGCATTCGCAAAATATGAGAGCGCGCCGCTGTCATTGAAGGGCTTCCTACAACAGAGCACCGCCGCTGCTGCTGCTGAAGCTGTATCAAGCCGGCGGCGGCGCACGAAAGCCGGGTATAAACCAACGCGTCGCCCCGCTGGCGCTTCAGGCTCAGCAGCCTCCACGGGCGAAATAACATATAACGTTACAGTTCCACACTGATGTACAGTGAGTGTCTAATATGGCTGTCGCGAAGTCATGCCTCTCCCTCTGACAATATCATAATGATGTGTTTTCTATATTATATCCACAATCATTCATCTAAAAAATTGTATGGGCTTTGATTAAACATGTAACGTACACCTACTGTAACTTACTGTACCTCTGCTTCCTATAGCACAGCAGGTAATGGCGTCAATCAATGGAACGCGAAACATAATAACGTTACGCTTTCTAGTTCAGCGCATTTCATAACTGTATGGGCTTTGTTTATACACGAGTGAATCTGGTAGTTGGTTGTTAAAAACGCGAAACATAATAACGTTACGCTTTCTAGTTCAGCGCATTTCATAGCGCTCCACTGCTACCGCAGCCCAACACAAGTGCGTTGGAACAGCAGCCACAAGTTGGTTGCCCGCGCTGCCGCTCGCGCGCGCTCCTTCATTTGGGACGTGGGACGACTGCGCTTGCCTGCGCGTGGGGGCGGGGGGGGCGCGGCCAATCAGAGAAAAGCCGAACACAAGTTGGTTGCCTTTAATATTCACGCGCCCAGGATGTATAATTAATAAATTAATAGTCTATATATTGTGGCAGACCGGCTGTGTGTGTGTGTGTGTGTGTGTGTGTGTGTGTGTGTGTGTGTGTGTGTGTGTGCATAGACGCCTGGCCATAAGAGCACTCGGAGCAAATGCTCTCCCACTATTGAACTTGGGGGAGCAAAGCTATGCTCTTGCTCCACCACTTTTTGATCATATGAAACATTTGATATATCCCCCCCCAATATATATTTCTAACCATAACTATGTAATTTCAATCAAATTAATAATACGCAATGACACTTAATAGCAAGTTTTTAAGTTTCCAAAGATTGCGACACCCCCCCTGCTCCCCCATATGGTTTGATCCAGTGCCTCTCCAATCCCCAGCAGAGCAGACAGACGCACGGCGCTGGCGCTGCAGGTAGGCTGAGTGTAAATATCAAAGGCCACAGAAGTGTGTCATTTGGTGGCAGGCAGGTTTTTTCCAGTAAGTTGTTTATGATTGTTAAGATTATTTATGTTAGACATGTCTTCTATTGAGTGGTAGAAGTTCTACCACGCAATACAATAAAAGTGTTTCACGTCCCGAAATGCCATCTGGTCATACCAATAATAATAATAATAATAATAACAAAGTTTCCCTCTGGTTGGCGTTAGCTTTAGTGCTAGCCGCTAGCTAACGTTGTCTTATATCTAGATATGTGGTGTCGTCAGCTGGATAACGTTGACTTCGTTTGCAAATTTTAACGTTCGCTATGGCAGACGAGCAGGGCCGGATTAACGACGTCCGCGGCCCGTGGGCCTTTAGTGATGAGGGCCCCCCAAAAAAAATTTTTTTTTTTAACTTTTTTTACTTTTTTTACAATAATAATAATGCAATAAAAGTCTGAAAATTAAGGGATTATATCCATGAGTGTCATTTTTAGAAATTAAGGCCTGCCTCTTATATAAGCCTCTCTAATAAAGGCCTGGTGCTCTTTGCAGCTGAGGTAAATAGAAGACCCGTCCTATATTTGAGGATTTACGGTAAATCAAGATGTTCAATTATCTTAAGGTACAATACCTGAAATGAAAATGTGTGTGTGTGTGTGTGTCCAGCCAACCAGGTAACATGGCAGAAAAATGAAAGAATACAGACATCGGAGCATTTTTCAGTACACCAAAACGCAAAGTAAGAACCCTAGTAGCCTTAAGCCTAGTAAGACTTAAAGGGCGGGCTCCACAAATAATGGATTGCACGGTGTTAATTGCACCCTTACTTACAATTCATTATGAATTGTAAATGGGGGACCCTGATGTAAACAAAACAAAAGTCTTTCTCTGGTCTGCATCCCCTTAACAATTGTGTGTATTGAGCCGTACTATATTGTACCCATTCTGCAATATGTTAATAACATTTTTAATCAATCAATAACAGATTGCAGAATGGGTACAGTACAGTACGGCTCAATACACACAATTGTTAAGGGGATGCAGACCAGAGAAAGACTTTCGTCTTGTTTACATCAGGGTTCCCCATTTTCAATTCATAATGAATTGTAAGTAAGGGTGAAATAGAAATGTTTCATAATGATGTTCAGTGTATTCATAAGTGTATTGCTCTCCTTAATGTAGAATGATATGGTGACTGTACAGACTCAGGAAGGAGAGAAAGAGACCCAAGAGTTACAGGTAATGGAAATATCAGACAGTCAGCTTAAAGTGTAGGATAACATAACAAATTAAGACACAAATACTTGGATTATATATCCCCCCCTCTCTCCCTTTCTTTACAGAGTAGCATAAAGATTGTGTATTCAAACCGGTTCAGTGTATTCATAAGTGTATTGCTCTCCTTAATGTAGAATGATATGGTGACTGTGCAGACTCAGGGAGGAGGCAGAGAAGGAGAGAAAGAGACCCAAGAGTTACAGGTAATGGAAATATCAGACAGCTTAAAGTGTAGGATAACATAACAAATTAAGACACAAAATAGGCTATATTTACAGCAGACCCTGTTATTGTTCCTTGTTGGTATTTTTTCTCTCTTTCTTATTAAAAACTTGGCCTATTTGAAAGGAGATTGATTTAATAAAAATAAAAGAGTGAAAAATCAATATACAGTATATATACAGTATATATATATATATATATTAATATATTATTATTATTATTATTATTATAGTAATTGGCTATCATACTGCAATATAAACTGAGTTTTATAGTGAAAAGAGCAGCTTTATTGGTCAAGATTGAAGGCTCTATATTGCAGGAAATTGCACGTACAGGTTCATTAAATGAAAAAAATATCGGCCGTGGAGGGGGTCGTGCCGGACCCCCTCCAAACCACCCCTTGCCTGTCAAAAAATATAAAAAAATATATATATATATAAAAAAAAAATAATAATAATAATAATAATAATAATAATAATAATAATAATAATAATAATAATAATAATAATAATAAAAAAATAATGCACCCCCACTTTCAACTATAACTAGGCGGCCATGTGTGTGTGTGTGAGTGTGAGAGAGACCTGGATAAAGTCACATGGTCACACAGGTTGGCAGTTTATTGAAGTAAAGCTTTAGTTCTGAGACACCATTCACCATGGATAGCCACCAGCCACCATGACAGCACAGAGCAGTGTATAGTCAAATCGGCACATACATTAAAATTGGCACGGCGGCCGATACGTGGCACAGCGGCCCTACATTAAAATTGACATGGCGGCCCATCCTGTGTGTGTGTGTGTGTGTGTGTGTGTGTGTTTGTGTGTGTGTGTGTGTGTGACAGTGTGTGTGTAGCTAAGGTGAAACCTGGGAGTGGAAGAAGGAGAGAAGTGATGAGGAGAGATAGAGAAGAGGAGATTTTTGTCTGTGTGACCCAATGCGACAATTAATGTGACACTTAAATCATATATTCAATCATAACTAATCATATAAATTATAATAGCCATTGTTTAAAGACTAAAAAAAAGTTAGTAACTCACCAATTAATGTGACACTTGAGCCTGTCATACAAGCTAAGAACAGTTGTGTCTTTACCTTGAAGAGAGAGATTCAGCTGGTTGAGTTTGCTGAAAATGTCAGAGAGGTTTCCCAGCCGAGCTACCCAGTCTGTGTCGTCGAACATCGCCACAAGGGGGTGTGTGTGCTCAGACAGAAATGCCCTCACTTCATTGCGCAGCTCGAACAGCTGCTCGCTGTAACGTCTTCCCTCGGGATAACCGTCGGTGTGAAGCAGGAGCTGTTTATGTTCTGACCCACCGTCTTCACAAAGTGACTGAAACAGTCTATGATTCAAAGGCCTGGACTGTATGAAGTTGATCACTTTTACGGCATCATTCAAAACATCATTTAACTCTGGACTCATTCTCAGCTAGTGCTGAGATGTAACGTCAGGGGTTACCCTTTTTTTTACATGTGCCATTAATCCATTTACTCTGCCGGTCATCGCCGCAGCGCCGTCTGTGCACACATGAGAGCAGTATTTCCAATCCAGCTTGTGTTGAGAGAAAAAATTGTCAATAACGTTAAAAACGTCCAGTCCAGTAGTTCTCCCCGTGAGTTTCTTGCAAAACAGAATGTGCTCGTTCATCTCCAAAGTGTCTTTGTAATGCACAAATGCAATCAGTTGTGCTTCCCCACTGACATCCGTCTATTCATCCAACTGCAAAGCGAACATAATTTATATGCTTTACATTGTTTCTGGATGAACCAGCTCGACTCAGCCATTGATCCATAATGATTTTTATCTCAATAAACACCAACACATTCACTTGATAGGATGTTGTTTTGCTAGCCAGCGCGCCACTACAATGATGATAATTCAGAGTTTTTTTTTCTTCAATGAACACCTGACAGCTGACAGACAGTCCGGCGCCGGCGGGCGGGAAGCTGAACTCAGCGCCAATAATAATATAATTATAGCCAGCAAATGATTACTTAATTTGAATGCCCCCAATTTTGGTTACATTATTACAGATTATGCATTATTCATTATGTGGGTACAGTTTTCCTGTACAATTTCTAATAATTTTTTATTTTTTTACTTTTCAAAATCTTTTCACGTACCACCGGTTGGGAAACACTGCTATAGACAGCACAGAGGCTGATGAAGAAGGGGAGTACCAAACAAAATTCTACTCAATCACCATCAGTGAGAAGTGCATGCACAGCATTGAGAGCAAGCCACCCAGAGAAGAGGCATACACAACACTGAACGTGAGACCACCTGACCTACCAGGCCACAGACATACACTAAAAATAGACAGGGGCATCAGGCAATACTCTTCCACTACGCACCTTCAGACAGATGTATGGCAAGGATGCGTGTGTGCAGGAAAATCTGAGAAAAAATTACAAGAGGCTATCGGCATACAGTGGTCATCAGATTCCCTGTATGGGTACTATCGACATTCCATGCCAGTACAAAGACTCACAATGGATCAACGCCAGGTTCTATGTTGTGGATGTACCAGGTCCAGCTGTAGTCGGACTGCCAACCAGTGAGCTGTTAAACCTGGTAGCTGTCAATGTTGATACAGTAAACAAGAAGGTTAACAACAGCCAGAGACCACTGAAGAGGATATCAAACATTGCAGAGCTAAAGAAAGCTTACCCAGACCAGTTTGATAAATTAGGCAATTTTTGTGGAACCGCTAAGCTCTTTTTGAAAAATGATGCTGAACCTTTCATTGACCCACCACGGAAATGCAGTATCCACATCAAAGACAAGCTCAAATCAGAGCTGGATAAAATGGTGGAGCAAGAGGTGATAAGAAAGGTGGAAGAACACACAGACTGGTGCTCCAGTCTGACATAAGGCACGAAAAAAGACGGCTCCCTTAGGCTATGCCTAGATCCTCAAAAACTGAATGCCAGCCTTAGGAGATGCCCACACAAAATTCCAACTGTGGAGGAATTAAACCCAGAATTAGCTAATGCCAAAATATTTATCAAGCTTGACGCAAAAGCAGGGTATTGGTCTATACACCTAGACAAAGACTCACAACTCCTAACAACATTCCGGACTCCATTTGGCCGGTACTGCTGGAAGCGCTTACTATTCGGTCTGAGTGTGTCTCAAGACCTCTTCCAGGCCAAAATGGACCAGATCCTAGAGGGGCTCCAAGGTGTTGTCAGCATAGCTGACGACATAGCAGTATATGGAGAAAACGAGGAAGAGCATGACAAGAACCTGACCAACCTGATGCAACGAGCTGCCGAGGCAGGTGTTGTTTTCAACAGCGACAAGTGCACCATAAAACAAAGCAGCATTTCCTTCTTCGGCAACCTGTACACAGGCAAACGCATCAGGCCAGACCCAGATAAGATCAGGGACATACAACACATGCCAACACCCCAAAACAAAGAGGATCTGCACAGATGCATGGGAATGCTAACATACCTGTCCCCCTATATACCAAAATTTGCAGATAAGGCTCACACCTTGAGGGGGCTGCTAAAAAACGAAGCTCCATGGATATGGGACACTGACCACCAAAAATGCTTCGAGGACCTGAAGTCAACAGTCACCGAGCATGCGTGTCTGAAGTACTATGACCCAAACACACCTTTAACCCTTGAAGTGGATGCATCACAGAAAGGATTGGGCATTGCTTTGGTGCAGAACAACAGACACATCGCCTTTGGCTCAAAGACACTGACTGACTGCCAGTCAAGATACAGCAATATAGAGCGAGAGATGCTAGCCATTGTATATGGGATGCAGCGATACTACACGTACCTGTATGGGAAATCATTTCTCGTGGTAACAGACCACAAACCACTCGTAACCATATGTGCAAAACCACTGCATGCTGCACCACCACGACTCCAGCGCATGCTGATAAAGACACAAGGGTACAATTATGAAGTCATGTACCGACCCGGTACTCAAATGATCCTGGCAGACACCCTCAGCCGGTTGCCAAACCCAGAAAACCATGGGGACATAGAGCTAGATGAGCGCATTGATGGAGTTGATATGGAGATCGAGGATCTGAGGCAACATACCATTGTATTAATAAACTTCTCCCCTGAGAAACAGGACGCTCTCCGTACAGAAACAGTGAAGGATCTCAAACTTAATGCCCTCAAAGAAGTCATTCACCTAGGATGGCCAGAGCACATCAAAGACCTGCCGAAGGACCTGCGTGCTTACTGGTCCTTCAGAGATGAGCTCGCAATGGAATCAGGAGTCATATTCAAAGGTAGACAGGTACTCATCCCAGACTCCATTACTGATGACATCCTGAAACAGTTTCATGTGGGCCACCAAGGGATTGAGAAAACGTGTTGCCTTGCCAGAGAAAGTGTCTATAGGATCAAAATTAATGATGACATCGAAAGGGTGTGCAGATCCTGCAGAGTGTGTGTGGAACATCAAGATGCAAACCCAAAAGAACCTCTCCACCCACACCACATACCATCCAAACCATGGCAGTCTATCGCTTCTGACCTATTCGAGGTCAAAGGTCGCCAGTTCCTTCTGACTGTGGACAGGTATTCCAAATATCCACTGGTGGATGAAATGCCTAATGTGTCTAGCCATGCAGTCGCACAAAAAATGCAGATGTACCTGTCACTGTTTGGCCGAGTAGACGAGATCCTAACAGATAATGGGCCACAGTACACAGGGCAGGCCTTCCAACGGTTTGTAACAGACTGGGGAGTCAAACACATCACAAGCTCTCCCCATTACCCAAAGAGCAATGAGTTCATTGAAAGGCACGTGAGACACATCAAATCAATTGTGACCAAAACCCTGGAACAAGGAGGCAATCTACAGATGGCATTACTACAAGTCAGAGCAACGCCCATTGACAGTAAACTGCCATCACCAGCAGAATTGATATTTGGGAGGCCTGTCACCACCCTGCTGCCAAGTCGGGCAGAGCCAGGCAGGGAGGAGCATAGGATTCACATGGAACAGAGAACAGCGGACCTAAAAGAGCATCACGACCGCAGCTGCCGCAGAGAATTACCCCCACTCTGCCCCGGACAGCATGTGACTGTGCTGAACAAGGATAGAGGAACATGGCATCCAGCTATCATTGTTCAAAAATGCAATGAGCCAAGAAGCTATGTTGTACAAACACCAAATGGCAACCAGGTCAGGCGGTGCAGGAGCCACCTGCGTGAGCTATACATCCCACAGATGCAGAGAAGTCCAAAACAGACACACTTTGCTGTACCACAGCTTCAAGAGGAGACCCACGAGGGCCCACCGGAAACACCTACAATGCAGAGTGACCCACCGGAAACACCTACAATGTCACCCTGTACCACACAGGTGCCCAATAGCCCAGAACCAAGACGCACAAGATGTTGGATTTTTACAAAGACTATGTGAGATGAGCACACAATATTGCACAAGAGATGCCCACTACAGAGGGCCAGAACAACACCAGGAGCACAAGGCTAGGTCATCATGGGGACTCTGTTGCTTTGTTATCATTATGGTCTTGGAGGGTGAATGTAAAACTAAATAAGGGGGAGGATTTGCACTTGGTGATGTGATTCAGTGGACTATTGACATAGAGTGTTGTTCTAGTTCCGCTAAGGGAGGTTCGGCATTCTGGGAAAGTATATGGGGCGATGCTGCTAAACAGGGGAGATGTAGTGATATGCAGTAGGTACAGTACCATATAATGCCGGGGTGCGACCCGGACGATATATAAGAGTGCACCAGTATGTATGAGCGTCTATGTCAACCAAGTAAACTTGAGTCCAGTCTGCAACTCATTGTCTTCATTGTCTTGATAACACTTCAACAACCATGCGTACACGGGTCCTACGCACACTCCGTATTGATAAATACCATTCATCCTTACCGTCAATGCTCGTGCATGATTATCCATATATGGTAATGAAACACCCCCATGGGATGTGAAATAATGGACTAACCCGAGCGAACTCTGAGAAACTCCACGAGAGATTGTTCACGGAACCAAGAAGACACAACCCGTGTTATGGGATAAATAAAAAGCTGGCGTACTTGTACACGGTGATGTCAGATATCAACGACTCTGCCTGGACAGCTCAAAATACTAATAAAGACTGTTCGTTAACCACTGTTTGGCGTTGGTGTGTCATTCTAACCATGCTGGAATATGAATGCCTTTATTCGTTTACTAGTTCGCTACCGGGTATAATATGATTTGTACTAGAGGCATACAATATATTTTGTTGTCGGTATTAGGTAGCCTATATGAATTACATATAATAGCAGCCAGCCCATAGCCTACATTATGCAACAGTAACTTGCACATATATAATAACACATGGCACAGCCCTGCGAACCCTGCACAGTAAACTAACTTGATCATTAATCTAGCTGTTGTATCTTTACGCTTATGAAAACATTAAATAATATGTATAGGCTATAGGCCGTCGCTTTGCATTAATAGCCTATATTCTCAAATCGCATTTAATGGCTATCCGACTCCTCGCTATCCTCACGGACGGACCAGTATACCTTTCATATCATATTCCTATATGTCTCCCAGGAATCGTGCAGCTCTGGGGAATAAAGATTGGGAAGACCCTGCTATAGCCCACATACAGGGATGCAGTGGTGGGTGGACGGGGTACCACGCCGTCCTAGTAGTTCGCTGAGCAGAAGTACGCGCAATCGCGCACGGATGTGTACGCACAGTCGCGCACGGATGTGTGCACGCGCATGCACACAAAAATGCATTCACAATTTCCACTGGACTCGCCGCGCTGTGCGCCAAGTACCCGGCGGCCGGCACTTATCTATCACCTAGAAGACTTTGCATAATAATAGGATACCAATAGCATAACAAAGAACGAGAAGAGCCAAACCAAAATACAAACCTGTAACAATTGGTGGGGGTTTGCTTGAGCTGTGGAACCTCTCACTATGTGACAATGGTCCCGACTGGAAGGATCAAGAATGAGGCATTAAGTTGTGCTTCAGAAGGAAACTGTCCTTCTGTAAACTAAGTTACATTGTTAATTTAGTTTGTATTTACTTTTCTAGTTTAAGTTCATTCAATTAAAGAAATTGTAACTACAATTACATTTAAAACAATATCTGTTGACAATATAATTTCTTTATATATTGAAGGCTACATCCTGCTACCTTTTTCAGCTTCTCTATTTCAAGGCAATATTTACAAAAACTAAACTAAAACTAGTAATTTCCTATACAAACATGTTTCCTACTATTTATTCTGCATAATAATAATCTGTTCTGTGCGCATGCGCACGCGTGCACGTGGCGTCCGGGCAGCTTAATAATTCTAGATAACCAACTTGCGTCTAGCCACGCCCCCGCGGCGACGCGGCAGCGGCAGAGCAGCCGTAATTCCCCCTCTTTTAACATCGATGGTTAGCTCAACTGGTTCGCCGCCTTGCTGTGGATCCTGCGGTGCGTTGGTGACAAGTTTGAATCCCTTCAATTTTTAATTTTAATTTTTTTTAACGTGTATTCTTTCGCCGGTTAAGTTTAGGCATTGTTTCGGAGTTGGTTAAGGTTAGGGTTAAGTTTAGGCATTGTTTTGGAGTTGGTTAAGGTTAGAAGGGTTAAGTTTAGGCATTGTTTCGGAGTTGGTTAAGGTTAGAGTTTGTCTTAGAGCATGGCAATATTCTTTCGGAGTTGGTTATGGTTATGGTTAAGTTTAGGCATTGTTTCGGAGTTGGTTAAGGTTAGGGTTAAGTTTAGGCATTGTTTCGGAGTTGGTTAAGGTTAGAGTTTGTCGCAGAGCATGGCAATAGAATGCAGCCTATTTCCGCACTGCCGCTCTCTCGCGCTGCCGCGGTCACATGGGCGTCGTGGCCAATCAGAGAAACGCTGAACACAAGTTCGTTACCTAAAATGTTGACGCGTCCGGGCAGTTCCCATATTACGACTGCACCACTGCCCACATATCCTTTATAATGTTATAGGCTATCATTTACAGTTTACTCTATAGTATCAGCCTACCCAGCATGTAATACGTTCTTTGTTAGAACTCAACTCGTTATTATTTTGCGCATAGATTGCAGAAATACGGGAACATTTTGATTTATATTTAAAAGGCGGCGCGCACACGCATGCGCACAGAACAGATTATTATTATACAGAATAAATAGTAGGAAACATGTTTGTATAGGAAATTACTAGTTTTAGTTTAGTTTTTGTAAATATTGCCTTGAAATAGAGAAGCTGAAAAAGGTAGCAGGATGTAGCCTTCAATATATAAAGAAATTATATTGTCAACAGATATGGTTGAAAAACAAACAATGTTTTAAATGTAATTGTAGTTACAATTTCTTTAATTGAATGAACTTAAACTAGAAAAGTAAATACAAACTAAATTAACAATGTAACTTAGTTTACAGAAGGACAGTTTCCTTCTGAAGCACAAGTTCTATTTAATTCTGGTTTCCGCTCAGCGTCATTCTGCACTAACCTCACTTCGTGCCTAGCACTGAATAAAAAACTCCACAATGTACCTTTACATACCGACATCCGTCTGGCCACACCCATATCCGCTTACCTTCATAAGCAGGTGTGTGGTCACCTACTTGCCTCCTTCTTCACTTTCACCACAAGGAAGTGCCTTGGTATATACCCACACTTGACGAGGTTGTTTAGTAGAAGAAAGTTGGAAAACAGAAGAACGGGAAGATACGTTGACATTATATCTTTATTTTCTCTCTCACTATTTTTGAGAAAATACGGCGATATTGTCTTCGTCACTGGAGTGTCTGGAAGATGATGATCATTCTGACCTCCACCGGCTTTTTCGTATTAGGGGCTCGCGCCGCTGATATACTCCCCAACTGCAGTCCTCCTTGCTGCGGCTGGATGGGTATTGACCCTCCGGTCATACAGCTGGACTGTGGGAGGCACCGGCTGTTGTGAGAAACTGGGTGCTTTCGTATTGGGTGAGTACTGTTTTGCTTGCGAGCGCTAGTTGTCGGTTAACGCTTGGGGGTTAGCTGACAATTTTACGGAAGCCGACCCCGGACTGGGGTCCTCTGCTCGGCTTCTTAAGCGGCGGACGGAGGATCTTGGTCTGACGCCCATGATGGTCAACCTAGTGGGCCGCGACCGAGACCTGGTTTGAACCCGGGATTCTCTGGACGAGCGGATGCTTCTCTGTCCCGTGCAGGCCCCATCTTTCACATGAATGTGGAAGTACACCCTAACGAGGAAATGTGGGCATGGATCTTCTTTATCGGTAGTTCCATGCTCAAGTCGGCTGCAGCCCGGATGGGAATTGTGCTGGCTCCGCTGTATGTCTGGTAAATCACAGTTGAAAACTGTGTTTGACATTTCTTTTTCTCTTCCCTCTTAGGATGGGGAGGGACTCAGGCGGCGGCCTGTCTGAAGTGTGGCTTATTATGTTGTTGTGTACAGTTCAGGTGTTAGCTGCTTAGCTGGCGTGCTAGTTTGTGGCCTACTGTGTTAGCCAGTCAGCTGTTAGCTGTGGCGCTAGATCGTTGTGTTCACTAGGCTAGTAAACATTAGCTTGTTGCTATCAGTCGGACGGCTGTTAGCTTAATGCTACACTGTTGAAACGTTACTGTGACTATAACATGCCTTAAACACTCTGACTACGACGTCATCTTTGACAGAGGATGTTAGTCGACCCTACACGTCAACATGGAGAACGGCGGCTGGGTGGCGTAGCGGACATACCCTCGTCACCAACGCAGGAGATGCTGGGTTCAACTCGGTGTCCCGTTAACCAGTGTTGCAGTTCTCTCGGCCTGCGCTCAGGGTGAAGGTAGGAGTCCTGACCGGACTTTAAACACTTCTTCTTTTCTTCCCTTCTAAATGTTTTGTAATAACGATGTTTCCAAAACATGTGTTGCTGCAATACATTGAGGATACAACGCGTGTTGTGTGTGAATTGTCTTGTCACTGGTATAGCTTCTATCTCCATAGTGAAACAGCGTTGTTTTTTACATGTGTAAAAATGAACTGGTTGGTTGTGATGAGAACATGTGTGTTCATGTAACGTTGTATGTGGGTGAACTCACAACTAAGAGGGTTAGTAATAACCTGTGAAGGTTATTTGGTCACATCATGTGTGCTTAGCAAGGTCTGTGGCCATTACATAATCGAGGACTTGTGTCTTCTCTCGTTATGAAAAACGGCGTTCCTCTGTAGTAAGAGTGTACTTTTGCCATTTTTTATTGTGATGAAGGGTTGTGTGTGTCGTTGTGATCTACAACTGGGTTAGGTTTGGTCCACAGAAGCACATGTGTAAGTCTGGACCGGGGCTCTTAAAGGGGCCCTCTCTGTTCTGTGTTTTTTCCTTGGTAAAACTCAGATAGCAGGTTAGCACATGAGCTATGTGAAGCTGTTAATGCTTCATGTAGCAGGCTATGACTGGGTCATGGCTCTACTTTGTCATTACATCGTATCAGGGGTGAGGGGTCGTAAAGGGGTGAACTGGTAAACCTTTCCTTCCCTTTTCTGATTGGTCAGGGGTTAAAACCACCTGTCTTTCAGGGTTCCTGTCACGTTGCTGTTCGGCACGTTACAGGGTAAGGGGGGGGGGGAGTTTCCTGGTCCCACGGCCTGAAAGATTGGGCGTGTGCACCGCGGAAATTCCCCCGCCATAGAGTATGTCACTGAGCGCGTCTCTATTGGTAAGACCTCCGTGGGTTGTTCAGGTCCATGTTATGGATCTGTTTCAGGGAGTTGTCAGAGCTCCTCCTCACAAAGCTCCTCCTCAGGGAGAAGTGCCTTCTGTGAGTTTGGACTCTCTTTCCCAGTGAGGGAGCCTCCTCAGAGTTTCAGAGCTTCCTCCTCAGATTGTCAAGGTGAGTAGAACTTCAAAGAGGAGTTCTGCTCTATTGTGGGTGTATTCGATTCAATTCGATTATTGAGTGTGTATTGGTTCAGTGCCTCCTCCTCGGAGAGCCCTAACCCAAGTGTTACATAGCTCAATGTTGCAATATTTCTTTTCAATCTATACAGCTCGCGTGGGAAGTCTCTCTGGGGATTCCCGTCTCCTCCCTGTGGCGAGGGTGGTGGGATGTAAAATTGAAAATAATTTTTACCCTCAGCCGCGTCACGTGGGATTCATGTCAGTCTGTGTTCTTTCTTTTTTAAATAAAAAGAGGAAAGAACATGAGGCAGGACGGCTCCTTGTCGTTCTCCCAGGCGACTTGGAGGAACAATGTCTGGTGTCTTGTTAGACTATCCATTGATGTGTTTGGGTCTCGACGCGTACATAGTGCTGGCTCTGGGTGTTTCTGATAGGAATCACGCATGAGGCTGGTGCGCCTTGGTTGCTCGTTATTAAAACAGCGTTTTTATAGGGCAACTGGGATGGAGTTTTGTCTCTTCCGAGCGCCAGTTTACTAGGTTTGTCTCGACGAATTCTCGTTCATATCTGGGGGATGTTAACGGAATAGATCAGAACATAGGTAGAGGGGTCTCACGCCCTTGGGGTGGGCCACGGAGCGCGGTACAAATGGGACCGTCTGGGTGGCGCCCTCTTTTCATGTTTTAGATCGACACGCATACCTACCCCCTCTCCTGGAGTGGGCATGTCGGCGTGGTTAGGGCACGGGACTGGTTCTGGTCGCGCTGGTCCAGGTCAGTTAACCCGTTGTCCGCCGGGGACGCAGATCTGCTGTTCTGGTACCCTGAGGGACTTGTGCTTTTTTCGGGGGGAAAAATGCCGGGTCGGCCCGGGTGTCACAGGGTTAGGCGTTATGGAGACCCTTTGTTGGGTACACGTTGTACCTGGCACTATCATAAAGGGGCTGGTTCTCCTTTCTTTCACTCCTCTCTCACGCATGGCGAAGAGGGGGCTGTTGGGGTGGTCTTCTGGACCTCCTCTGGTAACCCTGTGTGCTTCCCGAGCCGCCGGGCCCGGTCCGAAGTAATGTTTCGTTGAACCGTAGGCTTGGAATAACCCTTTTTGGAAACTGAAACACTTGTACTGCGGTATAGCTGGTGTATACCCGCAGGTGTGTTTTGGAGTTTTTTCTTGAGGGGTTATAGGAACAACCACCGTATGTGGTACCAAGAGGGTGGTTGATTCCCTGGTGTGTTGGAGCAGAGTCAACTCCCGGGTTACCCGGTTGAGTGTGCCCCTGCACGTTCATGACGTCTGCCAATCGTGTCAGCCTTCTCTGCCTCGACCCCTCTGGGTGTTTTTTTTTGATGGAGGCTTTGTCATGGTGCGCAACAATGCCAGCATACGCCCCCTCCGCCGGGGTGCTGTCTTCAGTTGACCCCTTTGGCGCCTGTCCGCAGTGCTCCAGGCTCGGGTCTACAGCCTGCTGCCTGGTTTCCCCGGTGCGCTGCCTGCTTCCGTTATGGTTAACCTTTTGAGTGCTTCAAAGTTACGGCCATGCTGACTGCCTGTGTTGCAGGGTCAGTGTGCCAGGCGGCGTACTAGTGGGGGGAAGGGCCCGCTCTTGGAGGGGCCCTGTCCGAATACGCTGGCGATGTGGGGGGCGGTGTCACTAAGTGACCGCCTGGTGAGGTCTTGATGCTTGGCGTCGTTGACCTCTCCGGGCCCCCTTTTTCCAGGGGATCCAGTCCCTTCAGGGGGTCTGGGTCTTCCTTCGCGCTCCGCTGCTACGGCCTTGCCACGGGGTTGAGTTTGCTCTTGACTCTGTGATTTTGGGGGCAGTAACGAGGGTTGTTCCTTCCGTTCGTTCCCTGGTGGCATGCGGGTTGTGCGTGTGCGTAGTCGTGGGGTCAAGCCACGGTCTGCTCACCCTGTGCGTTGAGTTGCTCGAGTTCCTCTTCGCACGGTCGGATCCGTCTCCCTCCCGTCCTCCAATAAGGAGGTATCCCTCCATTAGGGAGGGTCGGGGGGCTCGGTCCTCTCTGGTCTGATGGTTGTGGGGGGCCTCAGCGGGGTACATTTGTCGAGCTTCTGGCTTCCGCTCAGCTCCTGTTGTGCAGAATGACGCTGAGCGGAAACCAGAATGAAATAGAACGTAAGGTTATGTATATAACCAAGTTCTATGAATACTGGTGACGCTCAGCGTCAGGACGCCACTGCGGCCCTTGACCTCGCCTTGTGGTGAAAGTTTGGGAAGGAGGCGAGTAGGTGACCACACACCTGCTTATGAAGGTAAGCGGATAGGGGTGTGGCCAGACGGATGTCGGTATGTAAAGGTACATTGTGGAGTTTTTTATTCAGTGCTAGGCACGAAGTGAGGTTAGTGCAGAATGACGCTGAGCGTCACCAGTATTCATAGAACTTGGTTATATACATAACCTTACGTTAATGCCTCATCCTTGATCCTTCCAGTCGGGACCATTGTCACATAGTGAGAGGTTCCACAGCTAGACCTATCTCAAACCCTGCCCTCTTTTCTTGATCCTCCAATCACAACGGTATCTTGCCTTGGACAAGCTTTGTTTGTCCGAGGCAAGCGACAGTTGTGATTGGAGGATCAAGAAAAGAGGGCAGAGTTTGAGATAGGTTGTATTTTGGTTTGGCTCTTCTCGTTATGCAATCGGTATCCTATTATTATGCAAAGTCTAGGTGATAGATAAGTGCCGGCCGCCGGGTACTTGGCGCACGGTGCGACGAGTCCAGTGACAATTGTGAACGCATTTTTGTGTGCGTGCGTGTGCACATCCGTGCGCGATTGCGCATACTTCTGCTCAGCGAACTACTAGGACGGCGTGGTACCCCGTCCACCCACCACTGCATCCCTGGTTTTGTATACACATACTACACTCAACAAATAACCTTTGTTCTCGTTGCAATGCCTTTTTTATTCTTTCTAGAAGGGGGAAGAACACTATATCGTGGGTGTTCATATGACTTGTATTCTGCTTACAGCTTAGAAATTCCACTTGTTTCGTTTAACAATGGCAAAGCCTTTAAAATATAATCAAAACGTTCCCGTATTTCTGCAATCTATGTGCAAAATAATAACGAGTTGAGTTACGCGGAGCGCAGTCAGTACTACCCTGTATATTCCGATAACGTTATAATATCAACTCGGGGGTGGTCCCCACCTCCCTAAAACAAGCCAGAGTCACGCCGCTCATAAAAAAACCAACCCTGAACCCTACTGTCATAGGCAACTACCGTCCTGTCTCTCTTCTCTCCTTCCTTTCTAAAACACTTGAACGTGCTGTATCCAACCAACTTACTACTTATCTCTTACAGAATGACCTCCTAGACCCTAATCAGTCAGGCTTCAGGACTGGTCACTCCACAGAGACAGCCCTCATTGCGGTCACAGAGGCACTTCACTTAGCAAAAGCGAAAGGCCTCTCCTCTGTCCTGATTCTCCTAGATCTATCTGCAGCCTTCGACACAGTCAACCACCAGATCCTCCTTGCGGCCCTCGCAGGAATGGGAGTGGCTGGCTCTGCGCTGACATGGCTGTCATCATACCTCAATGACCGCTCCTACCAAGTGTCATGGAGAGGGACCCTGTCGGCCACCCGCCCCCTGCGGACGGGTGTCCCCCAGGGCTCGGTTTTAGGACCCCTTCTCTTCTCCCTCTACACTAAATCACTGGGTAACATTATCACGTCTCATGGCTTCTCCTACCATTGTTATGCCGACGATACTCAACTTTTCCTCTCCTTCCCTCCCTCAGATATCCCCGTCTCTGTGCGGATCTCGGCCTGTCTGTCCGACATCTCAGCCTGGATGACGTCCAACCACCTCAAACTGAACCTAAGCAAAACAGAATTGCTCCACCTGCCGGCCAAATCCTCCCCCCTAACCGACCTTTCAATCACAGTCGAGAATGCAGCTGTGACTGCGTCCCCGACCGCCAAGAACCTTGGTGTTGTCCTCGACGACCAATTGAACTTCTCTGCTCACATCGCAGCGACGACCAGAACCTGCCGATTCCTCCTGAGCAATGTCAGAAGGATACGCCCCTTCCTGACAAAAGAAGCCACCCAACTCCTCGTCCAATCAACAGTCATCTCCCGCCTCGACTACTGCAATGCACTGCTCGCTGGCCTCCCGGCCACTGCCACTAAGCCTCTTCAACTCATTCAGAACGCAGCGGCCCGCCTGATCTCAAACCTACCGAAGTCGGCCCATGTCACCCCACTTCTTAGGGACCTGCACTGGCTCCCCATTGCTGCACGAATCCGCTTCAAGGCCCTCGACCTAGCATACCGTGCGGCAAAGGGAACCGCTCCCGCCTACCTCCGGTCAATGGTCTCTAACTACACACCCTCAAGACCCCTACGCTCTGCATCTTCTGGCCGCCTCAGACCTACTCCTATCCAAGCTCCGGGAGGGTCATCAAAGAGAAGTCGCCTATTCTCAGTCCTTGCCCCACAATGGTGGAATGAACTACCCACCCCAGTTAGGACAGCCGAATCACGTCCAATCTTTCGCCGTCGACTAAAGACGCACTTCTTCAACCATTATCTGAATTAAAAAAAAAAAAAAAAAAAAATCTAACCCTAACTAACCGTACTGTCATGCACTTGTCCTAATAAACTAACCTACACTGTAGCACTCAACACTTTGATGAACATTGTTGCTCAGCTGATAGAGTTGTGCCCTTCCTGATGGCTTGTCGTACAGAACTTGTAAGTCGCTTTGGATAAAAGCGTCAGCTAAATGACTAAATGTAAATGTAAATGTAAATGTAATATAAACCATGCTGCATTCATTCGGAGAGAAAGACCTATTATTCGAAATGCTATTTATAGGGTTTTGACCATAATTATACTACTGTTGCTATTTTACAATGAACTATAATGAATTACGGGCCATACAGAACACGCCAGTGTTGAAACTAATGCACGGAAGCTTATCTCCGCGTTGTAATATTCATATTCTACCACCGGGCGCCAGCTACGCATGCTCCGAGCTGTGCGTAGATATACGCACAAAGTCAAGCACAAGTTCAAATTGATAAGTCCCACACTTTGCTTAGAAATGATTGTACGCACGGGTTACGCACATATCTGTGCGTACGCAACGTTGATAAATGAGGGATTTCCCCCCAAAGGGATTAATAAAGGAACACCTGACTGGACTCCATAATTCTTTTTTTGTATCCACTTTTTCTCCTCTTATTTTTCTTGTATTTTCCTCCCAACCCAATTTAGTCGTTATGCCAATTCCCCCCTCCCCTTCCTGGTCGTTGCCCGCATTTGCCCCCTACTTGTCGGTCTAGGGAGCCCTGAAGTCTATCACATGCTTCCTCCGATACATAGGAGACAGCCAGCAGCCTCTTTTCACCTGGCAGCGAGGACTCTCATTGGGTGAGTGTAACGCGTGGGAGGGCACACTACCTCACATAGATCCCTTCCTCGCTGTGCAGGCGCCCTGACCGACCTGTAGGAGTCGCTGTTTACAACGACCAGATTACCACCCACCGGCTTCCCTCCCGCTGACACTGCCAATTGTGTCAGTATGACGACCGGCCAAGCCGGAGGCACCGTTGACAGCTGGATTCAATACCAGTGTCTCTGCGGTGGTAGACAGACGCTTAGTCCGCTGCGCTACGAGGGGGAGGAACACACTCGACCATTGTTACACCCCGTTCAGAGCCGGCTACAAAGCTGTAGCGGCTCTGCCATTGATGGGTGCTGCAAGCGCGAGCGATCACGACTCCATTTTATTATTCCCTGCATACAAACAAAGATCACGTGACGCCGTCGTGTCACGTGAGACAAAAAAGTGGTCTGACGAATCAGAGGCCACGCTCCAGGATGCGCTCGCAGACACGGACTGGGATATGATTCAAGGCAGCGCCAGTGACATCAGCGAGTACGCTGATACCGTTGTGAGCTACATATCAACACTCGCTGATAGTATTGTGCCCACGAAAATGGTGCGGGTTTTCCCAAACCAGAAACCGTGGGTGGACAGCACTATTAGAGCAGCCCTGAACTCTCGCACCACGGCTTATAACCGGGGCAGAGAGTCAGGAAACATGGAAGAGTACAAGGCTTCAGTCTACACTCTGCGCAATGCTGTTAAACTTGCTAAGAGGACATATGCTGATAAACTGGAGACACAAATGGCACAAAACGACACAAGAGGCTTGTGGCGGGGACTGAAGACAATAACTGACTACAAAGTCAGCGCCCCCTCAATGGGGAGCGACGACGCCTCTCTCGCGGACAAACTCAACTCCTTCTACGCTCGGTTTGGTGTAGACAGTGGCGCTGCTGGTTCGCCGGCTAGTGACGTCACTGGCGCGCCGGCTGTTGTGGAGGGGGCGGGGCAACCGCGGGGGGGCGGGGGGGCTCTCTCGTTGTCGGAACACAGTGTGAGAAGAATGTTTATGCAGGTGAACACCAGGAAGGCTGCTGGCCCAGATGGTATAACAGGACGCATACTTAAGTCCTGTGCCAACCAGCTTGCCCCGGTGTTCACCGCCATATTTAATCAATCCCTGGCGGAGTCAGTGGTCCCTGCCTGCTTCAAGATGTCTACCATCATCCCTGTACCGAAGAAACCCTCCCCAACATGTCCAAATGACTACAGACCGGTGGCACTCACCTCTGTGGTCATGAAATGTTTCGAGAGGCTGGTCAAGGACCACATTTGTGCCTCCCTCCCCAGTGATATAGACCCTATGCAATTTGCATACAGGACAAACAGGTCCACTGACGACGCGGTCTCCCAGGTACTGCACAGCACTCTCTCCCACCTTGACCGTCAGAAGGGGGGCTATGTGAGACTGTTGTTCATTGACTACAGCTCAGCGTTCAACACCATAGTCCCCACCAGACTGGTGGACAAGCTGATCGAGCTGGGTCTGAGCTCCGCCCTGAGCGCCTGGGTACTGGACTTTCTGAGTGAAAGACCCCAGGCGGTCAGGGTGGGGGGTCAGACCTCCAACACCATCACCCTGAGCATCGGGTCCCCCCAGGGCTGTGTTCTAAGCCCACTGCTGTACTCACTCTACACACACGATTGTGTGGCCAAGTTCAGCTCCAACTCCATAGTGAAGTTTGCAGACGACACAGTGGTGGTGGGGCTGATCTCGGACAACGACGAGAAGGCCTACCGGGAGGAGGTTGAGGTACTAGAACGCTGGTGCCAGGACAACAGCCTGCTCCTGAACATTGGTAAAACCAAGGAGCTGATCGTGGATTATAGGAGAGGACAGCAGGAGACACACACACCACTGATGATTAACGGGGCTACCGTGGACAGGGTGAGCAGCTTTAAGTACCTGGGGGTCCACATCTCAGAGGATCTGACATGGTCAACACACATAGACACAGTAGTAAAGAAAGCGAAGCAGCGCCTCTACCACCTGAGACAGTTAAGGAAGTTCAGAGTATCGGGGAAGATACTCCAGTCCTTCTACTCAGGAGCTGTAGAGAGCATCTTGACCGGAAACATCACTGCCTGGTATGGAAATAGCACGGCACAGGACAAGAAGGCCCTACAGAGAGTGGTGCGCTCAGCCGAGCGTACCACAGGTATTGCGCTACCTCCCCTGCAGGCTCTATACAACAAGAGGTGCAAATCCAGAGCCTGCAGGATAAATGAAAGACCCCCACCACCCCAATAACAGCCTGTTCCAGCTGCTGAGGTCAGGCAGACGCCTGCGAACCCCAGCTACTAGGACGGAGAGGCTTAGGCTCAGCTTCTTCCCCCAGGCCATCAGAGCCTTGAACAATGAACATTGAGTGCCACAAAACACTGAACTATACACACACAAGCACACATGAGCACACACACGACACGCACGCTGTGCATGCTCACACACTAGCAGCCACTTTAACACTTTAACAAGAGCGGGCACACACTCATGCCGCACACACGCACACTTATGGCCAAGAGGAAAGGCCACTTTAAATTAGTATAACAACAGGAACAGTGTATTGCACTACTAAAGCTACCTAGCATGTCCTATATGCTCTGTAAATAACTATGTACAGATACCGAGATGTCACACCATGTTACCTGTTACCTGTTTATTGCACAATGTTTTTTTTTATTGGATTCTATTATATGTTGTACCACTGTATTTCACATTGTCGCGGGCAAGACCACCCGCATTTCATTGTATACTTGTATGCCGTGACAAATAAAACTCTTGACTTGACTTGACTTACCTGGCTGCCTGGGCCCTCATTCATCAACGTGTTCTACGCACAGATTTGTGCTTACCCTGTGCGTACGATCATTTCTAAGCAAAGAGTGGGATTCATCAATTTCAACTTGAACTTGACTCCGTGCTTACGTCTACGCACAGGTCAGAGCACACTTAGCTGACGCCCAGTGGTAGAATATCGTTACTACGCATAAGCACTCCTCAGTTCTGCATTAGTTTCAAGGCGGAAATAAGCTTCCGTGCATTAGTGTTCAACTTCTGTATGACCCGTAATTCATTATAGTTCATTATAAAATAGCGACAGTAGTGTAATTATAACGGGCTCACACGCGAACAAGAGGTTGGCCTGCTTGTTTGGCACGGGGGGGCAGACGCAAAACACCAACCTCCAAACGCGATTAAATATTGTTTCAAATAAAAAGCGAATTATTTTGTGTTTCATGTTTCCAAATAAGATTGGTCACGAAATGCTTTCTACTTCAATTTGTTGGTTAGAATAGATGACCTCCGTTGAAACTTCACTGAGACTAACAGTCTATTTGTGAGCTCCCGCTCAGATGTGATAATAATAACAATAATAATAATAGCTTCATTTTATATAGCGCCTTTCAAGAGACCCAAGGTCGGAGGGAAGGGGGAGGGAATAACAAAGTAACAGACATAGTGGACAGACACACAACATATAAATATGATGATGGAATTCATTCAAGATCCTCTCCACCCTCGGGTCTTTGCCACCGGCACGGTCCATCGTGATATTGGAGATGGATTGAGCAATAGACTGTTACTGTAGCTGTCAAAGCTCCATCACAAATGCAGTTATGTGAATAGAAAGGGATTCCACTAAGTCAATGTTGCGATGCACATTTGCCTGATACATGTTGTTGCTGCATGCCGGGAGGAAGGCGATGCTGAATGTTTTCAATTCATTAAATAAAACGGATACTTTTTGCAAGGGTTTACTGACTGTCATACAAATAATCAACCAACTACATACTGTAACTTTTCAGTGCACGTTCTTATTTACATTGTGACAACAGCCTTGTGAGTTCCCGCAGTGACCCGCACACAGACATGATGGAATTCAAGTTCATGTATTGAAAGGCAGGCTACATCATACATGCAGTGAGATTCATTGTTCTTGTATATGCTCTCGTATTATTGTTTATATAGGCTACCCAATACTGACATCAAAATAGATTGTAGTATGCCTCTAGAAATCATATGCAGCAGGTAGAAAATTGACGGGAGATCCATCGCGATTTGGAATAAAATTGAGGAGAACTTTAATCCCTGGGTATTAATCAAACAACACGGGAAAAGGCAGTCATATTCCAGCGCAGTCTTTAGTGTTTGCGCTGCCCAGGCAGCAATGGTTAATAGATATCATATCCGACATCACCGTAAGTGTACACGTCTGTCAGCCTGTCTAACGAGTTGAGTTCTAACAAAGAACATAGTACATGCTCATATGCTGATAGAGTAAACTATTATATGAATATGATATGATATAAGGTATACACTGGTCCGTCGCATACATTGGTATGTGCAAGTTACTGTTGCATAATGTAGGCTATGGCTGCTATTATATGTAATCCATATAGGCTACCTAATAGTATATGATTTTTAGAGGCATCTATTTTGTTGTCGGTAATACCGACAACAAAATAGATGCCTCTAAAAATCATATAGCCAATCGAACACAACTAATAAAGGCATTCATATTACAGCACGGTTATAATGACACACAACCAACGCCAAACAGTGGTCAACGAACGGTCTTTATTAGTATTTTGAGCTGTCCAGGCAGAATTGCAGCAATGGTCTTAGGGAGCTGTTGATATCTGACATCACCGTTTACAAGTCCGCCTTTTATTTATCCCATAATACGCGATAGTGTCTTCTTGGTTCGACAGCAGTGAACAATCTCCGTGGAGTTTCTCAGAGTTCCGCTCGGGTCAGTCCATTATTTCACATCCCATGGGGGGTGTTTCCTCACTTTCATGACCATATATGGATAATCATGCACGAGCATTGACGGTAGAACAAAGTGGTATTCATCAACACGGAGGAGCATAGGACCTGCGTACGCACGGTTGATGAATCCCGACTTTCCTGTGCGTACACTCATTCTAAATTCTGTGCTTACGTGTGGAAATAGAACATGTTCTACGCACACGTTGATGAATGAGGGCCCTGGACTCCATAATTCTTAACAATTCTCGCCATAATTTAGTGACAGTGGTGACACGTTAAAGCTGTGATGCAGTGATATCAGTATTGTTTATTTAAATATATTATATAATTATACAACATATGATTCTGTGACAGACACACCTGACCAGACACAGATGAAAACATATTTGGTGTTGGCACATCTTACCACAGATGAAAACATATTTGGTGATGGCACATCTTACCACAGATGAAAACATATTTGGTGGCACTGGTGGCACATCTTACCACAGATTAAAACATATTTGGTGTTGGCACATTTTACCACAGAAGAAAACATATTTGGTGATGGTACATTTTACCACAGATTAAAACATATTTGGTGTTGGCACATTTTACCACAGATTAAAACATATTTGGTGATGGCACATCTTACCACAGATGAAAACATATTTGGTGACAGCACACAATACACAGATTTAAACAATATTTGGTGACAGCACACAAGACACAGATTAAAATAATCACCAGCAGAATATTGACAACATTATTAATGTATATTGCAAAGGAAATCCACTTCACCCTCTTCAATCAAACTCACTCACATCAACTCCCATTCAAAAACTTCTCATGTCACTTGAAAAAAAATGTTACAGTTTATTTATCATATTTCACTTTGTTCTAATTATCTTATCTAATTTAATCTTCACAAATTAAATGAAAAACACGATTATATCATGAAACATGCTCAAATAGTGGTTGAACTACTATCTTGAAGTGACTGCATTGCACTTCATCGTGACAGCAGCTGCATTGAGTGATAAACACACCCACACACCTGTCATAATATGCTCTGTTGTCTTCAAATCTAATTAGCAGCGCAGCTGAGGGAGAGAGCAATGGAATTATGTTAATAAACTGAGGTGAAGGAACTTTGTAAAATATATACAGTATAACATGAATGAAAATATAGGCTATATTAAATGAATTCTTGATTCCTTTATTGATTCATTTGGGGAAATGCAGGCGTCATAGCAGCACGGGGGGGGGGGTTACAGGTATGGGCAGGGTAATAGAAGAAAGACGTAAATATAGGTAATAAAATGAAAAAAAAAATCTTTTTTAAGCCTCTCTTTCTCCGATTTTTTCTCTTTTTAGTCGTTATGCCAATTCCCCCCCTACCTGGTCGTTGTGCGCATGTTCCTCCTACTGGTCGGTACAAGGGAACCCTGAATTCTACCGCCTGCTTCCTCCGACACATGCGGAGACAGCCAGTGGCTCTTTTTTCACCTGGCAGCGAGGACTCTCATTGGTGAGGTGTAACGCGTGGGCGGTCACGCTGCCCTCACCACTTCCTGCCTTTCGCTGAGCAGGCGCCCAGACCTGACCTGTAGGTGTTGCTGTCCACAACGCCAGATTACCACAAGTTAGTATGATGGCCGGCCCAAGCCAGAGGCAATGCTGACTCCGGGAGTCGAGACCGCAGCCTCTTGCATTGATGACGAGCGCAATCTCCGCTACGCCACCCGACCGCCCCCTTAAAATGAAATCTTATGAGAAAATTAAACAGTACAAACAAATGTGCAAATGAGGGTTTGTACACCCTATGGGTCATACTATACGTTAATCTGTGCAGGATTTAGCGAGTCAGACATTTCTAATAGTCTCAGAAGTTTTGCCGCCATTAGTTCTCCAGCTGCTGGCAGCAGTCCATGCCCACGGTTGTGGAGCCTGATGGCCGCTGGCATGAAGGACTGGTCGAGGCGGTTAGTGGAGAACATGCTTCTCATCTTGGCTAGCTCCTCATAGGGGGGTGGGAGGGGTTCTCCAGGATAGCGTCCAGCTTATTTATCATCCTCCTCTCTGCCACCACCTCTAATTTGACCAGCTAGCCTTCCTCATCACCTTGTCCAGTTTGTTGGTGTCTCTTGAGTTTGTTGATGTAACCCTCCCCCCCAGCATATGTAACCCAGGTTTCAGATTCATAACTATTTAGTTATAGATTAAGAACATAAATAGTTAATGCCATTGAATAAGAACATAAATAGTTAATGCTATTGTGTAACCAAATCCTTTGAATTGCCTCACTGCCCCTTTAAGTTACCTCAGAACATAGTGGGCGGCTACGTGGCGTAGTGGGCAAGGCGCTCGCCACGAATGACGGAGACGCTGGGCTTGCCTGTTCGAGCCCAGCGCTCCACATTGCTTTCAGTTTAGCTGGTCGTTCATACTAATACACATTGGCCGTATTAGGGGGTGGGAAACTGATGGGTGGGGATCGGGCGTTGTGGACAGCGACTCCTACAGGTCGGTTGGTGCGCCTGCGCAGTAGAATCATGAAGTGTCGGGGGCAGCGTGAGCCTCCCACGCGTTACTTCTCGCCACTGAGAGATCGAGCTGCGCAGGTGAAAAGATGCGACTGCTGTTACCTCAAGTACCGGAGGGGACTTGTGCTATGTATGACTTAGTCCACATTGCAGCCGGCTTGTGGGAGGCAAGAAACAGTGTTCGTGACAGGGCGTTGAATTGGACGATACGAAATTGGGATGGGAGGAAAATATAGAAAATGGGAGAAAAAGTGGATACAAAAAAAGTTACCTCAGAACATGAGTTAGGTGAGCAGTTCGCGCCTCGCCTTATGCAGAAGGAGATCATAGATTGACGGAGACTGACACAGATACTGAATGCTGATAGAACCGGAATGAAGTAGCACCACAAAATAGTTATCAAACAGTCATAAAAGATTCCCCCAGTTACAAAACTGAAGAGCTTGTTGCTGTTAAAGAACATACCACTTCCAAAGACGGTTTTGGTGAGTTTCATCAATATTGTGCTGTTTCATTGTCGAATGTATAATATCGCTAGCTCAATGCTAATCGGCTAACAACGTTATCCACACGACACGAGCTGGAGCCTGATCTGTTACCCCTGTTGCCTCAACAATCGGGTAGGATTGTGAATTGCCTTCCTCACTCCCAGTGAGGAAGTGGATCAGGAATTAACGAACTCATTGAACTTGAGTCACAAGAACTTCCAAGGATATGAAGGTCATACTATCCTTTTCTATGATACGAACTGATTGAACTTGAACACAAGGACTTCCAAGGGCTTTTGACCCCGTTTCACCTTTTGTATTTTGATATTGTATTTTGATATTTGATTGATGCACATTGTATATATGGGTACTGATACCTCTCCTGTATAGAGTGAGAGTTAAAGGGTCAATGCACCCAATAAGATACTTGAATCTCATTGATAACACATTGATTATAGTTGAATCGCTGATGGTTCTCCTGTAAAGAAAGATAGTTTAAAAGGGTAATTTCACCTAATAATTCGAATCTAGAACTGGTCCGTGGCGAACAGCTGTTACTGTTAGTGACACAAGTGCTACATACATTTGGCGAGCTGAGGCTGCTGGGACAACACCATGATAAGCCAGCTGCAGCTAGAACAGAGAAAGAGAAATCCACCTACCTTTGCAGAGTTACTCCGCACAGCAGAAGACAAGCGCTCTTCCAAAGAATGCCGCATGAAACAGCACCTCAACGTTTCAAAACCGAGGGTATTGTCTAACTACCAAGGCACCTGGAACCAGTGTGAGAAGGAATGCACTTCACAGCCGGACCCGGATACCAGCTCTGAAGTCCAAAGTTGAAAGGCTTTAGTTGCAGATTTACAGACACAACTCACAAGAATGATACCGAACGATAGCAGGAAAAGACAAGCGAGGCCAGCTCCCAAGCAAGAAGCCCCGGCATCAGTTAAACCGAAGCCGACGACTGACAGAGGTACCCCCAAGTCCCAAAAGTCAGAGACTCCAAACTCAAAGAGCAACACAGGCAATAGACCAAGACCCTGGTATTGCTTCAGATGTGGAGAAGATGGACACATCAGACCTCATTGCGAGAGTGAACCGAACCCCTCTCTGGTGGTCTCGAAAAATAAACTACTAGAGGAGAAATAGAATGCATGGGACACTGAAAATAGAGCCTCCAAGACTGATTTAAACTAACAACAGTTTCTGCTGAGGGACAGGCGGGAACTGAGTTACGAGAGAAATGTCCCAGACGGAAGTGGCGAGCCTCCAATATGTGCTCGGCCTCTCATACCAAAGAAGTAGCCCTACCAAAATGACTGGTTTGAGCTAAGTGCACTGCACAAGTAACCATAGAAGGTAAGGAGTGCAGCTGCTTACTTGATACAGGCTCCCAAGTGATAACGATCCCGAATTCCTTCTATCAAGAGAACATGTCTCATCTACCCATCCACTCCTTATATGACTTACTTGAAGTGGAATGGGCCAACGGTCAGGAAATTCCCTACCTCGGCTACGTCGAAACTACAATCAAGTTTCCCAAGAGCATGTTCGGAGTAGACATCGAAGGGCCCACCCTAGCGCTGATTGTGCCTGATATGCGCTCCCCTCTGTCATCAGCGTTGATAGGCACAAACGCCCTATATATCCTGTACAAGCAGTATGCAGATACCACATCTCAGAACTACCAATCCCTGCCATACGGCTACAAGGTAGTCTTGAAGACATAAACAGTCTGTAGATTCCAGCATGGGCAAAGTGAAACTACACAGCAAAGACCCTGAAACTATCGCTCCAGGTCAGACCAAAGTCCTTGAGGGATTAGTGAGTTGCAGAGCAACCAACGCAGGAAGTTGGGTGATGATAGAGTCCCCAAGGTCAACAGCCTTTCCAGGTGGAATACTGGTATCAGATGGCTTAGCAGAGCTACCACAGAAACTGCCACATTGTATACCAGTCATCCTCAAGAACGAGTCCGACCACGATATCACCCTGTCCCCGAAGGTGGTGATAGCCGAGATACATGCAGTCATGAGTGTCCAGTCCCTCAAGACACTTGACGCAGAACCATTGACAGACCCTAACCAAAAGTCAAAGCTCAAGTTTGACTTTGGAGACTCTCCAGTACCCCAAGAGTGGAAAGAGAGGATAACTGAATGGCTGAACTCCATGCAAGAAGTTTTCGCACACCATGATCTCGACTTCGGATGCACTGACAAGATAAAGCATCACATAAATCTCCATGACAAGATGCCATTCAAACATCGGGCGAGACCTATACACCCTCAAGATATAGAAGCTGTGCGCAACCACATTCAACAGCTCCTCGATGCTGAAGTCATCCGATAATCTGAATCACCCTTCTCGTCGCCAATTGTGTCGTCAGGAGGAAGAACGGCGATATCAGACTATGCATAGACTATAGGAAACTGAACCTCCAAACAGTAAAGGACTCATACACCCTACCCAACCTGGAGGATTCCTTCAGAACTAACTGGAACCAAATGGTTCTCAGTGCGGCATCTCAAATCTGGTTTTTACCAGATCGAAATGGAAGAGAAGGACAAGCACAAGACAGCATTCGTCTGCCCGTTGGGATTCTTTGAGTTCAACAGGATGCCTCAAGGATTAACAAATTGCTAATTCTTCCAGACCTCCGTAAGGTATCTTGGCCACATAGTGTCTGAGAAAGGAGTCGAAACGGACCCAGAAAAGACAACCGCTCTCAAAACCTGGCCAAAGCCAACCAAACTGAAAGAACTGAGAGCATTTCTAGGATTCTGCGGTTACTACCGTAGATTCGTCAAAGACTATTTGAAGATAGTGAAACCACTCAACACACTTACCGCCGGATACCCTCCAACGAAGAAGCACAGAAAAGCTACAGTGAACACCGAGAAGTATCACAACCCTAAAGATCCCTTCGATGACAGATGGACCCCCGCAATCAAGCAGCTTTCGACGCTATCATAGAAAGGCTGACAACTGCCCCTGTCCTCGGTTTCACCGACCCCAAGCAGTCCTACATATTGCACACAGATGCAAGCACACTAGGTCTCGGCGCCGCCCTCTACCAGGAGCAGCAAGGACAGAAGCGTGTCATTGCTTATGCAAGCCGCGGAGTGAAACCAGGTGTCCTGCCCATAAGTTGGAGTTCCTTGGCTTAAAATGGTTGGTAACTGAGAAGTTCCAGGATTACCTCTACGGAAGACCATTTCTCGCTGTCACTGATAGCAACCCACTGACATACGTCCTTACCACTGCTAAGCTTGATGCCGCAAGCTACAGATGGTTATCTGATCTATCAACCTTCGATTTCCAGCTACAATACAGAGCTGGGAAACAGAATCAAGTTGCTGATGGGCTGTCCAGACGACCACACAGCAGACCAGCTGATGACCCAATATCAAGAAAAGAGATGGAAAGAATACAACAGTTCGCGAAAAGACACCTCTCCGAACCCGAGCATGCAAGCATGAATGAAGACATCATTAGAGCCATCTGTGAAAGACACTTAGTTCGCGAAGTGATCGACAACGGCTCTAAAGAGACACCATCCAACATTGCATCGGTGGTATCACTTGCCCTCCACCCAAGTGCAATCCCAGACAGTTTCCAAGGAGAACATCAGCTGGATGACTTACCCGTCGTTCCGCTGATGACTCCAGCCGAAATGAGAGAAAAGCAAAGAGCCGACACCTGTATCCGTCAAGTACTACAGCTTGTGGAGTCAGGGGAGAAACCTCCACCGACACTCAGAAAGGAAATCCCTGAACTTTACCTTCTACTAAGAGAGTGGAACCGGTTAGAAGTATTGGACGGAGTCCTATACCGGAAGAGACAAGAAGGCGCACAGACCCACTACCAACTTGTGCTGCCTGAAGACCTGAGACCCACGGTCTTAAAGATGACATGGGCCACATGGGCATGGACCAAACCCTAGACCTCATCCGAAAGCGATTCTATTGGCCCAAAATGTCAGCTGAAGTAGAGATAAAGATCAGGACCTGCAACCGATGTGTACGGCGTAAAGTTCCACAAGAGAAAGCTGTCCTGTTGATGAACATCACAGCCACATGACCACTCGAGTTGCTGTGCATGGACTTTCTCAGCCTGGAACCAAACTCCAGCAACACAAAATACATCTTGGTCATTACTGAGCACTTTTACGAAATATGCAATAGCGATCCCTACCGCAAATCAAAAAGTGCGGACGGACGCTAAATGCCTATGGGACCACTTCATTGTCCACTATGGTATCCCGGAGAAGCTCCACAGCGACCAAGGTGCGGATTTCCAGTCCTGCACAATCAAAGAGCTGTGTGAGCTAGCCGGCATCAAAAAGATACGAACCACCCCGTACCATCTGAGGAGAAACACAGTCGAACGCTTCAACAGGACCCTGCTTAAAGGGGACATGCATTATAAATGGCTTTTCTCAGTGTCTAGCATTATTTTATAGTAATAGGGGTTAGTATCAATGGGTCTGTGTCTCTAAATACCATATTGGCGGATTGCTCTCATTCAGTTGAGGCAATTTCCTCCTCCATTTAATTAGGTCATTCAGATTTGACTCGCTAGGTGAGGTAACTTGGCGCTGGTGGAGCTGATTGTGATCTGATTAGCTCTGTGGTTGGAGCCAATGCCTGCCCACTGATTGGCTCTGTGGTTGGAGCCAATGCCCGCCCACAATCTACCTAGGCAGCCCACACAGCGATAGCAGTGCGAGTGGAAATCTTCACTTCCTCAAACAGAGCGAGGCAGATAGTGTAACCCGACACTTCCTCAAACGAGAAAGTGCTCGACTGCACTCTGCAGTCACACATCCCCCTCAGTCTTTCTCTGTGCCAGTCGCAGACTGTGTGGATGACTGTCACTCAAAGTGCTTATGGGCGGAGCCAGGCCAACACAGCCTGAAATTTCAAAGTGAGAAAAATTTGGCTTTTGAATACTTGATTAGAAAAATAAAACAACTAATTTTTTTTAATAAAAGCTTACAGATGTGTTCAATAGATTCACAGGAATTGTGTAAAGTTGCCCAAATAGTGCTAGGAATAGCAATGCATGTCCCCTTTAACACATTGGGCGCCATAAACGGCGTAAGTCGTTATTGCCCGCCATGCGTTGAACGCCAGGAACGGCGTAAGCCGGTTTTTAGATCAATATTTAATTCTTTCGCCATGGCATTCATAATTCATCCAGCCTCCCTCCAGGAGCCAGCTGGACCATGTTCTGATATTGAAACACCTCAATACCGCCGCCTGGTGGATGGTCGGGCGAGTTACATTCACCGTCAAACCGGAAGTGGCGGTCGGTGCGTCGAGGAAATCCCTCCGGCAGTCATATCTTGTTACAGGACTCCAGACAAACACTGGAGTGCATTTGGATCGCTTCCATAACGCAATAATCAATATGATTTCGGCGTTTATTGCGCTTTTTTCAAACCGGAAATGAATCTAGGAGATCGGCATCAAATAATTGCGATCTCCATAGGCTTACAGTGGTGGCAGAGAGGGCATATTGATGGGTATAACCCATGGCGACCAATGTGTTAATATGCTTGGCACCCTGGAGAATCAGAAGAAAAGCCATTGGCGAGACTACGTCAAGCCTCTAGTACATGCCTACAACTGTACTAAGAACGACACTACTGGATTCACCCCGTATGAGCTGATGTTCAGGCAACAGCCAAGGTTGCCTGTGGACATAGCCTTCAACTTACCTGTCAACTACCAGCCAGGCTCACACTCGCAGTACGTCCGCAGTCTGAGATCCCACCTTGAAGCAAGTTACAGAGTAGCTACAGAAAATGCAAAGAAGACGGCGGATCGTAACAAAGCAAGGTTCGACAAACGAGTAGTTGAGTCTACCCTGCAGGAAGGTGACAGGGTTCTCGTCAGAAATGTCAGCATCAGAGGCAAGCACAAGCTAGCAGACCGGTGGGAAGCAGATATCTACATTGTAGTGAAGCAAACTGGAAATGTCCCAGTCTATGTAGTGAGACCTGAAACCAGAGATGGTCCACTACGAACGCTTCATTGAGACCTACTGCTACCTTGCGGATTCCTTCCTACGACCCCTGTGGAAGATGGACCTACTGTAAAAGACAAACCTAAGCGACCAAGAACTCGACAGAGGCCAAGAGAAGAAATCTCGAAAGAATCAGAGGGAGAAGACCCAGATTATGACTATCTTGATCTCACTTATCACTATGACCGTGGAGGTCTAGTAGTGAAAACCCCAGGAGTACAATCAAATCCTGTAACCATCGAATCTGACACAAGAAACACAGAAACACAACCCCTCCCAGTGTCCACTGTCGAACAAGACCCCTCGTTCTTCCTGAGGGAGTTCCAGGGACAACTGCTGACCCAACGACACTGAACAATAATATCCGCAATGAGACCTACTGAAGGCAGTTTACCTGACCCAGATACAGCGGATCGGGAAAATTACCTACCTGGCATGGATCAGGAAGAGGAACCCCTACTAGAAAGAGACACAGACGTGAACAACTTACCTGAAGAGACCTTACCAGTTATGAGTTCAGAGGAGAACAATACTAACATGGATTAACCGGAAACCGAACCAGATGGACAGGAGAAAGTCCAAGACGATGTGGAAAGAGAAGAGGAAAGAGATGTCAGAGATGAACACCCAAGAAAGTCGACAAGACATAGAGAACCTCCAAAAGTTCTGACTTAACCCCGACTAGTAACCCACTAGTAACAATAATCCAGTCACTATTCCAGAGTCTAAGTTCAGTAATCGCACACTCTTTAGATGACCTTAACTCCCAAGAACCCCATAGGACTGAGATAATGTAGTCCTGGGATATCATGCACAAGGACGTGCATTAGGAAAGAAGGAGAGGATGTAACCCAGGTTTCAGATTCATAACTATTTAGTTATAAGAACATAAATAGTTAATGCCATTGAATAAGAACATAAATAGTTAATGCTATTGTGTAAGAACATAAACAGTTAATGTTATTTGGTTATATGTATATTCATGTGAGGTTAACAACTGTTATGGTTTGTAACCGACCCCAATCGCACAACACAAGACAGGTATGAGAGTAAGCCAAGAACTGGGCATTTATTTTTATTTATTATTTTTAACAGAAAATCGGCACTGTCCCTTTAAGGGAGAACACAAAAATACTGGAACAAGGAAAAAGGGCAATGTGCCTTTAAGAGGCGAGCAGGCTAAGGGGAAGGCTAAGGGAGAACACAAAATACTGGAAACAAGAATTAGGGAAAATTGGCACTGTGCCTTTAAGAGGCGAGCAGGCAAAGGGGCTAAGGCTAACGGAACAGGGCCAGGGCAAAGGACAGGGCAGGAACAGGGGCACTGGAGAGGGGAAACAGGGACAGAGGCCCGGGGTGGCGGGCTGGAGACAGGGACAGAGAAAACAGGGTTAAGGCCTTGGACAGGGCGAGGGACAGGGGCACTGGAGAGGGGAACAGGGACAAAGGCCCACGGAGGCGGGCTGGAGACAGGGACAGAGAGAACAGGGTTAAGGCCTAGGACAGGGCGAGGAACAGGGGCACTGGAGAGGGGAACAGGGACAAAGGCCCGCGGAGGCGGGCTGGAGACAGGGACAGAGAGAACAGGGTTAAGGCCTAGGACAGGGCGAGGGCCAGAGCTGCTTACAGGGATGGAGCAGGAGCGCGCAGGCTAGACGTCTGGAGTGGGGCGCGTCAGCTTGTAGAGCGCGCCGGCTCGGAGAGACGCATCCTCCCGTAGAGAATTAGAGAGAGATGCGCGTCTGGAGTGGTAGCACGTCTGGAGTAGTAGCGCGTCGGCTAGAAGAGCGCGCCGGCTCAGAGAGACGCATCCTCCCGTAGAGTATTAGGAAGCGATGCGCGTCTGGAGTGGTGCGCGTCTGCTGTAGGAGCGCGTCTGCGCGGGGTCTGGAGTGGAGCGTGTCTGCTTGGAGAACGCGCCGGTTCGGAGAGCGCGCCGGCTCGGAGAGACACATCCTCCCGTAGAGAATTAGAGAGCGATGCGCGTCTGGAGTAGAGCGCGTCTGCTGAAGGAGCGCGTCTGCTGTAGGAGCGCATCAGCGCGGAGTCTGGAGTGGTGCGCGTCTGCTGTAGGAGCGCACCTGCGCGGGGTCTGGAGTGGAGCGCGTCTGCTTGGAGAACGCGCCGGTTCGGAGAGCGCGCCGGCTCGGAGAGACACATCCTCCCGTAGAGAATTAGAGAGCGATGCGCGTCTGGAGTGGAGCGCGTCTGCTTGGAGAACGAGCCGGTTCGGAGAGCGCGCCGGCTCGGAGAGACACATCCTCCCGTAGAGAATTAGAGAGCGATGCGCGTCTGGAGTGGAGCGCGTCTGCTGAAGGAGCGCGTCTGCTGTAGGAGCGCATCAGCGCGGAGTCTGGAGTGGTGCGCGTCTGCTGTAGGAGCGCGTCTGCTGTAGGAGCGCATCAGCGCGGAGTCTGGAGTGGTGAAGGCTGGCACCTCGTCTCACGCCGGAGATGAAACAGCATCCAGAATACAGAAACAGATACAGATAGGGAATCTCCCGTAGGAGCTTACAGATAGAGAACGACCCGACGAGGACTGGGGGGGAGATCGAGGTATTTAAAGCCCACTGGGGCGCTAATTAGAACACACATCAGGTGCGTGATGGTAATTGATACTTGACTAGAAGTGTGTGTTCGGCACGGACCAATCAAACACATAATGAAAGGTAGTCCAAGGGTGTGGGCTGCTGAAGAGCAGACGAGAGTAAACGAACGCGAGGGTGGGGGCTGGAGAGGTGAGGAGACAGGGAATTAAAGGTCCAGGGAACAGGAATTAAAGGTCCAGGGAAGAGGCGAACCTCACAGTAGAGGAGACAGGGAATTAAAGGTCCAGGGAACAGGAATTAAAGGTCCAGGGAAGAGGCGAACCTCACAACAACGTTTTGACCAAATCCTTTGAATTGCCTCACTGCCCCTTTAAGTTACATCAGAACGTGGGGGGCGTGGCTAGGCGAGCAATGGAGTAACACGCTTTTTGTTCTAGCTCCCGTCGAGCCTCTATTCTTTCTTATTTTATCTTAATTTAATAAGCTTACGGATTTACAAAACGTAGTGAATCTTACTCAGGGTACATTTGTTCAAACCGATGGTCATTTTTTGCACGGACAGATGGCATCAAACCTACGCAAATACGGATTCGTCCCGACTACAAGTAGGCCTGAAAAAGCCTCGACTTCCATTTCTGGGCCATCACCGTCCACACCGTCAAAGATGTCCGGTGTGGATACCACAACCTTAAAGGCGGAGATTCTCCTCGCGCTGAAATCGGAACTCGCAGAGATAATACAATCGGAATTGAAAGGTGCACTTTCCAAAGAGTTCGACCTTATCAGAAATGATTTGAAACTGTACTAGGCACCCGGTACGGCATTCTTTTTCCAGCCCGACTTCGCATCACGCACGGGGGAAAAGAGAAAGTTCATCGATGCAGGTGAAGCAATGAGCTACGTCAGAAAAAACATTGTACACACAGCAGCGGGTGAGACCACATAGAAAGAGAGATGTATCGGTGTGTACGTGCTGCTTGTGATATGCAGGTGATGTGAACAATGTATCATATTAACTTCAACAGGACAATATATGTATAGAGGCTACTGTAATGTCTGCTGTGTGATCATCTATGTGTAGCATCATCTGCCTAGCATTGAGAGGACGCCACTGGACACCATTTACCAAGCTAAGTGACCCACCAATCTCCAGCAAATTCATTGCCCTCTACTTATGATGTAAAGATGATGTGAACAGTGTATAATTTTGGCCCCAATAGGACAATGTGTGTATACACATACAGACATATAAATATGTACACACATGCTCACACCTACGATGACGCACGTGCTCGCACACCTAATGGATGCACTATCTAGAGATTCTAGGCGTACCACACACACGTGGGCGCATACTACGCGCATGCACAGACACACATGTAGACACACATACACGTTTACACATTATACAGATACAGGGGCACGGACCCACACACTCACGCCTACACACCAATACGTTTACACCTTGGCTGTGTCCGATACATCCATACACACACACACATAGGTTCACGTGCACGCAAATGCACGAACACTGAAGGGCATATGCCCAGGTACACACCCATTTGTAGACGCATGGACACACGCACACTCCCACACCTCTTCTCTTTATTCTATATCACCCAATCAGGCACCCTTTTTTGTTTTTAATGCGGCATGTTGGTTGCCCTTGCTCAGGAGTAAGATGTTCTGCCTTATTTCAGGGCCTGCTTGATGTGAGGTTGTTAATGTTAATATATTATTGTTATGCTTACCGTTTACCGTTGCCACCTATATTACCTTACCTGGTTGGGTGTATCCCACTGGACAGCTGAAGACCTTATATAATACCAAGATCTGAGTAAAAACTTTTACTCTTACTTTTCTTTTCTTTTACCTAAGGGGCTCGACGGGGGCCTGAGCGGCTGGCTCCATAGGTAGAACACCTCCAACACAAGCACATTATGTGTGGATTTGTTTCTGAAGGGTATTTTGGGCACCTTGTTTTTTATAGGTGTCAGGGGGGGGGGGGGGGGGTTACCGGACTTGTACATTCAGCATGCTTAACTGATCAGACGTCTGTTTTGCTTTTCACCTGCAGTTGTGCTGAGCTCTCTCTAGGTTCCAGATGTATGGCCTCTCTCATCTACTATGATCGACACAGGTGATACCATGGGGCTGGAAGGGTGCTCTGTCAATTTCGTGAGTTGGAATGTTAAATCACTCAACCACCCAGTAAAGCGTAAGAAGGTACTTACACATTTAAAACAACTCAATGTAGACATAGCGTTTTTACAGGAGACGCATTTAAAAACTGTGGACCATGCTCGACTGGGGGGAGGGTGGGTGGGACAGATGTATCACTCCAACTTCCACACAAAGGCCAGAGGAGCAGCCATTTTGATAGATAAAAACACGCCATTTATTATGTCAAGTGTAGAGGCTGACCCTGCAGGGCCGCTATATTATAGTGGTGGGGAAACTGCATTCATTTCCGGTCATTCTGGCTAATATCTACGCACCAAACTGGGACAACCCTTCGTGCTTCACCAGCCTTTTTTCTCGCTTACCGGATATGATCTCGCACCATCTCATCCTTGGCGGTGACATGAATTGTGCACTCTCCCCGGTGCGGGACCGTAGCTCGCCCAGGAAGGCCCCCCAGTCCAGCTCGGCCCGCGCAATCCGGCGCTTTCTTAAATCATATGGGGTAGCTGACGTGTGGCGGTTTCGTAATCCTACATCCAGAGGATACTCCTTTTTTCCCCCGGTCCATAATACCTTCTCGCGCATAGACAGCTTCCTCCTGGATAAGAGACTCCTTCCCCTCGTAACCAAATGCGAATACGGAGCGATAGTTATCTCAGACCATGGTCCCTTAGTTATGAAAATGAGTATCCCGGAGACTCAACCCGTTGCTCCTGTCGGAGGAAGCCTTCACAAGCTTCATCACCTCGGAAATTACATTATTTCTCTACATTAATAAGACTCCGGGGATATGTCTTCTTTAACCATTTGGGTATCACTGAAGGTGTACTTAAGGGGACAGGTGATTTCATATTGCGCCAACCAAAAAAAGATAAACACGGCACGCCTTAAGCAACTGACGGACGAGATTTTGGAGCTACAGATGAATCTTTTCAGAATCAGGTCCCTTCTGCCACTCCTATGTCACTCCGATGTCACTTTAGAACTAGCACTAGGTGTTAATTTTCTGCAGTAAACAAAGCAAGGGTACTTAACTTAAGTGCTTCCCCAGGGAGGGGGTTGGGGGCTACTGCCCTCAGACCCCCAAGATAATTTTTATATGGGCAGTCTGACTTGGGCTACTGTACCATATATTAGTGTTGCAATGCATGATAAATAAACAGTGAAAAAAGCTAAGAAATTGGATGGGGCTGGGACATTTGGGACAAATAAAAATGTAAGATGAAAATCTCCCGAGCCTGTGGCAGGCAGTGGAGGTGTGAAATCCAGAACAATAGGAGTCACAAAGTGGAGTGGTGGAGTAGTGGTAGAGTAGCAGTAAATGCTGGACTTCTAAGGGCTTCTACTGTAGATAGACTACACAGCCACTCGCCATCAACCGACACGTTGAAAAAACGTATATCGCTGCGAACTGAGTTTGACCTACTGTCAACGCGACAGGCTGAGTACCTCATTACTAAAACGCGACAGGGGTACTATGAACATGGGGAGAAGGCAGGACGGATACTTGCCCATCAGCTGCGACAAAGAACTGCCAACCAGTCCATCCCCACTATCAACGACGAGCGGGGCTCAAAAGCCACTGACAACCTTAAAATTAATAAAAGCTTTAAAACTTTCTACCAATCGTTATACACCTCGGACTCGCAAGTGGGGCCCTCCACGCTAGACGATTTCTATAGGACCCTCCGCGTCCCGACAGTCGACCCAGAGAGGGCCGCAGATCTGGAGGAGGAACTTACGGTTGCGGAGATTACGTCAGCGATTAGATCTATGCAGAGTGGCAAGTCCCCGGGGCCAGACGGTTACCCTACAGACTTCTACAAAAAATTCTCAACCCAGCTGTCCCCACTGCTGCTAGCCGTATTTGACGAATCATTCTCAACAAATTCTCTTCCTCCGACCATGCGCCAAGCGGTTATCTCCTTATTCCTTAAGAAAGACAAGAACCCCCTGGAATGCGGCTCGTTCCGTCCAATTTCCCTCCTTAACGCCGATGTCAAGGTTCACGCTAATGTTCTGGCCCGTCGTCTGGAGGGGGTTCTCCCCTCAATTATCTCGCCGGACCAAACAGGCTTCATCAAGAATCGGTACTCTTTCTTTAATATCAGACACCTCCTAAATATCCTGTATAGCCCCTCTCCACCCGGAACACCTGAGGTGGTCCTCTCCCTTGATGCGGAAAAAGCGTTTGATCGGGTGGAGTGGGACTATCTTTTTCACGCTCTGGAGAGGTTTGGGTTTGGCCCCAAACTCATAGCTTGGATTAGAATTCTATATACGTCTCCGATGGCTGCCGTTCGCACCAACAACAATCTATCCACCTACTTTGAACTCCATAGGGGTACGAGACAGGGATGTCCTTTGTCTCCGCTCCTTTTCGCGATCGCAATGGAACCCCTTGCGCTGGCTCTCAGGCAGAACACCGATATCAAGGGGATCATGCTCGCGGGCTCGGAGCATAAAGTATCGCTCTACGCGGACGACATGTTGTTGTATATATCACAACCCCAAACGAGTCTTCCTCGGTTGATGACCCTACTTGCAGACTTCGGCAAAATATCCGGATACAAAATCAACATTCAAAAAAGCAAACTGATACCTCGGCGGATCGGATACCTCTGAGCACATTCCAGTTTAAAATTAGCCCTAAAAAGTTCAAGTACCTCGGGATATGGATCACGCATGAACATAAGGACCTATATATGGCTAACTATCAACCTTTACTGTCTAACCTGGCGAGGGATATTGAACGTTGGGACCCCCTGTCGCTATCCCTGGGTGGGAGAATCAACACAATAAAGATGAATGTATTGCCAAAATTTCTATATGTATTTCAGAGTCTTCCAGTCTTTCTGACCAAAACATTCTTCTCCAAGATAAACAACCAGATATCTTCCTTTATCTGGAACAAAAGAATGCCCCGGATCAAAAGATCTATGCTGCAGAGACCCCGCGTAATGGGTGGGATGGCGCTTCCAAAATGTATTTACTACTACTGGGCAGCAAACATAAGATCGTTATTATACTGGGTAAAGGGGGAGGACACAGCCCCCTGGTGGACAGTACTGGAGAGAGCGTCGGTTAAATCCACCTTCCTATCTGCCTTGTTATGTGCTAAGCTCCCGTTCACACAGCCCATATCTAGCTTTACCTCGAACCCAGTTGTCATCCACTCGATAAAAGTGTGGAACCAATTTAGAAGAACCTTCTCCCTCAGGGAACTATCACTGGCTGCTCCGATCACAAGAAATCACATGTTTGTCCCATCAACAATGGATAAGGCCTTTGACGGTTGGGTTGGGAGTGGAGTGATTACGCTGTCTGACCTCTATATAGACGGCAACTTTGCCTCCTTTGACCAGCTAGTACAGAAATACAAGATCCCTAGGTCACACTTCTATAGATACTTGCAACTCCGGAGCTTCGTAACTTCGAACTCGGACTGCTACCCAGTGTGTCCTCCGGCCTCCCTTTTAGACTCAATCTTGAACTGTAAACTGATCCAGAAACAGGCTATAAGCAGAATTTATTAACTACTTAATAGAAGCAACTCGACACCTTTAGACCTCCTCAGGGGCAGATGGGAGACTGACTTAGGTGAACCAATCACAGAGGTCACATGGGACAAGATAATACAGGGGATTTTCTCCTCTTCCATTTGCCTTAAACATGCGGTTATCCAATTTAAAATTGTACACCGACTGCATTGGTCTAAAGCCAGGCTCTCTAAGACAGTGGTTCTCAAACTTTTTACACCAAGTACCACCTGAGAACATAGCTGGCTCTCCAAGTACCACCATATGACCAGCGTTAAAATACAGTCTATTCAGCTATGCACAGTTCACGCAGGAGGCAAATGTATTCCTAATACCATTATTTATTGTTAACTTTTATCAGACACAGCCACAATGTACAAAGGGATAGCACTAGAACTAGCAAACGCTTCCACACAACTCATACAATGCAAGAACAACTGTATTTCAGCAAATGTACTTAATTCTCTCTCACTCACTCACTCTCTCTCTCTCTCTCTCTCACACAGCAAGCAATTGTCCGTCACACACTATCTCACACACACACACACACACACACACACATACACACACACACACACACACACACACACACACACACACACACACACACACACACACACACACACACACACACACACACACACACACACACACACAATTATTTTGTTACAAAAACTTAATTTCCTGTATTCTGGTGCAGGAATTTTTGAATTTTTACCCTTTAAATGTCAGTGTTTGTGATGGGCATCACAAATTATTGTAAAAAAGAAAAGAAAACACATATTCAATACATTTTTGAATGGCTACCATTTAAATGCCAGTTTGTGTGATGGCATCACAAATTATTGTTAAAAAAAACACAAAAAGTAAAATATTTACAATATATCAAATGCAAAGTAAATTTTTCTGGGGGGGATTATTACAGGCTAGGCATGTGTCAATGATTAGCAGCAACACATATTTTGATGGATTTTTTGTAATGTCAGATTTAACACCAACTCTTTTCAGAAAAGTGGGAGTATTTAATTTTTTATCTGACATTACAAGAAATCTAAAAATAAATGGTTATGATCAGGGCTGAAGTTGAATTAAAGATTTATGACTGTTTAGACTGCATTACTCTCTGTCACAGTGATCTCCTGGTTGTTCCCCACTTAGACTATCTAACTATCATGCTGCCGCAACCAGAAACACTGGCCTGGCCTGCTTATAAGTTCAGTGGCCTGACTGCAAAAAAAAAAAAAAAATTTTTTTTTTGCTTTTTTGGAAATGTTTTCAAGTACCACCAGCAGTACCACCAAGTACCACTAGTGGTACGCGTACCACAGTTTGAGAACCACTGCTCTAAGATATATCCTGACATAGACCCTCTATACGACCACTGCAGACAGGCTCCAGCCACTCTGCTCCACATGTTCTGGACGTGCCCAAAGTTGCACACCTACTGGCAGACCATCTTTGACACCTTCTCTAAGATATTTGGAAAGGAAGTGGAGCCATCACCATATATTGCATTATTCGGAGTGGCCCCAGCGGGCATCCACTTTAGATGGTGGGAATCTAGAATGCTGGCCTTCTGCTCACTTTTGGCCAGAAGGCTGATACTGTTCAAATGGAAGGATCCGGGTTCACCTGTCTACGGCCACTGGATGAGAGAGGTCATGTATCACATTAAACTGGAGAAGATCAGGTATACTATCAGAGGTTGTACCGAAAAATTCCACAATATTTGGGATCCTTTCCTAACTTTCTTTGAGGGTATAGGAAGCGGATAATGTGACAGAGGCGATCTGACTGGCCTTCCTGGTTTCTCAGCTTGTTATTGTTTATTTTTTCTATTATGTTCTTACTTTTCTTCTTCTCTATCTGCAGAATGCAAGAGATATGTGACTGCTGTCGGGTGATTTAAAAGCTAAAAGGAAAAACAATGATTGATAGACGATCTAAGATATTGTAGAATGATTTTGTCTTGTATAGGGGTGGGGGGAGGGAGGGAGGGAGAGTCTTATTTTATTTTTATTTTCTTTTGGCCCATGTGGGACCGCCTGTAAAAACAAAATTTTCAAATAAAAAAACCTTGATCAAAAAAAAAGTTACCTCAGAACGTGAGTTAGGTGAGCAGTTCGTGCCTCGCCTTACGCAGAAGGAGATCATAGATTGACGGAGACTGACGCAGACACTGAATGCTGATAGAACCGGAATGAAGTAGCACCACGAAATAGTTATCAAACTGTCATAAAAGATTCCCCTAGTTACAAAACCGAAGAGGTTGTTGCTGTTAAAGAACATACCACTTCCAAAGACAGTTTTGGTGAGTTTCATCAATATTGTGCTGTTTCATTGTCGAATGTATAATATCGCTAGCTCAATGCTAATCAGCTAACAACGTTATCCACACGACACGAGCTACGTCGGCAAACTGTATTGCTAGCTAACAATGTAGCTTCACCCTGAGTCATGCTAGCGAAGCTCCAAGCTAATTTTGGTTAAATGAAAACTAGAAAGAAACCATTTCAGAAGTACTTATACTTGTATTGATGTGCTGTATGATAAGAACATGGTCTATATACATTTCGGTTGCTTTTGAGAGTTTAATATGGAATGTGAGGAATTTTTCCATGGTTTTCCAGGTTTCCATGTGCTAGTGCACTTTAGCCTAATTTAGCATAAGTCAAATGGTTGTTCCCACGTGCTGTGACATTGTAGCCTACTTTAGCTTAGCATAGCCAAAAGTAGCCTGATTGATTATCCATTCTAAAAGCAATGAAAGATGATAAATAGCTTTTATTTTCTGAATGCCTGTTATGCAGGCCAGGTTTTTCCACCCCCGGGAAGAGTTCCCAGGAGTCCCAACCGACCACCACTCATCACGTGTGCCCACGCGGGACGGGGCGGTGTGCCAGACCGACACAAGATGGCGAGCCAACCCAAAGAACCTCAGATATAGATCAGGGCTATATCCAGGAGCCTGATCTGTTACCCCTGTTGCCTCAACAATCGGGTAGGATTGTGAATTGCCTTCCTCACTCCCAGTGAGGAAGTGGATCAGGAATTAATGAACTAATTGAACTTGAGTCACAAGAACTTCCAAGGATATGAAGGTCATACTCACCTTTTCTATGATACGAACTGATTGAACTTGAACACAAGGAGTTCCAAGGGCGGCGGCTGGGTGGTGCAGCGGACTAAGCATGATATCGAACTAACCCTCCTGAAAGAAGGAGTGGCTAGAGAAAGAACCTAAAAAGGGATATTTCACACTACCTTACGTTACTCATTGTATGTATTGCAATTGTCTAGCTAGCGCTGCTGTTAAGAACAAATACCGGTCACTGTTATAACCTTGTCTCTGGTCTACTATTCCTTTTACTGGGTATATCACTCCTCTCCTCATTCAAATCTAGAACTGGTCCGTGGCGAACAGCTGTTACTGTTAGTGACACAGGTGCTACACATACAAAGGCAAAAAAGAGGACACTGGCAACTACACTGCCCTGTCAAGGCAGACCGCAGTAACTTTCAAACAGTGAAACTGAGAATTTTTTTTTGACTTGCCATCCAAAATGTGTTATAGCTAAATAGATGATAGTACCCAGATTTAACATGTATTAATGAAGTAATCTTTAGGCATACAAAAATATGACGTAATTATTTTAATTAACCCCAAAAAAGCAGATACTGCACTCTGCTGCACAATTCCCTTAAATTATTATACAGGTAATGTACAGGCAAAGTGCAGTAACTTCAAATACAATGTTGTTTTCCCTCCACCTTTCATAACTTAACCTAGCCATTTTATTTGGATCATCATCATTCCAATACATTCAGGTGTTACATTTCATTTTCAAAATGGCTAGGTTAAGCTATGTTGAACACAACATTCAAATCTAAACTACTAATCATCATCAAAGAGATCGTCAAAGTCTATCTCTCCAATCTCCATTCTCATCACACTCATACTCTCCATCCTCCTCATCCACTTTATGTTTTGCATAATCTGCCTCCTTATTAAGAGCTTCTTGCTCTTCTGACTCCGCTTTCTGGGCCAGTACCTCAACAAGAGAAGGAGGGAGGATGGGTCCAATCGTCCAGACAGGCTCTAATACCCCCTCATCCATTATCTTCTCCCAGCCCATATCCTGATCATAGGGTTTGGGCATCTCAAATATGGGCTGGTCTGCTCTTTTGTAGCAGGCAACTCTGAAGTTGACTCGCTGTACAGATGAGGATGAGACAGACCTTGGGAGGAAGGCAGGTGTTCAAGGTCTACTTTGGATCTGGATATGCCCATCAACCTCCAAGAGCTCATGCATTACCCTCTCTCGCCTCATGCACTTGGCTCTCCCGATGGCTTTTTTGCCAAGACAAACCATGATGATCCTCCTCTACCATGCATGACCAACCTCTCTATATAGTGATGATCCTCCTCTACCATGTCGCCATGACCTACCTCTCTATATACTGATGATCCTCCTCTACCAGCATGACCAACCTCTCCATATACTGATGATCCTCCTCTACCATGTCAGCATGACCAACCTCTCTACATACTGATGATCCTCCACTACCATATCAGCATGACCAACCTCTCATATACTGATGATCCTCCTCTACCAGCATGACCAACCTCTCCATATACTGATGGTCCTCCTCTACTATGTCAGCATGACCAACCTCTCTATATACTGATGATCCTCTACCAGCCAGCATGACCAACCTCTCCATATACTGATGATCCTCCTCTACCATGTCAGCATGACCAACCTCTCTATATACTAATGATTCTCCTCTACCAGCATGACCAACCTCTCTATATACTGATGATCCTCCTCTACCAGCATGACTAACCTCTCTATATACTGGTGATCCTCCTAGCAGCATGACCAACCTCTCCATATACTGGTGATCCTCCTCTACCATGTCAGCATGACCAACCTCTCTATACACTGATGATCCTCCTCTAACATGTCAGCATGACCAACCTCTATATACTGATGATCCTCATCTACCATGCCAGCAGGATCAACTTCTCAATTATACCTCGACCACGGCACTGGCATGCATCACAAGCTGATAAATGTGTCTGAACTGGCTGAGTCTCTGGGCCCTGAGCCCCTGCAACACTCTGCTGGGGTCCTACTAATCACCCCAAAGTACCAGAAAATACCAGAAAATACCAGAAACGACCCCAAAATACCCCAAAGTATACCCCAAAATACCAGAAACTACCCCAAAATACCAGAAACTACCCCAAAGTATACCCCAAAATACCAGAAACTACCCCAAAATACCCCAAAATACCAGAAAATACCAGAAACTACCCCAAAATACCCCAAAGTATACCCCAAAATACCAGAAACTACCCCAAAATAACCCAAAATACCCCAAAGTATACCCCAAAATATCAGAAACTACCCCAAAATACCAGAAAATACCAGAAAAAACCCCAAAATACCAGAAACTACCCCAAAATACCCTAAAATACCCCAAAGTATACCCCAAAGTACCAGAAAATACCAGAAAATACCCCAAAATACCAGAAACTACCCGAAACTACCCCAAAGTATACCCCAAAATACCAGAAACTACCCCAAAATACCAGAAAATACCAGAAACTACCCCAAAATACCCCAAAGTATACCCCAAAATACCAGAAACTACACCAAAATACCCCAAAATACCAGGAAATACCAGAAAATACCAGAAACTACCCCAAAATACCAGAAAATACCATCACATGCATCACAAGCTGATAAATGTGTCTGAACTGGCTGAGTCTCTGGGCCCTGAGCCCCTGCAACACCCTGCTGGGGTCCTACTAATCACCCCAAAGTACCAGAAAATAC